>NW_027660289.1:0-340000 GCF_963210335.1 Falco punctatus | reverse complement strand
CTAACCCTAACCCTAACCCTAACCCTAACCCTAACCCTAACCCTAACCCTAACCCTAACCCTAACCCTAACCCTAACCCTAACCCTAACCCTAACCCTAACCCTAACCCTAACCCTAACCCTAACCCTAACCCTAACCCTAACCCTAACCCTAACCCTAACCCTAACCCTAACCCTAACCCTAACCCTAACCCTAACCCTAACCCTAACCCTAACCCTAACCCTAACCCTAACCCTAACCCTAACCCTAACCCTAACCCTAACCCTAACCCTAACCCTAACCCTAACCCTAACCCTAACCCTAACCCTAACCCTAACCCTAACCCTAACCCTAACCCTAACCCTAACCCTAACCCTAACCCTAACCCTAACCCTAACCCTAACCCTAACCCTAACCCTAACCCTAACCCTAACCCTAACCCTAACCCTAACCCTAACCCTAACCCTAACCCTAACCCTAACCCTAACCCTAACCCTAACCCTAACCCTAACCCTAACCCTAACCCTAACCCTAACCCTAACCCTAACCCTAACCCTAACCCTAACCCTAACCCTAACCCTAACCCTAACCCTAACCCTAACCCTAACCCTAACCCTAACCCTAACCCTAACCCTAACCCTAACCCTAACCCTAACCCTAACCCTAACCCTAACCCTAACCCTAACCCTAACCCTAACCCTAACCCTAACCCTAACCCTAACCCTAACCCTAACCCTAACCCTAACCCTAACCCTAACCCTAACCCTAACCCTAACCCTAACCCTAACCCTAACCCTAACCCTAACCCTAACCCTAACCCTAACCCTAACCCTAACCCTAACCCTAACCCTAACCCTAACCCTAACCCTAACCCTAACCCTAACCCTAACCCTAACCCTAACCCTAACCCTAACCCTAACCCTAACCCTAACCCTAACCCTAACCCTAACCCTAACCCTAACCCTAACCCTAACCCTAACCCTAACCCTAACCCTAACCCTAACCCTAACCCTAACCCTAACCCTAACCCTAACCCTAACCCTAACCCTAACCCTAACCCTAACCCTAACCCTAACCCTAACCCTAACCCTAACCCTAACCCTAACCCTAACCCTAACCCTAACCCTAACCCTAACCCTAACCCTAACCCTAACCCTAACCCTAACCCTAACCCTAACCCTAACCCTAACCCTAACCCTAACCCTAACCCTAACCCTAACCCTAACCCTAACCCTAACCCTAACCCTAACCCTAACCCTAACCCTAACCCTAACCCTAACCCTAACCCTAACCCTAACCCTAACCCTAACCCTAACCCTAACCCTAACCCTAACCCTAACCCTAACCCTAACCCTAACCCTAACCCTAACCCTAACCCTAACCCTAACCCTAACCCTAACCCTAACCCTAACCCTAACCCTAACCCTAACCCTAACCCTAACCCTAACCCTAACCCTAACCCTAACCCTAACCCTAACCCTAACCCTAACCCTAACCCTAACCCTAACCCTAACCCTAACCCTAACCCTAACCCTAACCCTAACCCTAACCCTAACCCTAACCCTAACCCTAACCCTAACCCTAACCCTAACCCTAACCCTAACCCTAACCCTAACCCTAACCCTAACCCTAACCCTAACCCTAACCCTAACCCTAACCCTAACCCTAACCCTAACCCTAACCCTAACCCTAACCCTAACCCTAACCCTAACCCTAACCCTAACCCTAACCCTAACCCTAACCCTAACCCTAACCCTAACCCTAACCCTAACCCTAACCCTAACCCTAACCCTAACCCTAACCCTAACCCTAACCCTAACCCTAACCCTAACCCTAACCCTAACCCTAACCCTAACCCTAACCCTAACCCTAACCCTAACCCTAACCCTAACCCTAACCCTAACCCTAACCCTAACCCTAACCCTAACCCTAACCCTAACCCTAACCCTAACCCTAACCCTAACCCTAACCCTAACCCTAACCCTAACCCTAACCCTAACCCTAACCCTAACCCTAACCCTAACCCTAACCCTAACCCTAACCCTAACCCTAACCCTAACCCTAACCCTAACCCTAACCCTAACCCTAACCCTAACCCTAACCCTAACCCTAACCCTAACCCTAACCCTAACCCTAACCCTAACCCTAACCCTAACCCTAACCCTAACCCTAACCCTAACCCTAACCCTAACCCTAACCCTAACCCTAACCCTAACCCTAACCCTAACCCTAACCCTAACCCTAACCCTAACCCTAACCCTAACCCTAACCCTAACCCTAACCCTAACCCTAACCCTAACCCTAACCCTAACCCTAACCCTAACCCTAACCCTAACCCTAACCCTAACCCTAACCCTAACCCTAACCCTAACCCTAACCCTAACCCTAACCCTAACCCTAACCCTAACCCTAACCCTAACCCTAACCCTAACCCTAACCCTAACCCTAACCCTAACCCTAACCCTAACCCTAACCCTAACCCTAACCCTAACCCTAACCCTAACCCTAACCCTAACCCTAACCCTAACCCTAACCCTAACCCTAACCCTAACCCTAACCCTAACCCTAACCCTAACCCTAACCCTAACCCTAACCCTAACCCTAACCCTAACCCTAACCCTAACCCTAACCCTAACCCTAACCCTAACCCTAACCCTAACCCTAACCCTAACCCTAACCCTAACCCTAACCCTAACCCTAACCCTAACCCTAACCCTAACCCTAACCCTAACCCTAACCCTAACCCTAACCCTAACCCTAACCCTAACCCTAACCCTAACCCTAACCCTAACCCTAACCCTAACCCTAACCCTAACCCTAACCCTAACCCTAACCCTAACCCTAACCCTAACCCTAACCCTAACCCTAACCCTAACCCTAACCCTAACCCTAACCCTAACCCTAACCCTAACCCTAACCCTAACCCTAACCCTAACCCTAACCCTAACCCTAACCCTAACCCTAACCCTAACCCTAACCCTAACCCTAACCCTAACCCTAACCCTAACCCTAACCCTAACCCTAACCCTAACCCTAACCCTAACCCTAACCCTAACCCTAACCCTAACCCTAACCCTAACCCTAACCCTAACCCTAACCCTAACCCTAACCCTAACCCTAACCCTAACCCTAACCCTAACCCTAACCCTAACCCTAACCCTAACCCTAACCCTAACCCTAACCCTAACCCTAACCCTAACCCTAACCCTAACCCTAACCCTAACCCTAACCCTAACCCTAACCCTAACCCTAACCCTAACCCTAACCCTAACCCTAACCCTAACCCTAACCCTAACCCTAACCCTAACCCTAACCCTAACCCTAACCCTAACCCTAACCCTAACCCTAACCCTAACCCTAACCCTAACCCTAACCCTAACCCTAACCCTAACCCTAACCCTAACCCTAACCCTAACCCTAACCCTAACCCTAACCCTAACCCTAACCCTAACCCTAACCCTAACCCTAACCCTAACCCTAACCCTAACCCTAACCCTAACCCTAACCCTAACCCTAACCCTAACCCTAACCCTAACCCTAACCCTAACCCTAACCCTAACCCTAACCCTAACCCTAACCCTAACCCTAACCCTAACCCTAACCCTAACCCTAACCCTAACCCTAACCCTAACCCTAACCCTAACCCTAACCCTAACCCTAACCCTAACCCTAACCCTAACCCTAACCCTAACCCTAACCCTAACCCTAACCCTAACCCTAACCCTAACCCTAACCCTAACCCTAACCCTAACCCTAACCCTAACCCTAACCCTAACCCTAACCCTAACCCTAACCCTAACCCTAACCCTAACCCTAACCCTAACCCTAACCCTAACCCTAACCCTAACCCTAACCCTAACCCTAACCCTAACCCTAACCCTAACCCTAACCCTAACCCTAACCCTAACCCTAACCCTAACCCTAACCCTAACCCTAACCCTAACCCTAACCCTAACCCTAACCCTAACCCTAACCCTAACCCTAACCCTAACCCTAACCCTAACCCTAACCCTAACCCTAACCCTAACCCTAACCCTAACCCTAACCCTAACCCTAACCCTAACCCTAACCCTAACCCTAACCCTAACCCTAACCCTAACCCTAACCCTAACCCTAACCCTAACCCTAACCCTAACCCTAACCCTAACCCTAACCCTAACCCTAACCCTAACCCTAACCCTAACCCTAACCCTAACCCTAACCCTAACCCTAACCCTAACCCTAACCCTAACCCTAACCCTAACCCTAACCCTAACCCTAACCCTAACCCTAACCCTAACCCTAACCCTAACCCTAACCCTAACCCTAACCCTAACCCTAACCCTAACCCTAACCCTAACCCTAACCCTAACCCTAACCCTAACCCTAACCCTAACCCTAACCCTAACCCTAACCCTAACCCTAACCCTAACCCTAACCCTAACCCTAACCCTAACCCTAACCCTAACCCTAACCCTAACCCTAACCCTAACCCTAACCCTAACCCTAACCCTAACCCTAACCCTAACCCTAACCCTAACCCTAACCCTAACCCTAACCCTAACCCTAACCCTAACCCTAACCCTAACCCTAACCCTAACCCTAACCCTAACCCTAACCCTAACCCTAACCCTAACCCTAACCCTAACCCTAACCCTAACCCTAACCCTAACCCTAACCCTAACCCTAACCCTAACCCTAACCCTAACCCTAACCCTAACCCTAACCCTAACCCTAACCCTAACCCTAACCCTAACCCTAACCCTAACCCTAACCCTAACCCTAACCCTAACCCTAACCCTAACCCTAACCCTAACCCTAACCCTAACCCTAACCCTAACCCTAACCCTAACCCTAACCCTAACCCTAACCCTAACCCTAACCCTAACCCTAACCCTAACCCTAACCCTAACCCTAACCCTAACCCTAACCCTAACCCTAACCCTAACCCTAACCCTAACCCTAACCCTAACCCTAACCCTAACCCTAACCCTAACCCTAACCCTAACCCTAACCCTAACCCTAACCCTAACCCTAACCCTAACCCTAACCCTAACCCTAACCCTAACCCTAACCCTAACCCTAACCCTAACCCTAACCCTAACCCTAACCCTAACCCTAACCCTAACCCTAACCCTAACCCTAACCCTAACCCTAACCCTAACCCTAACCCTAACCCTAACCCTAACCCTAACCCTAACCCTAACCCTAACCCTAACCCTAACCCTAACCCTAACCCTAACCCTAACCCTAACCCTAACCCTAACCCTAACCCTAACCCTAACCCTAACCCTAACCCTAACCCTAACCCTAACCCTAACCCTAACCCTAACCCTAACCCTAACCCTAACCCTAACCCTAACCCTAACCCTAACCCTAACCCTAACCCTAACCCTAACCCTAACCCTAACCCTAACCCTAACCCTAACCCTAACCCTAACCCTAACCCTAACCCTAACCCTAACCCTAACCCTAACCCTAACCCTAACCCTAACCCTAACCCTAACCCTAACCCTAACCCTAACCCTAACCCTAACCCTAACCCTAACCCTAACCCTAACCCTAACCCTAACCCTAACCCTAACCCTAACCCTAACCCTAACCCTAACCCTAACCCTAACCCTAACCCTAACCCTAACCCTAACCCTAACCCTAACCCTAACCCTAACCCTAACCCTAACCCTAACCCTAACCCTAACCCTAACCCTAACCCTAACCCTAACCCTAACCCTAACCCTAACCCTAACCCTAACCCTAACCCTAACCCTAACCCTAACCCTAACCCTAACCCTAACCCTAACCCTAACCCTAACCCTAACCCTAACCCTAACCCTAACCCTAACCCTAACCCTAACCCTAACCCTAACCCTAACCCTAACCCTAACCCTAACCCTAACCCTAACCCTAACCCTAACCCTAACCCTAACCCTAACCCTAACCCTAACCCTAACCCTAACCCTAACCCTAACCCTAACCCTAACCCTAACCCTAACCCTAACCCTAACCCTAACCCTAACCCTAACCCTAACCCTAACCCTAACCCTAACCCTAACCCTAACCCTAACCCTAACCCTAACCCTAACCCTAACCCTAACCCTAACCCTAACCCTAACCCTAACCCTAACCCTAACCCTAACCCTAACCCTAACCCTAACCCTAACCCTAACCCTAACCCTAACCCTAACCCTAACCCTAACCCTAACCCTAACCCTAACCCTAACCCTAACCCTAACCCTAACCCTAACCCTAACCCTAACCCTAACCCTAACCCTAACCCTAACCCTAACCCTAACCCTAACCCTAACCCTAACCCTAACCCTAACCCTAACCCTAACCCTAACCCTAACCCTAACCCTAACCCTAACCCTAACCCTAACCCTAACCCTAACCCTAACCCTAACCCTAACCCTAACCCTAACCCTAACCCTAACCCTAACCCTAACCCTAACCCTAACCCTAACCCTAACCCTAACCCTAACCCTAACCCTAACCCTAACCCTAACCCTAACCCTAACCCTAACCCTAACCCTAACCCTAACCCTAACCCTAACCCTAACCCTAACCCTAACCCTAACCCTAACCCTAACCCTAACCCTAACCCTAACCCTAACCCTAACCCTAACCCTAACCCTAACCCTAACCCTAACCCTAACCCTAACCCTAACCCTAACCCTAACCCTAACCCTAACCCTAACCCTAACCCTAACCCTAACCCTAACCCTAACCCTAACCCTAACCCTAACCCTAACCCTAACCCTAACCCTAACCCTAACCCTAACCCTAACCCTAACCCTAACCCTAACCCTAACCCTAACCCTAACCCTAACCCTAACCCTAACCCTAACCCTAACCCTAACCCTAACCCTAACCCTAACCCTAACCCTAACCCTAACCCTAACCCTAACCCTAACCCTAACCCTAACCCTAACCCTAACCCTAACCCTAACCCTAACCCTAACCCTAACCCTAACCCTAACCCTAACCCTAACCCTAACCCTAACCCTAACCCTAACCCTAACCCTAACCCTAACCCTAACCCTAACCCTAACCCTAACCCTAACCCTAACCCTAACCCTAACCCTAACCCTAACCCTAACCCTAACCCTAACCCTAACCCTAACCCTAACCCTAACCCTAACCCTAACCCTAACCCTAACCCTAACCCTAACCCTAACCCTAACCCTAACCCTAACCCTAACCCTAACCCTAACCCTAACCCTAACCCTAACCCTAACCCTAACCCTAACCCTAACCCTAACCCTAACCCTAACCCTAACCCTAACCCTAACCCTAACCCTAACCCTAACCCTAACCCTAACCCTAACCCTAACCCTAACCCTAACCCTAACCCTAACCCTAACCCTAACCCTAACCCTAACCCTAACCCTAACCCTAACCCTAACCCTAACCCTAACCCTAACCCTAACCCTAACCCTAACCCTAACCCTAACCCTAACCCTAACCCTAACCCTAACCCTAACCCTAACCCTAACCCTAACCCTAACCCTAACCCTAACCCTAACCCTAACCCTAACCCTAACCCTAACCCTAACCCTAACCCTAACCCTAACCCTAACCCTAACCCTAACCCTAACCCTAACCCTAACCCTAACCCTAACCCTAACCCTAACCCTAACCCTAACCCTAACCCTAACCCTAACCCTAACCCTAACCCTAACCCTAACCCTAACCCTAACCCTAACCCTAACCCTAACCCTAACCCTAACCCTAACCCTAACCCTAACCCTAACCCTAACCCTAACCCTAACCCTAACCCTAACCCTAACCCTAACCCTAACCCTAACCCTAACCCTAACCCTAACCCTAACCCTAACCCTAACCCTAACCCTAACCCTAACCCTAACCCTAACCCTAACCCTAACCCTAACCCTAACCCTAACCCTAACCCTAACCCTAACCCTAACCCTAACCCTAACCCTAACCCTAACCCTAACCCTAACCCTAACCCTAACCCTAACCCTAACCCTAACCCTAACCCTAACCCTAACCCTAACCCTAACCCTAACCCTAACCCTAACCCTAACCCTAACCCTAACCCTAACCCTAACCCTAACCCTAACCCTAACCCTAACCCTAACCCTAACCCTAACCCTAACCCTAACCCTAACCCTAACCCTAACCCTAACCCTAACCCTAACCCTAACCCTAACCCTAACCCTAACCCTAACCCTAACCCTAACCCTAACCCTAACCCTAACCCTAACCCTAACCCTAACCCTAACCCTAACCCTAACCCTAACCCTAACCCTAACCCTAACCCTAACCCTAACCCTAACCCTAACCCTAACCCTAACCCTAACCCTAACCCTAACCCTAACCCTAACCCTAACCCTAACCCTAACCCTAACCCTAACCCTAACCCTAACCCTAACCCTAACCCTAACCCTAACCCTAACCCTAACCCTAACCCTAACCCTAACCCTAACCCTAACCCTAACCCTAACCCTAACCCTAACCCTAACCCTAACCCTAACCCTAACCCTAACCCTAACCCTAACCCTAACCCTAACCCTAACCCTAACCCTAACCCTAACCCTAACCCTAACCCTAACCCTAACCCTAACCCTAACCCTAACCCTAACCCTAACCCTAACCCTAACCCTAACCCTAACCCTAACCCTAACCCTAACCCTAACCCTAACCCTAACCCTAACCCTAACCCTAACCCTAACCCTAACCCTAACCCTAACCCTAACCCTAACCCTAACCCTAACCCTAACCCTAACCCTAACCCTAACCCTAACCCTAACCCTAACCCTAACCCTAACCCTAACCCTAACCCTAACCCTAACCCTAACCCTAACCCTAACCCTAACCCTAACCCTAACCCTAACCCTAACCCTAACCCTAACCCTAACCCTAACCCTAACCCTAACCCTAACCCTAACCCTAACCCTAACCCTAACCCTAACCCTAACCCTAACCCTAACCCTAACCCTAACCCTAACCCTAACCCTAACCCTAACCCTAACCCTAACCCTAACCCTAACCCTAACCCTAACCCTAACCCTAACCCTAACCCTAACCCTAACCCTAACCCTAACCCTAACCCTAACCCTAACCCTAACCCTAACCCTAACCCTAACCCTAACCCTAACCCTAACCCTAACCCTAACCCTAACCCTAACCCTAACCCTAACCCTAACCCTAACCCTAACCCTAACCCTAACCCTAACCCTAACCCTAACCCTAACCCTAACCCTAACCCTAACCCTAACCCTAACCCTAACCCTAACCCTAACCCTAACCCTAACCCTAACCCTAACCCTAACCCTAACCCTAACCCTAACCCTAACCCTAACCCTAACCCTAACCCTAACCCTAACCCTAACCCTAACCCTAACCCTAACCCTAACCCTAACCCTAACCCTAACCCTAACCCTAACCCTAACCCTAACCCTAACCCTAACCCTAACCCTAACCCTAACCCTAACCCTAACCCTAACCCTAACCCTAACCCTAACCCTAACCCTAACCCTAACCCTAACCCTAACCCTAACCCTAACCCTAACCCTAACCCTAACCCTAACCCTAACCCTAACCCTAACCCTAACCCTAACCCTAACCCTAACCCTAACCCTAACCCTAACCCTAACCCTAACCCTAACCCTAACCCTAACCCTAACCCTAACCCTAACCCTAACCCTAACCCTAACCCTAACCCTAACCCTAACCCTAACCCTAACCCTAACCCTAACCCTAACCCTAACCCTAACCCTAACCCTAACCCTAACCCTAACCCTAACCCTAACCCTAACCCTAACCCTAACCCTAACCCTAACCCTAACCCTAACCCTAACCCTAACCCTAACCCTAACCCTAACCCTAACCCTAACCCTAACCCTAACCCTAACCCTAACCCTAACCCTAACCCTAACCCTAACCCTAACCCTAACCCTAACCCTAACCCTAACCCTAACCCTAACCCTAACCCTAACCCTAACCCTAACCCTAACCCTAACCCTAACCCTAACCCTAACCCTAACCCTAACCCTAACCCTAACCCTAACCCTAACCCTAACCCTAACCCTAACCCTAACCCTAACCCTAACCCTAACCCTAACCCTAACCCTAACCCTAACCCTAACCCTAACCCTAACCCTAACCCTAACCCTAACCCTAACCCTAACCCTAACCCTAACCCTAACCCTAACCCTAACCCTAACCCTAACCCTAACCCTAACCCTAACCCTAACCCTAACCCTAACCCTAACCCTAACCCTAACCCTAACCCTAACCCTAACCCTAACCCTAACCCTAACCCTAACCCTAACCCTAACCCTAACCCTAACCCTAACCCTAACCCTAACCCTAACCCTAACCCTAACCCTAACCCTAACCCTAACCCTAACCCTAACCCTAACCCTAACCCTAACCCTAACCCTAACCCTAACCCTGACCCTAAGTGTCTAACCCTAACCCTAACCCTAACCCTAACCCTAAGAGTCTAACCATAACCCTGAGTCTAACCCTAACCCTAACCCTAATCCTAAGAGTCTAACCCTAACCCTAAGAGTCTAACCCTAACCCTAACCCTAACCCTAAGAGTCTAACCCTAACCCTAAGAGTCTAACCCTAACCCTAACCCTAAGAGTCTAACCCTAACCCTAAGAGTCTAACCCTAACCCTAACCCTAACCCTAAGAGTCTAACCCTAACCCTAACCCTAACCCTAACCCTAAGAGTCTAACCCTAACCCTAACCCTAACCCTAACCCTAAGAGTCTAACCCTAACCATAACCCTAAGAGTCTAAACCTAACCCTTAGAGTCTAACCCTAACCCTAAGAGTCTAAACCTAAACCTAAGAGTCTAACCCTAAGAGTCTAACCCTAACCCTAAAAGTCTAACCCTAACAGTCTAACCCTAACCCTAACTCTAACCCTAACAGCCTAACCCTAACCCTAAGAGTCTAACCCTAAAAGTCTAACCCTAACCCTAAACCTAACCCTAAGAGTCTAACCCTAACCCTAACCATAACCCTAACCCTAAGAGTCTAACCCTAACCCTAACCCTAAGAGTCTAACCCTAACCCTAAGAGTCTAACCTTAACCCTAACCCTAACCCTAAGAGTCTAACCCTAACCCTAACCCTAACCCTAAGAGTCGAACCCTAACCCTAACCCTAACCCTAACCCTAAGAGTCTAACCCTAACCCTAACCCTAACCCTAAGAGTCTAACCCTAACCCTAAGAGTCTAACCCTAACCCTAACCCTAACCCTAAGAGTCTAACCCTAACCCTAACCCTAAGAGTCTAACCCTAACCCTAACCCTAAGAGTCTAACCCTAACCCTAAAAGTCTAACCCTAAGAGTCTAACCCTAACCCTAACTCTAACCCTAACAGTCTAACCCTAACCCTAAGAGTCTAACCTTAACCCTAACCCTAACCCTAACAGTCTAACCCTAACCCTTACCCTAACCATAACCCTAAGAGTCTAACCCTAACCATAACACTAACCCTAAGAGTCTAACCCTAACCCTAAGAGTCTAACCCTAACCCTAAGAGTCTAACCCTAACCCTAACCCTAACCCTATGAGTCTAACCCTAACCCTAAGAGACTAACCCTAAACCTAACCCTAACCCTAACCCTAAGAGTCTAACCCTAACCCTAAGAGCCTGAGTCTAACCCTAAGAGCCTAAGTCTATCCCTAACCCTAAGAGCCTGAGTCTAACCCTCACCCTAAGAGCCTGAGTCTAACCCTAACCCTAAGAGCCTGAGTCTAACCCTCACCCTAAGAGCCTGAGTCTAACCCTAACCCTAAGAGCCTGAGTCTAACCCTAACCCTAAGAGCCTGAGTCTAACCCTCACCCTAAGAGCCTGAGTCTAACCCTAACCCTAAGAGCCTGAGTCTAACCCTCACCCTAAGAGCCTGAGTCTAACCCTCACCCTAAGAGCCTGAGTCTAACCCTAGCCCTAAGAGCCTGAGTCTAACCCTCACCCTAAGAGCCTGAGTGTAACCCTAACCCTAAGAGCCGGAGTCTAACCCTAACCCTAACCCTAACAGTCTAACCCTAACCCTAACCCTAGCCCTAACCCTAACCCTAAGAGTCTAACTTTAACCCTAACCCTAACCCTAACCCTAAGAGTCTAACCCCAACCCTGAGTCTAACCCTAACCCTAACCCTAACCCTAAGAGTCTAACCCTAACCCTATTCCTAACCCTGAGTCTAACCCTTACCCTAAGAGTCTAACCCTAACCCTAACCCTAACCCTAAGAGTCTAACCCTAACCCTAACCCTAACCCTAACACTAAGAGTCTAACCCTAACCCTAACCCTAACCCTGAGTGTCTAACCCTAACCCTAACCCTAACCCTAAGAGTCTAACCCAAACCCTAAGAGTCTAACCTTAACCCTAACCCTAAGAGTCTAACCCTAACCCTAAGAGTCTAACCCTAACCCTAACCCTAACCCTAAGAGTCTAACCCTAACCCTAACCCTAAGAGTCTAACCCTAACCCTAAAAGTCTAACCCTAAGAATCTAACCCTAACCCTAACTCTAACCCTAACAGTCTAACACTAACCCTAAGAGTCTAACCCTAAGAGTCTAACCTTAACCCTAACCCTAACCCTAACAGTCTAACCCTAACCCTTACCCTAACCATAACCCTAAGAGTCTAACCCTAACCCTAACCCTAACCCTAAGAGTCTAACCCTAACCCTAAGAGTCTAACCCTAACCCTAACCCTAAGAGTCTAACCCTAACCCTAAGAGTCTAACCCTAACCCTAACCCTAACCCTAACCCTAAGAGTCTAACCCTAACTCTAAGAGTCTAACCCTAAGAGTCTAAACCTAACCCTAAGAGTCTAACCCTAACCCTAAGAGTCTAACCCTAACCCTAACAGTCTAACCCTAACCCTAACCCCGGCTGAAGTACCCAAGTATATTTCGCTAGATGGCAGCAGCGCTCCACCAACAGAGCCGGCTGCAGTACCCAAGTATATTTCGCTAGATGGCAGCAGCGCTCCACCAACAGGGCCGGCTGCAGTACCCAAGTATATTTCGCTAGATGGCAGCAGCGCTCCACCAACAGCGCCGGCTGCAGTACCCAAATATATTTCGCTAGATGGCAGCAGCGCTCCACCAAAAGGGCGGCAGCAGTACCCAATTACATTTCGCCAGATGGCAGCAGCGCTCCACTAACCGGGCGGCTGCAGTACCCAATTACATTTCGCTAGATGGCAGCAGCGCTCCACCAACAGGGCCGGCTTCAGTACCCAAATATATTTCGTTAGATGGCAGCAGCGCTCCACCAACCGGGCGGCTGCAGTACCCAATTACATTTCGCTAGATGGCAGCAGCGCTCCACCAACAGCGCCGGCTGCAGTACCCAAGTATATTTCGCTAGATGGCAGCAGCGCTCCACCAAAAGGGCGGCTGCAGTACCCAATTACATTTCGCTAGATGGCAGCAGCGCTCCACCAACAGGGCCGGCTTCAGTACCCAAATATATTTCGTTAGATGGCAGCAGCGCTCCACCAACAGCGCCGGCTGCAGTACCCAAATATATTTCGCTAGATGGCAGCAGCGCTCCACCAAAAGGGCGGCTGCAGTACCCAATTACATTTCGCTAGATGGCAGCAGCGCTCCACCAACAGCGCCGGCTGCAGTACCCAATTATATTTCGCTAGATGGCAGCAGCGCTCCACCAACCGGCCGGCTGAAGTACCCAAGTATATTTCGCTAGATGGCAGCAGCGCTCCACCAACAGGCCGGCTGCAGTACCCAAATATATTTCGCTAGATGGCAGCAGCGCTCCACCAACAGGGCCGGCTGCAGTACCCAAATATATTTCGCTAGATGGCAGCAGCGCTCCACCAACAGCGCCGGCTGCAGTACCCAAGTATATTTCGCTAGATGGCAGCAGCGCTCCACCAAAAGGGCGGCTGCAGTACCCAAATATATAGTACTGAGTCTAACCCTAACCCTAAGAGCCTGAGTCTAACCCTAACCCGAAGAGCCTGAGTCTAACCCTAACCCTAAACCTAACCCTAACAGTCTAACCCTAACCCTAAGAGCCTGAGTCTAACCCTAACCCGAAGAGCCTGAGTCTAACCCTCACCCTAAGAGCCTGAGTCTAACCCTAACCCTAAGAGCCTGAGTCTAACCCTAACCCTAAAAGCCTGAGTCTAACCCTAACCCTAAGAGTCTAACCCTAACCCTAACCCTAACCCTAAGAGTCTAACCCTATCCCTGTGTCTAACCCTAACCCTAAGAGTCTAACCCTAACCCTAACCCTAACCCTAAGTGTCTAACCCTAACCCTAACTCTAACCCTAACCCTAAGAGTCTAACCATAACCCTGAGTCTAACCCTAACCCTAACCCTAACCCTAAGAGTCTAACCCTAACCCTAAGAGTCTAACCCTAACCCTAACCCTAACCCTAAGAGTCTAACCCTAACCCTAAGAGTCTAACCCTAACCCTAACCCTAACCCTAACCCTAAGAGTCTAACCCTAACCCTAAGAGTCTAACCCTAAGAGTCTAAACCTGACCCTTAGAGTCTAACCCTAACCCTAAGAGTCTAACCCTAACCCTAACCCTAAGAATCTAACCCTAACCCTAACCCTAACCCTAACCCTAAGAGTCTAACCTTAACCCTAAGAGTCTAACCCTAAGAGTCTAACCCTAACCCTAACCCTAACCCTAACAGTCTAACCCTAACCCTAACCCTAACCCCGGCTGAAGTACCCAAGTATATTTCGCTAGATGGCAGCAGCGCTCCACCAACAGCGCCGGCTGCAGTACCCAAATATATTTCGCTAGATGGCAGCAGCGCTCCACCAAAAGGGCGGCTGCAGTACCCAATTACATTTCGCTAGATGGCAGCAGCGCTCCACCAACCGGGCGGCTGCAGTACCCAATTATATTTCGCTAGATGGCAGCAGCGCTCCACTAACCGGCCGGCTGAAGTACCCAAGTATATTTCGCTAGATGGCAGCAGCGCTCCACCAACAGAGCCGGCTGCAGTACCCAAATATATTTCGCTAGATGGCAGCAGCGCTCCACCAACAGCGCCGGCTGCAGTATCCAAGTATATTTCGCTAGATGGCAGCAGCGCTCCACCAACCGGCCGGCTGCAGTACCCAGGTATATTTCGCTAGATGGCAGCAGCGCTCCACCAAAAGGGCCGGCTGCAGTACCCAAGTATATTTCGCTAGATGGCAGCAGCGCTCCACCAACCGGGCGGCTGAAGTACCCAGGTATATTTCGCTAGATGGCAGCAGCGCTCCACCAACAGCGCCGGCTGCAGTACCCAAGTATATTTCGCTAGATGGCAGCAGCGCTCCACCAAAAGGGCGGCTGCAGTACCCAATTACATTTCGCTAGATGGCAGCAGCGCTCCACCAAAAGGGCGGCTGCAGTACCCAATTATATTTCGCTAGACGGCAGCAGCGCTCCACCAACCGGGCGGCTGCAGTACCCAAATATATTTCGCTAGATGGCAGCAGCGCTCCACCAACAGGGCCGGCTGCAGTACCCAAGTATATTTCGCTAGATGGCAGCAGCGCTCCACCAAAAGGGCGGCTGCAGTACCCAAATATATAGTACTGAGTCTAACCCTAACCCTAAGAGCCTGAGTCTAACCCTAACCCTAAGAGCCTGAGTCTAATCCTCACCCTAAGAGCCTGAGTCTAACCCTCACCCTAAGAGCCTGAGTCTAACCCTAACCCTAAGAGCCTGAGTCTAACCCTAACCCGAAGAGCCTGAGTCTAACCCTAACCCTAAGAGCCTGAGTCTAACCTTAACCCTAAGAGCCTGAGTCGAACCCTCACCCTAAGAGCCTGAGTTTAACCCTAACCCTAAGAGTCTGAGTCTAACCCTAACCCTAAGAGCCTGAGTCTAACCCTAACCCTAAGAGCCTGAGTCTAACCCTAACCCTAAGAGCCTGAGTCTAACGCTAACCCTAAGAGCCGGAGTCTAACCCTAACCCTAACCCTAACAGTCTAACCCTAATCCTAACCCTAACCCTAACCCTAACCCTAACCCTAAGAGTCTAACCCTAACCCTAACCCTAACCCTAACCCTAACCCTAAGAGTCTAACCCCAACCCTGAGTCTAACCCTAACCCTAACCCTAACCCTAAGAGTCTAACCCTAACCCTATTCCTAACCCTGAGTCTAACCCTAACCCTAAGAGTCTAACCCTAACCCTAACCCTAAGAGTCTAACCCTAACCATAACACTAAGAGTCTAACCCTAACCCTAACCCTAACCCTAAGAGTCTAACCCTAACCCTAAGAGTCTAACCCTAACCCTAACCCTAACCCTAAGAGTCTAACCCTAACCTTAAGAGTCTAACCCTAACCCTAACCCTAACCCTAAGAGTCTAACCCTAACCCTAAGAGTCTAATCCTAAGAGTCTAACCCTAACCCTAACCCTAACCCTAACAGTCTAACCCTAACCCTAACCCTAACCCCGGCTGAAGTACCCAAGTATATTTCGCTAGATGGCAGCAGCGCTCCACCAACAGAGCCGGCTGCAGTACCCAAGTATATTTCGCTAGATGGCAGCAGCGCTCCACCAACAGGGCCGGCTGCAGTACCCAAATATATTTCGCTAGATGGCAGCAGCGCTCCACCAAAAGGGCGGCTGCAGTACCCAATTACATTTCGCTAGATGGCAGCAGCGCTCCACCAAAAGGGCGGCTGCAGTACCCAATTATATTTCGCTAGATGGCAGCAGCGCTCCACCAAAAGGGCGGCTGCAGTACCCAAATATATTTCGCTAGATGGCAGCAGCGCTCCACCAACCGGCCGGCTGCAGTACCCAAATATATTTCGCTAGATGGCAGCAGCGCTCCACCAACAGCGCCGGCTGCAGTACCCAAATATATTTCGCTAGATGGCAGCAGCGCTCCACCAACAGCGCCGGCTGCAGTACCCAAGTATATTTCGCTAGATGGCAGCAGCGCAACACCAACCGGGCGGCTGCAGTACCCAAGTATATTTCGCTAGATGGCAGCAGCGCTCCACCAAAAGGGCGGCTGCAGTACCCAAGTATATTTCGCTAGATGGCAGCAGCGCTCCACCAAAAGGGCGGCTGCAGTACCCAAGTATATTTCGCTAGATGGCAGCAGCGCTCCACCAACAGCGCCGGCTGCAGTACCCAAGTATATTTCGCTAGATGGCAGCAGCGCTCCACCAAAAGGGCGGCTGCAGTACCCAAATATATAGTACTGAGTCTAACCCTAACCCTAAGAGCCTGAGTCTAACCCTAACCCGAAGAGCCTGAGTCTAACCCTCACCCTAAGAGCCTGAGTCTAACCCTCACCCTAAGAGCCTGAGTCTAACCCTAACCCTAACCCTAAGAGTCTAACCCTAACCCTAAAAGTCTAACCCTAAGAGTCTAACCCTAACCCTAACTCTAACCCTAACAGTCTAACCCTAACCCTAAGAGTCTAACCCTAAGAGTCTAACCCTAACCCTAAACCTAACCCTAACAGTCTAACCCTAACCCTAACCCTAACCCTAACGCTAAGAGTCTAACCCTAACCCTAAGAGTCTAACCCTAAGAGTCTAAACCTAACCCTTACAGTCTAACCCTAACCCTAAGAGTCTAACCCTAACCCTAACCCTAACCCTAAGAGTCTAACCCTAACCCTGAGTCTAACCCTAACCCTAAGAGTCTAACCCTAACCCTAACCCTAACCCTAAGTGTCTAACCCTAACCCTAACTCTAACCCTAACCCTAAGAGTCTAACCATAACCCTGAGTCTAACCCTAACTCTAACCCTAACCCTAAGAGTCTAACCCTAACCCTAAGAGTCTAACCCTAACCCTAACCCTAAGAGTCTAACCCTAACCCTAAGAGTCTAACCCTAAGTCTAACCCTAACCCTAACCCTAACCCTAACCCTAACCCTAACCCTAACCCTAACCCTAACCCTAACCCTAACCCTAACCCTAACCCTAACCCTAACCCTAACCCTAACCCTAACCCTAACCCTAACCCTAACCCTAACCCTAACCCTAACCCTAACCCTAACCCTAACCCTAACCCTAACCCTAACCCTAACCCTAACCCTAACCCTAACCCTAACCCTAACCCTAACCCTAACCCTAACCCTAACCCTAACCCTAACCCTAACCCTAACCCTAACCCTAACCCTAACCCTAACCCTAACCCTAACCCTAACCCTAACCCTAACCCTAACCCTAACCCTAACCCTAACCCTAACCCTAACCCTAACCCTAACCCTAACCCTAACCCTAACCCTAACCCTAACCCTAACCCTAACCCTAACCCTAACCCTAACCCTAACCCTAACCCTAACCCTAACCCTAACCCTAACCCTAACCCTAACCCTAACCCTAACCCTAACCCTAACCCTAACCCTAACCCTAACCCTAACCCTAACCCTAACCCTAACCCTAACCCTAACCCTAACCCTAACCCTAACCCTAACCCTAACCCTAACCCTAACCCTAACCCTAACCCTAACCCTAACCCTAACCCTAACCCTAACCCTAACCCTAACCCTAACCCTAACCCTAACCCTAACCCTAACCCTAACCCTAACCCTAACCCTAACCCTAACCCTAACCCTAACCCTAACCCTAACCCTAACCCTAACCCTAACCCTAACCCTAACCCTAACCCTAACCCTAACCCTAACCCTAACCCTAACCCTAACCCTAACCCTAACCCTAACCCTAACCCTAACCCTAACCCTAACCCTAACCCTAACCCTAACCCTAACCCTAACCCTAACCCTAACCCTAACCCTAACCCTAACCCTAACCCTAACCCTAACCCTAACCCTAACCCTAACCCTAACCCTAACCCTAACCCTAACCCTAACCCTAACCCTAACCCTAACCCTAACCCTAACCCTAACCCTAACCCTAAGAGTCTAACCCTAAGAGTCTAACCCTAAGAGTCTAACCCTAACCCTAACAGTCTAACCCTAACCCTAACCCTAAACCCGGCTGAAGTACCCAAGTATATTTCGCTAGATGGCAGCAGCGCTCCACAAACAGAGCCGGCTGCAGTACCCAAATATATTTCGCTAGATGGCAGCAGCGCTCCACCAACAGAACCGGCTGCAGTACCCAAATATATTTCGCTAGATGGCAGCAGCGCTCCACCAACAGCGCCGGCTGCAGTACCCAAATATATTTCGCTAGATGGCAGCAGCGCTCCACCAACAGCGCCGGCTGCAGTACCCAAGTATATTTCGCTAGATGGCAGCAGCGCTCCACCAAAAGGGCGGCTGCAGTACCCAAGTATATTTCGCTAGATGGCAGCAGCGCTCCACCAACAGGGCCGGCTGCAGTACCCAAGTATATTTCGCTAGATGGCAGCAGCGCTCCACCAACCGGGCGGCTGCAGTACCCAAGTATATTTCGCTAGATGGCAGCAGCGCTCCACCAACAGGGCCGGCTGCAGTACCCAAGTATATTTCGCTAGATGGCAGCAGCGCTCCACCAACCGGGCGGCTGCAGTACCCAAGTATATTTCGCTAGATGGCAGCAGCGCTCCACCAACAGGGCCGGCTGCAGTACCCAAGTATATTTCGCTAGAGGGCAGCAGCGCTCCACCAACAGGGCGGCTGCAGTACCCAAGTATATTTCGCTAGATGGCAGCAGCGCTCCACCAACAGGGCGGCTGCAGTACCCAATTACATTTCGCTAGATGGCAGCAGCGCTCCACCAAAAGGCCGGCTGCAGTACCCAAGTATATTTCGCTAGATGGCAGCAGCGCTACACCAACCGGGCGGCTGCAGTACCCAATTACATTTCGCTAGATGGCAGCAGCGCTCCATTAACAGCGCCGGCTGCAGTACCCAAATATATTTCGCTAGATGGCAGCAGCGCTCCACAAACCGGGCGGCTGCAGTACCCAAGTATATTTCGCTAGATGGCAGCAGCGCTCCACCAACCGGGCGGCTGCAGTACCCAATTACATTTCGCTAGATGGCAGCAGCGCTCCACCAACCGGGCGGCTGCAGTACCCAATTACATTTCGCTAGATGGCAGCAGCGCTCCACCAAAAGGGCGGCTGCAGTACCCAAGTATATTTCGCTAGATGGCAGCAGAGCTCCACCAACAGAGCCGGCTGCAGTATCCAAATATATTTCGCTAGATGGCAGCAGCGCTCCACCAAAAGGGCGGCTGCAGTACCCAAATATATTTCGCTAGATGGCAGCAGCGCTCCACCAACAGCGCCGGCTGCAGTACCCAAATATATTTCGCTAGATGGCAGCAGCGCTCCACCAACAGCGCCGGCTGCAGTACCCAAGTATATTTCGCTAGATGGCAGCAGCGCTCCACCAAAAGGGCGGCTGCAGTACCCAAATATATAGTACTGAGTCTGACCCTAACCCTAAGAGCCTGAGTCTAACCCTAACCCTAAGAGCCTGAGTCTAACCCTCACCCTAAGAGCCTGAGTCTAACCCTCACCCTAAGAGCCTGAGTCTAACCCTAACCCTAAGAGCCTGAGTCTAACCCTAACCCTAAGAGCCTAACCCTAACCCTTACCCTAAGAGTCTAACCCTAACCCTAACCCTAAGAGTCTAACCCTAACCCTGAATATAACCCTAACCCTAAGAGTCTAACCCTCACCGTAACCCTAACCCTAAGTGTCTAACCCTAACCCTAACCCTAACTCTAACCCTAAGAGTCTAACCCTAACCCTAAGAGTCTAACCCTAACCCCAACCCTAACCCTAAGAGTCTAACCCTAACCCTAAGAGTCTAACCCTAACCCTAACCCTAACCCTAAGAGTCTAACCCTAACCCTAAGAGTCTAACCCTAACCCTAACCCTAACCCTAACCCTAAGAGTCTAACCCTAACCCTAAGAGTCTAACCCTAACCCTAACCCTAACCCTAACCCTAAGAGTCTAACCCTAACCCTAAGAGTCTAACCCTAACCCTAACCCTAACCCTAACCGTAAGAGTCTAACCCTAACCCTAAGAGTCTAACCCTAAGAGTCTAACCCTAAGAGTCTAACCCTAACCCTAACAGTCTAACCCTAACCCTAACCCTAAACCCGGCTGAAGTACCCAAGTATATTTCGCTAGATGGCAGCAGCGCTCCACAAACAGAGCCGGCTGCAGTACCCAAATATATTTCGCTAGATGGCAGCAGCGCTCCACCAACAGAGCCGGCTGCAGTACCCAAATATATTTCGCTAGATGGCAGCAGCGCTCCACCAACAGCGCCGGCTGCAGTACCCAAGTATATTTCGCTAGATGGCAGCAGCGCTCCACCAACAGCGCCGGCTGCAGTACCCAAGTATATTTCGCTAGATGGCAGCAGCGCTCCACCAACCGGGCGGCTGCAGTACCCAAGTATATTTCGCTAGATGGCAGCAGCGCTCCACCAACAGGGCCGGCTGCAGTACCCAAGTATATTTCGCTAGATGGCAGCAGCGCTCCACCAAAAGGGCGGCTGCAGTACCCAAGTATATTTCGCTAGATGGCAGCAGCGCTCCACCAACAGGGCCGGCTGCAGTACCCAAGTATATTTCGCTAGATGGCAGCAGCGCTCCACCAACAGGGCGGCTGCAGTACCCAAGTATATTTCGCTAGATGGCAGCAGCGCTCCACCAACAGGGCGGCTGCAGTACCCAATTACATTTCGCTAGATGGCAGCAGCGCTCCACCAAAAGGCCGGCTGCAGTACCCAATTATATTTCGCTAGATGGCAGCAGAGCTCCACCAACAGAGCTGGCTGCAGTACCCAAATATATTTCGCTAGATGGCAGCAGCGCTCCACCAAAAGGGCGGCTGCAGTACCCAAATATATTTCGCTAGATGGCAGCAGCGCTCCACCAACAGGGCCGGCTGCAGTACCCAAATATATTTCGCTAGATGGCAGCAGCGCTCCACCAACAGCGCCGGCTGCAATACCCAAGTATATTTCGCTAGATGGCAGCAGCGCTCCACCAAAAGGGCGGTTGCAGTACCCAAGTATATTTCGCTAGATGGCAGCAGCGCTCCACCAACAGGGCCGGCTGCAGTACCCAAATATATTTCGCTAGATGGCAGCAGCGCTCCACCAACCGGGCGGCTGCAGTACCCAAGTATATTTCGCTAGATGGCAGCAGCGCTCCACCAAAAGGGCGGCTGCAGTACCCAAGTATATTTCGCTAGATGGCAGCAGCGCTCCACCAACAGGGCCGGCTGCAGTACCCAAATATATTTCGCTAGATGGCAGCAGCGCTCCACCAACCGGGCGGCTGCAGTACCCAAGTATATTTCGCTAGATGGCAGCAGCGCTCCACCAACAGCGCCGGCTGCAGTACCCAAGTATATTTCGCTAGATGGCAGCAGCGCTCCACCAACCGGGCGGCTGCAGTACCCAATTACATTTCGCTAGATGGCAGCAGCGCTCCACCAAAAGGGCGGCTGCAGTACCCAAGTATATTTCGCTAGATGGCAGCAGAGCTCCACCAACCGGGCGGCTGCAGTACCCAAATATATTTCGCTAGATGGCAGCAGCGCTCCACCAACCGGGCGGCTGCAGTACCCAAGTATATTTCGCTAGATGGCAGCAGCGCTACACCAACCGGGCGGCTGCAGTACCCCATTACATTTCGCTAGATGGCAGCAGCGCTCCACCAACCGGGCGGCTGCAGTACCCAAATATATTTCGCTAGATGGCAGCAGCGCTCCACAAACCGGGCGGCTGCAGTACCCAAGTATATTTCGCTAGATGGCAGCAGCGCTCCACCAAAAGGGCGGCTGCAGTACCCAATTATATTTCGCTAGATGGCAGCAGCGCTCCACCAACAGGGCCGGCTGCAGTACCCAAATATATTTCGCTAGATGGCAGCAGCGCTCCACCAACAGCGCCGGCTTCAATACCCAAGTATATTTCGCTAGATGGCAGCAGCGCTCCACCAAAAGGGCGGCTGCAGTACCCAAATATATAGTACTGAGTCTGACCCTAACCCTAAGAGCCTGATTCTAACCCTAACCCTAAGAGCCTGAGTCTAACCCTCACCCTAAGAGCCTGAGTCTAACCCTCACCCTAAGAGCCTGAGTCTAACCCTTACCCTAAGAGTCTAACCCTAACCCTAACCCTAACCCTAAGAGTCTAACCCTAACCCTGAATATAACCCTAACCCTAAGATTCTAACCCTAACCCTAACCCTAACCCTAACCCTAAGAGTCTAACCCTAACCCTAAGAGTCTAACCCTAACCCTAACCCTAACCCTAACCCTAAGAGTCTAACCCTAACCCTAAGAGTCTAACCCTAACCCTAACCCTAACCCTAAGAGTCTAACCCTAACCCTAAGAGTCTAACCCTAACCCTAACCCTAACCCTAACCCTAAGAGTCTAACCCTAAGAGTCTAACCCTAAGAGTCTAACCCTAACCCTAACAGTCTAACCCTAACCCTAACCCTAAACCCGGCTGAAGTACCCAAGTATATTTCGCTAGATGGCAGCAGCGCTCCACCAACAGAGCCGGCTGCAGTACCCAAATATATTTCGCTAGATGGCAGCAGCGCTCCACCAACAGCGCCGGCTGCAGTACCCAAATATATTTCGCTAGATGGCAGCAGCGCTCCACCAACCGGGCGGCTGCAGTACCCAAATATATTTCGCTAGATGGCAGCAGCGCTCCACCAACCGGGCGGCTGCAGTACCCAAATATATTTCGCTAGATGGCAGCAGCGCTCCACCAACAGCGCCGGCTGCAGTACCCAAGTATATTTCGCTAGATGGCAGCAGCGCTCCACCAACCGGGCGGCTGCAGTACCCAAGTATATTTCGCTAGATGGCAGCAGCGCTCCACCAACAGGGCCGGCTGCAGTACCCAAGTATATTTCGCTAGATGGCAGCAGCGCTCCACCAACCGGGCGGCTGCAGTACCCAAGTATATTTCGCTAGATGGCAGCAG
This sequence comes from Falco punctatus, assembly GCF_963210335.1. Lineage (NCBI taxonomy): Eukaryota > Metazoa > Chordata > Aves > Falconiformes > Falconidae > Falco > Falco punctatus. Next base: position 316,168 of record NW_027660289.1, on the reverse strand, counting down.
CGCTCCACCAACCGGGCCGGCTGCAGTACCCAAATATATTTCGCTAGATGGCAGCAGCGCTCCACCAACCGGGCGGCTGCAGTACCCAAGTATATTTCGCTAGATGGCAGCAGCGCTACACCAACCGGGCGGCTGCAGTACCCAATTACATTTCGCTAGATGGCAGTAGCGCTCCATTAACAGCGCCGGCTGCAGTACCCAAATATATTTCGCTAGATGGCAGCAGCGCTCCACAAACCGGGCGGCTGCAGTACCCAAGTATATTTCGCTAGATGGCAGCAGCGCTCCACCAACCGGGCGGCTGCAGTACCCAAGTATATTTCGCTAGATGGCAGCAGCGCTCCACCAACCGGGCGGCTGCAGTACCCAATTACATTTCGCTAGATGGCAGCAGCGCTCCACCAAAAGGGCGGCTGCAGTACCCAAGTATATTTCGCTAGATGGCAGCAGAGCTCCACCAACAGAGCCGGCTGCAGTATCCAAATATATTTCGCTAGATGGCAGCAGCGCTCCACCAACCGGGCGGCTGCAGTACCCAAATATATTTCGCTAGATGGCAGCAGCGCTCCACCAACAGCGCCGGCTGCAGTACCCAAATATATTTCGCTAGATGGCAGCAGCGCTCCACCAACAGCGCCGGCTGCAGTACCCAAGTATATTTCGCTAGATGGCAGCAGCGCTCCACCAACCGGGCGGCTGCAGTACCCAAATATATAGTACTGAGTCTGACCCTAACCCTAAGAGCCTGAGTCTAACCCTAACCCTAAGAGCCTGAGTCTAACCCTCACCCTAAGAGCCTGAGTCTAACCCTCACCCTAAGAGCCTGAGTCTAACCCTAACCCTAAGAGCCTGAGTCTAACCCTAACCCTAAGAGCCTAAGTCTAACCCTTACCCTAAGAGTCTAACCCTAACCCTAACCCTAACCCTAAGAGTCTAACCCTAACCCTGAATATAACCCTAACCCTAAGAGTCTAACCCTCACCGTAACCCTAACCCTAAGTGTCTAACCCTAACCCTAACCCTAACTCTAACCCTAAGAGTCTAACCCTAACCCTAAGAGTCTAACCCTAACCCCAACCCTAACCCTAAGAGTCTAACCCTAACCCTAAGAGTCTAACCCTAACCCTAACCCTAACCCTAACCCTAAGAGTCTAACCCTAACCCTAAGAGTCTAACCCTAACCCTAACCCTAACCCTAACCCTAACCCTAAGAGTCTAACCCTAACCCTAAGAGTCTAACCCTAACCCTAACCCTAACCCTAACCGTAAGAGTCTAACCCTAACCCTAAGAGTCTAACCCTAAGAGTCTAACCCTAAGAGTCTAACCCTAACCCTAACAGTCTAACCCTAACCCTAACCCTAAACCCGGCTGAAGTACCCAAGTATATTTCGCTAGATGGCAGCAGCGCTCCACAAACAGAGCCGGCTGCAGTACCCAAATATATTTCGCTAGATGGCAGCAGCGCTCCACCAACAGAACCGGCTGCAGTACCCAAATATATTTCGCTAGATGGCAGCAGCGCTCCACCAACAGCGCCGGCTGCAGTACCCAAATATATTTCGCTAGATGGCAGCAGCGCTCCACCAACAGCGCCGGCTGCAGTACCCAAGTATATTTCGCTAGATGGCAGCAGCGCTCCACCAAAAGGGCGGCTGCAGTACCCAAGTATATTTCGCTAGATGGCAGCAGCGCTCCACCAACAGGGCCGGCTGCAGTACCCAAGTATATTTCGCTAGATGGCAGCAGCGCTCCACCAACCGGGCGGCTGCAGTACCCAAGTATATTTCGCTAGATGGCAGCAGCGCTCCACCAACAGGGCCGGCTGCAGTACCCAAGTATATTTCGCTAGATGGCAGCAGCGCTCCACCAACCGGGCGGCTGCAGTACCCAAGTATATTTCGCTAGATGGCAGCAGCGCTCCACCAACAGGGCCGGCTGCAGTACCCAAGTATATTTCGCTAGAGGGCAGCAGCGCTCCACCAACAGGGCGGCTGCAGTACCCAAGTATATTTCGCTAGATGGCAGCAGCGCTCCACAAACAGGGCGGCTGCAGTACCCAATTACATTTCGCTAGATGGCAGCAGCGCTCCACCAAAAGGCCGGCTGCAGTACCCAATTATATTTCGCTAGATGGCAGCAGAGCTCCACCAACAGAGCTGGCTGCAGTACCCAAATATATTTCGCTAGATGGCAGCAGCGCTCCACCAAAAGGGCGGCTGCAGTACCCAAATATATTTCGCTAGATGGCAGCAGCGCTCCACCAACAGCGCCGGCTGCAGTACCCAAATATATTTCGCTAGATGGCAGCAGCGCTCCACCAACAGCGCCGGCTGCAATACCCAAGTATATTTCGCTAGATGGCAGCAGCGCTCCACCAAAAGGGCGGCTGCAGTACCCAAGTATATTTCGCTAGATGGCAGCAGCGCTCCACCAACAGGGCCGGCTGCAGTACCCAAATATATTTCGCTAGATGGCAGCAGCGCTCCACCAACCGGGCGGCTGCAGTACCCAAGTATATTTCGCTAGATGGCAGCAGCGCTCCACCAAAAGGGCGGCTGCAGTACCCAAGTATATTTCGCTAGATGGCAGCAGCGCTCCACCAACAGGGCCGGCTGCAGTACCCAAGTATATTTCGCTAGATGGCAGCAGCGCTCCACCAACCGGGCGGCTGCAGTACCCAAGTATATTTCGCTAGATGGCAGCAGCGCTCCACCAACAGCGCCGGCTGCAGTACCCAAGTATATTTCGCTAGATGGCAGCAGCGCTCCACCAACCGGGCGGCTGCAGTACCCAATTACATTTCGCTAGATGGCAGCAGCGCTCCACCAACCGGGCGGCTGCAGTACCCAAGTATATTTCGCTAGATGGCAGCAGAGCTCCACCAACCGGGCGGCTGCAGTACCCAAATATATTTCGCTAGATGGCAGCAGCGCTCCACCAACCGGGCGGCTGCAGTACCCAAGTATATTTCGCTAGATGGCAGCAGCGCTCCACCAACAGCTCCGGCTGCAGTACCCCATTACATTTCGCTAGATGGCAGCAGCGCTCCACCAACCGGGCGGCTGCAGTACCCAAATATATTTCGCTAGATGGCAGCAGCGCTCCACCAAAAGGGCGGCTGCAGTACCCAAATATATTTCGCTAGATGGCAGCAGCGCTCCACCAACAGCGCCGGCTGCAGTACCCAAATATATTTCGCTAGATGGCAGCAGCGCTCCACCAACAGCGCCGGCTGCAGTACCCAAGTATATTTCGCTAGATGGCAGCAGCGCTCCACCAACCGGGCGGCTGCAGTACCCAAATATATAGTACTGAGTCTGACCCTAACCCTAAGAGCCTGAGTCTAACCCTAACCCTAAGAGCCTGAGTCTAACCCTCACCCTAAGAGCCTGAGTCTAACCCTCACCCTAAGAGCCTGAGTCTAACCCTAACCCTAAGAGCCTGAGTCTAACCCTAACCCTAAGAGCCTAAGTCTAACCCTTACCCTAAGAGTCTAACCCTAACCCTAACCCTAACTCTAAGAGTCTAACCCTAACCCTGAATATAACCCTAACCCTAAGAGTCTAACCCTCACCGTAACCCTAACCCTAAGTGTCTAACCCTAACCCTAACCCTAACTCTAACCCTAAGAGTCTAACCCTAACCCTAAGAGTCTAACCCTAACCCCAACCCTAACCCTAAGAGTCTAACCCTAACCCTAAGAGTCTAACCCTAACCCTAACCCTAACCCTAACCCTAAGAGTCTAACCCTAACCCTAAGAGTCTAACCCTAACCCTAACCCTAACCCTAACCCTAAGAGTCTAACCCTAACCCTAAGAGTCTAACCCTAACCCTAACCCTAACCCTAACCGTAAGAGTCTAACCCTAACCCTAAGAGTCTAACCCTAAGAGTCTAACCCTAAGAGTCTAACCCTAACCCTAACAGTCTAACCCTAACCCTAACCCTAAACCCGGCTGAAGTACCCAAGTATATTTCGCTAGATGGCAGCAGCGCTCCACAAACAGAGCCGGCTGCAGTACCCAAATATATTTCGCTAGATGGCAGCAGCGCTCCACCAACAGAACCGGCTGCAGTACCCAAATATATTTCGCTAGATGGCAGCAGCGCTCCACCAACAGCGCCGGCTGCAGTACCCAAATATATTTCGCTAGATGGCAGCAGCGCTCCACCAACAGCGCCGGCTGCAGTACCCAAGTATATTTCGCTAGATGGCAGCAGCGCTCCACCAAAAGGGCGGCTGCAGTACCCAAGTATATTTCGCTAGATGGCAGCAGCGCTCCACCAACAGGGCCGGCTGCAGTACCCAAGTATATTTCGCTAGATGGCAGCAGCGCTCCACCAACCGGGCGGCTGCAGTACCCAAGTATATTTCGCTAGATGGCAGCAGCGCTCCACCAACAGGGCCGGCTGCAGTACCCAAGTATATTTCGCTAGATGGCAGCAGCGCTCCACCAACCGGGCGGCTGCAGTACCCAAGTATATTTCGCTAGATGGCAGCAGCGCTCCACCAACAGGGCCGGCTGCAGTACCCAAGTATATTTCGCTAGAGGGCAGCAGCGCTCCACCAACAGGGCGGCTGCAGTACCCAAGTATATTTCGCTAGATGGCAGCAGCGCTCCACAAACAGGGCGGCTGCAGTACCCAATTACATTTCGCTAGATGGCAGCAGCGCTCCACCAAAAGGCCGGCTGCAGTACCCAATTATATTTCGCTAGATGGCAGCAGAGCTCCACCAACAGAGCTGGCTGCAGTACCCAAATATATTTCGCTAGATGGCAGCAGCGCTCCACCAAAAGGGCGGCTGCAGTACCCAAATATATTTCGCTAGATGGCAGCAGCGCTCCACCAACAGCGCCGGCTGCAGTACCCAAATATATTTCGCTAGATGGCAGCAGCGCTCCACCAACAGCGCCGGCTGCAATACCCAAGTATATTTCGCTAGATGGCAGCAGCGCTCCACCAAAAGGGCGGCTGCAGTACCCAATTATATTTCGCTAGATGGCAGCAGCGCTCCACCAACAGGGCCGGCTGCAGTACCCAAATATATTTCGCTAGATGGCAGCAGCGCTCCACCAACAGCGCCGGCTTCAATACCCAAGTATATTTCGCTAGATGGCAGCAGCGCTCCACCAAAAGGGCGGCTGCAGTACCCAAATATATAGTACTGAGTCTGACCCTAACCCTAAGAGCCTGATTCTAACCCTAACCCTAAGAGCCTGAGTCTAACCCTCACCCTAAGAGCCTGAGTCTAACCCTCACCCTAAGAGCCTGAGTCTAACCCTAACCCTAAGAGCCTGAGTCTAACCCTAACCCTAAGAGCCTAAGTCTAACCCTTACCCTAAGAGTCTAACCCTAACCCTAACCCTAACCCTAAGAGTCTAACCCTAACCCTGAATATAACCCTAACCCTAAGATTCTAACCCTAACCCTAACCCTAACCCTAACCCTAAGAGTCTAACCCTAACCCTAAGAGTCTAACCCTAACCCTAACCCTAACCCTAACCCTAAGAGTCTAACCCTAACCCTAAGAGTCTAACCCTAACCCTAACCCTAACCCTAAGAGTCTAACCCTAACCCTAAGAGTCTAACCCTAACCCTAACCCTAACCCTAACCCTAACCCTAAGAGTCTAACCCTAAGAGTCTAACCCTAAGAGTCTAACCCTAACCCTAACAGTCTAACCCTAACCCTAACCCTAAACCCGGCTGAAGTACCCAAGTATATTTCGCTAGATGGCAGCAGCGCTCCACCAACAGAGCCGGCTGCAGTACCCAAATATATTTCGCTAGATGGCAGCAGCGCTCCACCAACAGCGCCGGCTGCAGTACCCAAATATATTTCGCTAGATGGCAGCAGCGCTCCACCAACAGCGCCGGCTGCAGTACCCAAATATATTTCGCTAGATGGCAGCAGCGCTCCACCAACCGGGCGGCTGCAGTACCCAAATATATTTCGCTAGATGGCAGCAGCGCTCCACCAACAGCGCCGGCTGCAGTACCCAAGTATATTTCGCTAGATGGCAGCAGCGCTCCACCAACCGGGCGGCTGCAGTACCCAAGTATATTTCGCTAGATGGCAGCAGCGCTCCACCAACAGGGCCGGCTGCAGTACCCAAGTATATTTCGCTAGATGGCAGCAGCGCTCCACCAACCGGGCGGCTGCAGTACCCAAGTATATTTCGCTAGATGGCAGCAGCGCTCCACCAACCGGGCCGGCTGCAGTACCCAAATATATTTCGCTAGATGGCAGCAGCGCTCCACCAACCGGGCGGCTGCAGTACCCAAGTATATTTCGCTAGATGGCAGCAGCGCTACACCAACCGGGCGGCTGCAGTACCCAATTACATTTCGCTAGATGGCAGTAGCGCTCCATTAACAGCGCCGGCTGCAGTACCCAAATATATTTCGCTAGATGGCAGCAGCGCTCCACAAACCGGGCGGCTGCAGTACCCAAGTATATTTCGCTAGATGGCAGCAGCGCTCCACCAACCGGGCGGCTGCAGTACCCAAGTATATTTCGCTAGATGGCAGCAGCGCTCCACCAACCGGGCGGCTGCAGTACCCAATTACATTTCGCTAGATGGCAGCAGCGCTCCACCAAAAGGGCGGCTGCAGTACCCAAGTATATTTCGCTAGATGGCAGCAGAGCTCCACCAACAGAGCCGGCTGCAGTATCCAAATATATTTCGCTAGATGGCAGCAGCGCTCCACCAAAAGGGCGGCTGCAGTACCCAAATATATTTCGCTAGATGGCAGCAGCGCTCCACCAACAGGGCCGGCTGCAGTACCCAAGTATATTTCGCTAGATGGCAGCAGCGCTCCACCAACAGGGCCGGCTGCAGTACCCAAGTATATTTCGCTAGATGGCAGCAGCGCTCCACCAACCGGGCGGCTGCAGTACCCAAATATATAGTACTGAGTCTGACCCTAACCCTAAGAGCCTGAGTCTAACCCTAACCCTAAGAGCCTGAGTCTAACCCTCACCCTAAGAGCCTGAGTCTAACCCTCACCCTAAGAGCCTGAGTCTAACCCTAACCCTAAGAGCCTGAGTCTAACCCTAACCCTAAGAGCCTAAGTCTAACCCTTACCCTAAGAGTCTAACCCTAACCCTAACCCTAACCCTAAGAGTCTAACCCTAACCCTGAATATAACCCTAACCCTAAGAGTCTAACCCTCACCGTAACCCTAACCCTAAGTGTCTAACCCTAACCCTAACCCTAACTCTAACCCTAAGAGTCTAACCCTAACCCTAAGAGTCTAACCCTAACCCCAACCCTAACCCTAAGAGTCTAACCCTAACCCTAAGAGTCTAACCCTAACCCTAACCCTAACCCTAACCCTAAGAGTCTAACCCTAACCCTAAGAGTCTAACCCTAACCCTAACCCTAACCCTAACCCTAAGAGTCTAACCCTAACCCTAAGAGTCTAACCCTAACCCTAACCCTAACCCTAACCGTAAGAGTCTAACCCTAACCCTAAGAGTCTAACCCTAAGAGTCTAACCCTAAGAGTCTAACCCTAACCCTAACAGTCTAACCCTAACCCTAACCCTAAACCCGGCTGAAGTACCCAAGTATATTTCGCTAGATGGCAGCAGCGCTCCACAAACAGAGCCGGCTGCAGTACCCAAATATATTTCGCTAGATGGCAGCAGCGCTCCACCAACAGAACCGGCTGCAGTACCCAAATATATTTCGCTAGATGGCAGCAGCGCTCCACCAACAGCGCCGGCTGCAGTACCCAAATATATTTCGCTAGATGGCAGCAGCGCTCCACCAACAGCGCCGGCTGCAGTACCCAAGTATATTTCGCTAGATGGCAGCAGCGCTCCACCAAAAGGGCGGCTGCAGTACCCAAGTATATTTCGCTAGATGGCAGCAGCGCTCCACCAACAGGGCCGGCTGCAGTACCCAAGTATATTTCGCTAGATGGCAGCAGCGCTCCACCAACCGGGCGGCTGCAGTACCCAAGTATATTTCGCTAGATGGCAGCAGCGCTCCACCAACAGGGCCGGCTGCAGTACCCAAGTATATTTCGCTAGATGGCAGCAGCGCTCCACCAACCGGGCGGCTGCAGTACCCAAGTATATTTCGCTAGATGGCAGCAGCGCTCCACCAACAGGGCCGGCTGCAGTACCCAAGTATATTTCGCTAGAGGGCAGCAGCGCTCCACCAACAGGGCGGCTGCAGTACCCAAGTATATTTCGCTAGATGGCAGCAGCGCTCCACAAACAGGGCGGCTGCAGTACCCAATTACATTTCGCTAGATGGCAGCAGCGCTCCACCAAAAGGCCGGCTGCAGTACCCAATTATATTTCGCTAGATGGCAGCAGAGCTCCACCAACAGAGCTGGCTGCAGTACCCAAATATATTTCGCTAGATGGCAGCAGCGCTCCACCAAAAGGGCGGCTGCAGTACCCAAATATATTTCGCTAGATGGCAGCAGCGCTCCACCAACAGCGCCGGCTGCAGTACCCAAATATATTTCGCTAGATGGCAGCAGCGCTCCACCAACAGCGCCGGCTGCAATACCCAAGTATATTTCGCTAGATGGCAGCAGCGCTCCACCAAAAGGGCGGCTGCAGTACCCAAGTATATTTCGCTAGATGGCAGCAGCGCTCCACCAACAGGGCCGGCTGCAGTACCCAAATATATTTCGCTAGATGGCAGCAGCGCTCCACCAACCGGGCGGCTGCAGTACCCAAGTATATTTCGCTAGATGGCAGCAGCGCTCCACCAAAAGGGCGGCTGCAGTACCCAAGTATATTTCGCTAGATGGCAGCAGCGCTCCACCAACAGGGCCGGCTGCAGTACCCAAATATATTTCGCTAGATGGCAGCAGCGCTCCACCAACCGGGCGGCTGCAGTACCCAAGTATATTTCGCTAGATGGCAGCAGCGCTCCACCAACAGCGCCGGCTGCAGTACCCAAGTATATTTCGCTAGATGGCAGCAGCGCTCCACCAACCGGGCGGCTGCAGTACCCAATTACATTTCGCTAGATGGCAGCAGCGCTCCACCAACCGGGCGGCTGCAGTACCCAAGTATATTTCGCTAGATGGCAGCAGAGCTCCACCAACCGGGCGGCTGCAGTACCCAAATATATTTCGCTAGATGGCAGCAGCGCTCCACCAACCGGGCGGCTGCAGTACCCAAGTATATTTCGCTAGATGGCAGCAGCGCTACACCAACAGCTCCGGCTGCAGTACCCCATTACATTTCGCTAGATGGCAGCAGCGCTCCACCAACCGGGCGGCTGCAGTACCCAAATATATTTCGCTAGATGGCAGCAGCGCTCCACAAACCGGGCGGCTGCAGTACCCAAGTATATTTCGCTAGATGGCAGCAGCGCTCCACCAAAAGGGCGGCTGCAGTACCCAATTATATTTCGCTAGATGGCAGCAGCGCTCCACCAACAGGGCCGGCTGCAGTACCCAAATATATTTCGCTAGATGGCAGCAGCGCTCCACCAACAGCGCCGGCTGCAATACCCAAGTATATTTCGCTAGATGGCAGCAGCGCTCCACCAAAAGGGCGGCTGCAGTACCCAAATATATAGTACTGAGTCTGACCCTAACCCTAAGAGCCTGATTCTAACCCTAACCCTAAGAGCCTGAGTCTAACCCTCACCCTAAGAGCCTGAGTCTAACCCTCACCCTAAGAGCCTGAGTCTAACCCTAACCCTAAGAGCCTGAGTCTAACCCTAACCCTAAGAGCCTAAGTCTAACCCTTACCCTAAGAGTCTAACCCTAACCCTCACCCTAACCCTAAGAGTCTAACCCTAACCCTGAATATAACCCTAACCCTAAGATTCTAACCCTCACCCTAACCCTAACCCTAAGTGTCTAACCCTAACCCTAACCCTAACTCTAACCCTAAGAGTCTAACCCTAACCCTAAGAGTCTAACCCTAACCCCAACCCTAACCCTAAGAGTCTAACCCTAACCCTAAGAGTCTAACCCTAACCCTAACTCTAACCCTAAGAGTCTAACCGTAACCCTAACCCTAACCCTAAGAGTCTAACCCTAACCCTAACCCTAACCCTAAGAGTCTAACCCTAACCCTAAGAGTCTAACCCTAACCCTAACCCTAACCCTAACCCTAAGAATCTAACCCTAACCCTAAGAGTCTAACCCTAACCCTAACCCTAACCCTAACCCTAAGAGTCTAACCCTAACCCTAAGAGTCTAACCCTAACCCTAACCCTAACCCTAAGAGTCTAACCCTAACCCTAAGAGTCTAACCCTAACTCTAACCCTAACCCTAACCCTAAGAGTCTAACCCTAACCCTAAGAGTCTAAGCCTAACCCTAAGCCTAACCCTAACCCTAACCGTAAGAGTCTAACCCTAACCCTAAGAGTCTAACCCTAAGAGTCTAACCCTAAAAGTCTAACCCTAACCCTAACAGTCTAACCCTAACCCTAACCCTAAACCCGGCTGAAGTACCCAAGTATATTTCGCTAGATGGCAGCAGCGCTCCACCAACAGCTCCGGCTGCAGTACCCAAATATATTTCGCTAGATGGCAGCAGCGCTCCACCAACCGGGCGGCTGCAGTACCCAAATATATTTCGCTAGATGGCAGCAGCGCTCCACCAACAGCGCCGGCTGCAGTACCCAAATATATTTCGCTAGATGGCAGCAGCGCTCCACCAACAGCGCCGGCTGCAGTACCCAAGTATATTTCGCTAGATGGCAGCAGCGCTCCACCAACCGGGCGGCTGCAGTACCCAAGTATATTTCGCTAGATGGCAGCAGCGCTCCACCAACAGGGCCGGCTGCAGTACCCAATTACATTTCGCTAGATGGCAGCAGCGCTCCACCAACCGGGCGGCTGCAGTACCCAAGTATATTTCGCTAGATGGCAGCAGCGCTCCACCAACCGGGCGGCTGCAGTACCCAATTACATTTCGCTAGATGGCAGCAGCGCTCCACCAACCGGGCCGGCTGCAGTACCCAAATATATTTCGCTAGATGGCAGCAGCGCTCCACAAACCGGGCGGCTGCAGTACCCAAGTATATTTCGCTAGATGGCAGCAGCGCTCCACCAACAGGGCCGGCTGCAGTACCCAAGTATATTTCGCTAGATGGCAGCAGCGCTCCACCAAGAGCGCCGGCTGCAATACCCAAGTATATTTCGCTAGATGGCAGCAGCGCTCCACCAAAAGGGCGGCTGCAGTACCCAAATATATAGTACTGAGTCTGACCCTAACCCTAAGAGCCTGAGTCTAACCCTAACCCTAAGAGCCTGAGTCTAACCCTCACCCTAAGAGCCTGAGTCTAACCCTAACCCTAAGAGCCTGAGTCTAACCCTCACCCTAAGAGCCTGAGTCTAACCCTAACCCTAAGAGCCTAACCCTAACCCTAACCCTAAGAGTCTAACCCTAACCCTAACCCTAACCCTAAGAGTCTAACCCTAACCCTGAATATAACCCTAACCCTAAGAGTCTAACCCTCACCCTAACCCTAACCCTAAGAGTCTAACCCTAACCCTAACCCTAAGAGTCTAACCCTAACCCTAAGAGTCTAACCCTAACCCTAACCCTAACCCTAACCCTAAGAGTCTAACCCTAACCCTAAGAGTCTAACCCTAACCCTAACCCTAACCCTAACCGTAAGAGTCTAACCCTAACCCTAAGAGTCTAACCCTAAGAGTCTAACCCTAAGAGTCTAAGCCTAACCCTAACAGTCTAACCCTAACCCTAACCCTAAACCCGGCTGAAGTACCCAAGTATATTTCGCTAGATGGCAGCAGCGCTCCACAAACAGAGCCGGCTGCAGTACCCAAATATATTTCGCTAGATGGCAGCAGCGCTCCACCAACAGCGCCGGCTGCAATACCCAAGTATATTTCGCTAGATGGCAGCAGCGCTCCACCAAAAGGGCGGCTGCAGTACCCAAATATATAGTACTGAGTCTGACCCTAACCCTAAGAGCCTGAGTCTAACCCTAACCCTAAGAGCCTGAGTCTAACCCTCACCCTAAGAGCCTGAGTCTAACCCTCACCCTATGAGCCTGAGTCTAACCCTAACCCTAAGAGCCTGAGTCTAACCCTAACCCTAAGAGCCTAACCCTAACCCTTACCCTAAGAGTCTAACCCTAACCCTAACCCTAACCCTAAGAGTCTAACCCTAACCCTGAATATAACCCTAACCCTAAGAGTCTAACCCTCACCGTAACCCTAACCCTAAGTGTCTAACCCTAACCCTAACCCTAACTCTAACCCTAAGAGTCTAACCCTAACCCTAAGAGTCTAACCCTAACCCTAACCCTAACCCTAACCCTAAGAGTCTAACCCTAACCCTAAGAGTCTAACCCTAACCCTAACCCTAACCCTAACCCTAAGAGTCTAACCCTAACCCTAAGAGTCTAACCCTAACCCTAACCCTAACCCTAACCCTAAGAGTCTAACCCTAACCCTAAGAGTCTAACCCTAACCCTAACCCTAACCCTAACCGTAAGAGTCTAACCCTAACCCTAAGAGTCTAACCCTAAGAGTCTAACCCTAAGAGTCTAACCCTAACCCTAACAGTCTAACCCTAACCCTAACCCTAAACCCGGCTGAAGTACCCAAGTATATTTCGCTAGATGGCAGCAGCGCTCCACAAACAGAGCCGGCTGCAGTACCCAAATATATTTCGCTAGATGGCAGCAGCGCTCCACCAACAGAGCCGGCTGCAGTACCCAAATATATTTCGCTAGATGGCAGCAGCGCTCCACCAACAGCGCCGGCTGCAGTACCCAAATATATTTCGCTAGATGGCAGCAGCGCTCCACCAACAGCGCCGGCTGCAGTACCCAAGTATATTTCGCTAGATGGCAGCAGCGCTCCACCAAAAGGGCGGCTGCAGTACCCAAGTATATTTCGCTAGATGGCAGCAGCGCTCCACCAACAGCGCCGGCTGCAGTACCCAAGTATATTTCGCTAGATGGCAGCAGCGCTCCACCAACCGGGCGGCTGCAGTACCCAAGTATATTTCGCTAGATGGCAGCAGCGCTCCACCAACAGGGCCGGCTGCAGTACCCAAGTATATTTCGCTAGATGGCAGCAGCGCTCCACCAACCGGGCGGCTGCAGTACCCAAGTATATTTCGCTAGATGGCAGCAGCGCTCCACCAACAGGGCCGGCTGCAGTACCCAAGTATATTTCGCTAGATGGCAGCAGCGCTCCACCAACAGGGCGGCTGCAGTACCCAAGTATATTTCGCTAGATGGCAGCAGCGCTCCACCAACAGGGCGGCTGCAGTACCCAATTACATTTCGCTAGATGGCAGCAGCGCTCCACCAAAAGGCCGGCTGCAGTACCCAATTATATTTCGCTAGATGGCAGCAGAGCTCCACCAACAGAGCTGGCTGCAGTACCCAAATATATTTCGCTAGATGGCAGCAGCGCTCCACCAAAAGGGCGGCTGCAGTACCCAAATATATTTCGCTAGATGGCAGCAGCGCTCAACCAACAGGGCCGCCTGCAGTACCCAAATATATTTCGCTAGATGGCAGCAGCGCTCCACCAACAGCGCCGGCTGCAATACCCAAGTATATTTCGCTAGATGGCAGCAGCGCTCCACCAAAAGGGCGGCTGCAGTACCCAAGTATATTTCGCTAGATGGCAGCAGCGCTCCACCAACAGGGACGGCTGCAGTACCCAAATATATTTCGCTAGATGGCAGCAGCGCTCCACCAACCGGGCGGCTGCAGTACCCAAGTATATTTCGCTAGATGGCAGCAGCGCTACACCAAAAGGGCGGCTGCAGTACCCAAGTATATTTCGCTAGATGGCAGCAGCGCTCCACCAACAGGGCCGGCTGCAGTACCCAAATATATTTCGCTAGATGGCAGCAGCGCTCCACCAACCGGGCGGCTGCAGTACCCAAGTATATTTCGCTAGATGGCAGCAGCGCTCCACCAACAGCGCCGGCTGCAGTACCCAAGTATATTTCGCTAGATGGCAGCAGCGCTCCACCAACCGGGCGGCTGCAGTACCCAATTACATTTCGCTAGATGGCAGCAGCGCTCCACAAACCGGGCGGCTGCAGTACCCAAGTATATTTCGCTAGATGGCAGCAGCGCTCCACCAAAAGGGCGGCTGCAGTACCCAATTATATTTCGCTAGATGGCAGCAGCGCTCCACCAACAGGGCCGGCTGCAGTACCCAAATATATTTCGCTAGATGGCAGCAGCGCTCCACCAACAGCGCCGGCTTCAATACCCAAGTATATTTCGCTAGATGGCAGCAGCGCTCCACCAAAAGGGCGGCTGCAGTACCCAAATATATAGTACTGAGTCTGACCCTAACCCTAAGAGCCTGATTCTAACCCTAACCCTAAGAGCCTGAGTCTAACCCTCACCCTAAGAGCCTGAGTCTAACCCTCACCCTAAGAGCCTGAGTCTAACCCTAACCCTAAGAGCCTAAGTCTAACCCTTACCCTAAGAGTCTAACCCTAACCCTAACCCTAACCCTAAGAGTCTAACCCTAACCCTGAATATAACCCTAACCCTAAGATTCTAACCCTAACCCTAACCCTAACCCTAACCCTAAGAGTCTAACCCTAACCCTAAGAGTCTAACCCTAACCCTAACCCTAACCCTAACCCTAAGAGTCTAACCCTAACCCTAAGAGTCTAACCCTAACCCTAACCCTAACCCTAAGAGTCTAACCCTAACCCTAAGAGTCTAACCCTAACCCTAACCCTAACCCTAACCCTAACCCTAAGAGTCTAACCCTAAGAGTCTAACCCTAAGAGTCTAACCCTAACCCTAACAGTCTAACCCTAACCCTAACCCTAAACCCGGCTGAAGTACCCAAGTATATTTCGCTAGATGGCAGCAGCGCTCCACCAACAGAGCCGGCTGCAGTACCCAAATATATTTCGCTAGATGGCAGCAGCGCTCCACCAACAGCTCCGGCTGCAGTACCCAAATATATTTCGCTAGATGGCAGCAGCGCTCCACCAACCGGGCGGCTGCAGTACCCAAATATATTTCGCTAGATGGCAGCAGCGCTCCACCAACAGCGCCGGCTGCAGTACCCAAATATATTTCGCTAGATGGCAGCAGCGCTCCACCAACAGCGCCGGCTGCAGTACCCAAGTATATTTCGCTAGATGGCAGCAGCGCTCCACCAACCGGGCGGCTGCAGTACCCAAGTATATTTCGCTAGATGGCAGCAGCGCTCCACCAACAGGGCCGGCTGCAGTACCCAATTACATTTCGCTAGATGGCAGCAGCGCTCCACCAACCGGGCGGCTGCAGTACCCAAGTATATTTCGCTAGATGGCAGCAGCGCTCCACCAACCGGGCGGCTGCAGTACCCAATTACATTTCGCTAGATGGCAGCAGCGCTCCACCAACCGGGCCGGCTGCAGTACCCAAATATATTTCGCTAGATGGCAGCAGCGCTCCACAAACCGGGCGGCTGCAGTACCCAAGTATATTTCGCTAGATGGCAGCAGCGCTCCACCAACAGGGCCGGCTGCAGTACCCAAGTATATTTCGCTAGATGGCAGCAGCGCTCCACCAAGAGCGCCGGCTGCAATACCCAAGTATATTTCGCTAGATGGCAGCAGCGCTCCACCAAAAGGGCGGCTGCAGTACCCAAATATATAGTACTGAGTCTGACCCTAACCCTAAGAGCCTGAGTCTAACCCTCACCCTAAGAGCCTGAGTCTAACCCTCACCCTAAGAGCCTGAGTCTAACCCTAACCCTAAGAGCCTGAGTCTAACCCTCACCCTAAGAGCCTGAGTCTAACCCTAACCCTAAGAGCCTAACCCTAACCCTAACCCTAAGAGTCTAACCCTAACCCTAACCCTAACCCTAAGAGTCTAACCCTAACCCTGAATATAACCCTAACCCTAAGAGTCTAACCCTCACCCTAACCCTAACCCTAAGAGTCTAACCCTAACCCTAACCCTAAGAGTCTAACCCTAACCCTAAGAGTCTAACCCTAACCCTAACTCTAACCCTAACCCTAAGAGTCTAACCCTAACCCTAAGAGTCTAACCCTAACCCTAACCCTAACCCTAACCGTAAGAGTCTAACCCTAACCCTAAGAGTCTAACCCTAAGAGTCTAACCCTAAGAGTCTAAGCCTAACCCTAACAGTCTAACCCTAACCCTAACCCTAAACCCGGCTGAAGTACCCAAGTATATTTCGCTAGATGGCAGCAGCGCTCCACAAACAGAGCCGGCTGCAGTACCCAAATATATTTCGCTAGATGGCAGCAGCGCTCCACCAACAGCGCCGGCTGCAATACCCAAGTATATTTCGCTAGATGGCAGCAGCGCTCCACCAAAAGGGCGGCTGCAGTACCCAAATATATAGTACTGAGTCTGACCCTAACCCTAAGAGCCTGATTCTAACCCTAACCCTAAGAGCCTGAGTCTAACCCTCACCCTAAGAGCCTGAGTCTAACCCTCACCCTAAGAGCCTGAGTCTAACCCTAACCCTAAGAGCCTGAGTCTAACCCTAACCCTAAGAGCCTAAGTCTAACCCTTACCCTAAGAGTCTAACCCTAACCCTAACCCTAACCCTAAGAGTCTAACCCTAACCCTGAATATAACCCTAACCCTAAGAGTCTAACCCTCACCGTAACCCTAACCCTAAGTGTCTAACCCTAACCCTAACCCTAACTCTAACCCTAAGAGTCTAACCCTAACCCTAAGAGTCTAACCCTAACCCCAACCCTAACCCTAAGAGTCTAACCCTAACCCTAAGAGTCTAACCCTAACCCTAACCCTAACCCTAACCCTAAGAGTCTAACCCTAACCCTAAGAGTCTAACCCTAACCCTAACCCTAACCCTAACCCTAAGAGTCTAACCCTAACCCTAAGAGTCTAACCCTAACCCTAACCCTAACCCTAAGAGTCTAACCCTAACCCTAAGAGTCTAACCCTAACCCTAACCCTAACCCTAACCGTAAGAGTCTAACCCTAACCCTAAGAGTCTAACCCTAAGAGTCTAACCCTAAGAGTCTAACCCTAACCCTAACAGTCTAACCCTAACCCTAACCCTAAACCCGGCTGAAGTACCCAAGTATATTTCGCTAGATGGCAGCAGCGCTCCACAAACAGAGCCGGCTGCAGTACCCAAATATATTTCGCTAGATGGCAGCAGCGCTCCACCAACAGAGCCGGCTGCAGTACCCAAATATATTTCGCTAGATGGCAGCAGCGCTCCACCAACAGCGCCGGCTGCAGTACCCAAATATATTTCGCTAGATGGCAGCAGCGCTCCACCAACAGCGCCGGCTGCAGTACCCAAGTATATTTCGCTAGATGGCAGCAGCGCTCCACCAAAAGGGCGGCTGCAGTACCCAAGTATATTTCGCTAGATGGCAGCAGCGCTCCACCAACAGCGCCGGCTGCAGTACCCAAGTATATTTCGCTAGATGGCAGCAGCGCTCCACCAACCGGGCGGCTGCAGTACCCAAGTATATTTCGCTAGATGGCAGCAGCGCTCCACCAACAGGGCCGGCTGCAGTACCCAAGTATATTTCGCTAGATGGCAGCAGCGCTCCACCAACCGGGCGGCTGCAGTACCCAAGTATATTTCGCTAGATGGCAGCAGCGCTCCACCAACAGGGCCGGCTGCAGTACCCAAGTATATTTCGCTAGATGGCAGCAGCGCTCCACCAACAGGGCGGCTGCAGTACCCAAGTATATTTCGCTAGATGGCAGCAGCGCTCCACCAACAGGGCGGCTGCAGTACCCAATTACATTTCGCTAGATGGCAGCAGCGCTCCACCAAAAGGCCGGCTGCAGTACCCAATTATATTTCGCTAGATGGCAGCAGAGCTCCACCAACAGAGCTGGCTGCAGTACCCAAATATATTTCGCTAGATGGCAGCAGCGCTCCACCAAAAGGGCGGCTGCAGTACCCAAATATATTTCGCTAGATGGCAGCAGCGCTCAACCAACAGGGCCGCCTGCAGTACCCAAATATATTTCGCTAGATGGCAGCAGCGCTCCACCAACAGCGCCGGCTGCAATACCCAAGTATATTTCGCTAGATGGCAGCAGCGCTCCACCAAAAGGGCGGCTGCAGTACCCAAGTATATTTCGCTAGATGGCAGCAGCGCTCCACCAACAGGGACGGCTGCAGTACCCAAATATATTTCGCTAGATGGCAGCAGCGCTCCACCAACCGGGCGGCTGCAGTACCCAAGTATATTTCGCTAGATGGCAGCAGCGCTACACCAAAAGGGCGGCTGCAGTACCCAAGTATATTTCGCTAGATGGCAGCAGCGCTCCACCAACAGGGCCGGCTGCAGTACCCAAATATATTTCGCTAGATGGCAGCAGCGCTCCACCAACCGGGCGGCTGCAGTACCCAAGTATATTTCGCTAGATGGCAGCAGCGCTCCACCAACAGCGCCGGCTGCAGTACCCAAGTATATTTCGCTAGATGGCAGCAGCGCTCCACCAACCGGGCGGCTGCAGTACCCAATTACATTTCGCTAGATGGCAGCAGCGCTCCACAAACCGGGCGGCTGCAGTACCCAAGTATATTTCGCTAGATGGCAGCAGCGCTCCACCAAAAGGGCGGCTGCAGTACCCAATTATATTTCGCTAGATGGCAGCAGCGCTCCACCAACAGGGCCGGCTGCAGTACCCAAATATATTTCGCTAGATGGCAGCAGCGCTCCACCAACAGCGCCGGCTTCAATACCCAAGTATATTTCGCTAGATGGCAGCAGCGCTCCACCAAAAGGGCGGCTGCAGTACCCAAATATATAGTACTGAGTCTGACCCTAACCCTAAGAGCCTGATTCTAACCCTAACCCTAAGAGCCTGAGTCTAACCCTCACCCTAAGAGCCTGAGTCTAACCCTCACCCTAAGAGCCTGAGTCTAACCCTAACCCTAAGAGCCTGAGTCTAACCCTAACCCTAAGAGCCTAAGTCTAACCCTTACCCTAAGAGTCTAACCCTAACCCTAACCCTAACCCTAAGAGTCTAACCCTAACCCTGAATATAACCCTAACCCTAAGATTCTAACCCTAACCCTAACCCTAACCCTAACCCTAAGAGTCTAACCCTAACCCTAAGAGTCTAACCCTAACCCTAACCCTAACCCTAACCCTAAGAGTCTAACCCTAACCCTAAGAGTCTAACCCTAACCCTAACCCTAACCCTAAGAGTCTAACCCTAACCCTAAGAGTCTAACCCTAACCCTAAGAGTCTAACCCTAACCCTAACCCTAACCCTAAGAGTCTAACCCTAAGAGTCTAACCCTAAGAGTCTAACCCTAACCCTAACAGTCTAACCCTAACCCTAACCCTAAACCCGGCTGAAGTACCCAAGTATATTTCGCTAGATGGCAGCAGCGCTCCACCAACAGAGCCGGCTGCAGTACCCAAATATATTTCGCTAGATGGCAGCAGCGCTCCACCAACAGCTCCGGCTGCAGTACCCAAATATATTTCGCTAGATGGCAGCAGCGCTCCACCAACCGGGCGGCTGCAGTACCCAAATATATTTCGCTAGATGGCAGCAGCGCTCCACCAACAGCGCCGGCTGCAGTACCCAAATATATTTCGCTAGATGGCAGCAGCGCTCCACCAACAGCGCCGGCTGCAGTACCCAAGTATATTTCGCTAGATGGCAGCAGCGCTCCACCAACCGGGCGGCTGCAGTACCCAAGTATATTTCGCTAGATGGCAGCAGCGCTCCACCAACAGGGCCGGCTGCAGTACCCAATTACATTTCGCTAGATGGCAGCAGCGCTCCACCAACCGGGCGGCTGCAGTACCCAAGTATATTTCGCTAGATGGCAGCAGCGCTCCACCAACCGGGCGGCTGCAGTACCCAATTACATTTCGCTAGATGGCAGCAGCGCTCCACCAACCGGGCCGGCTGCAGTACCCAAATATATTTCGCTAGATGGCAGCAGCGCTCCACAAACCGGGCGGCTGCAGTACCCAAGTATATTTCGCTAGATGGCAGCAGCGCTCCACCAACAGGGCCGGCTGCAGTACCCAAGTATATTTCGCTAGATGGCAGCAGCGCTCCACCAAGAGCGCCGGCTGCAATACCCAAGTATATTTCGCTAGATGGCAGCAGCGCTCCACCAAAAGGGCGGCTGCAGTACCCAAATATATAGTACTGAGTCTGACCCTAACCCTAAGAGCCTGAGTCTAACCCTAACCCTAAGAGCCTGAGTCTAACCCTCACCCTAAGAGCCTGAGTCTAACCCTAACCCTAAGAGCCTGAGTCTAACCCTCACCCTAAGAGCCTGAGTCTAACCCTAACCCTAAGAGCCTAACCCTAACCCTAACCCTAAGAGTCTAACCCTAACCCTAACCCTAACCCTAAGAGTCTAACCCTAACCCTGAATATAACCCTAACCCTAAGAGTCTAACCCTCACCCTAACCCTAACCCTAAGAGTCTAACCCTAACCCTAACCCTAAGAGTCTAACCCTAACCCTAAGAGTCTAACCCTAACCCTAACCCTAACCCTAACCCTAAGAGTCTAACCCTAACCCTAAGAGTCTAACCCTAACCCTAACCCTAACCGTAAGAGTCTAACCCTAACCCTAAGAGTCTAACCCTAAGAGTCTAACCCTAAGAGTCTAAGCCTAACCCTAACAGTCTAACCCTAACCCTAACCCTAAACCCGGCTGAAGTACCCAAGTATATTTCGCTAGATGGCAGCAGCGCTCCACAAACAGAGCCGGCTGCAGTACCCAAATATATTTCGCTAGATGGCAGCAGCGCTCCACCAACAGCGCCGGCTGCAATACCCAAGTATATTTCGCTAGATGGCAGCAGCGCTCCACCAAAAGGGCGGCTGCAGTACCCAAATATATAGTACTGAGTCTGACCCTAACCCTAAGAGCCTGAGTCTAACCCTAACCCTAAGAGCCTGAGTCTAACCCTCACCCTAAGAGCCTGAGTCTAACCCTCACCCTAAGAGCCTGAGTCTAACCCTAACCCTAAGAGCCTGAGTCTAACCCTAACCCTAAGAGCCTAAGTCTAACCCTTACCCTAAGAGTCTAACCCTAACCCTAACCCTAACCCTAAGAGTCTAACCCTAACCCTGAATATAACCCTAACCCTAAGAGTCTAACCCTCACCGTAACCCTAACCCTAAGTGTCTAACCCTAACCCTAACCCTAACTCTAACCCTAAGAGTCTAACCCTAACCCTAAGAGTCTAACCCTAACCCCAACCCTAACCCTAAGAGTCTAACCCTAACCCTAAGAGTCTAACCCTAACCCTAACCCTAACCCTAACCCTAAGAATCTAACCCTAACCCTAAGAGTCTAACCCTAACCCTAACCCTAACCCTAAGAGTCTAACCCTAACCCTAAGAGTCTAACCCTAACCCTAACCCTAACCCTAACCCTAAGAGTCTAACCCTAACCCTAAGAGTCTAACCCTAACCCTAACCCTAACCCTAACCGTAAGAGTCTAACCCTAACCCTAAGAGTCTAACCCTAAGAGTCTAACCCTAAGAGTCTAACCCTAACCCTAACAGTCTAACCCTAACCCTAACCCTAAACCCGGCTGAAGTACCCAAGTATATTTCGCTAGATGGCAGCAGCGCTCCACCAACAGAGCCGGCTGCAGTACCCAAATATATTTCGCTAGATGGCAGCAGCGCTCCACCAACAGCTCCGGCTGCAGTACCCAAATATATTTCGCTAGATGGCAGCAGCGCTCCACCAACAGCGCCGGCTGCAGTACCCAAATATATTTCGCTAGATGGCAGCAGCGCTCCACCAACAGCGCCGGCTGCAGTACCCAAGTATATTTCGCTAGATGGCAGCAGCGCTCCACCAAAAGGGCGGCTGCAGTACCCAAGTATATTTCGCTAGATGGCAGCAGCGCTCCACCAACAGCGCCGGCTGCAGTACCCAAGTATATTTCGCTAGATGGCAGCAGCGCTCCACCAACCGGGCGGCTGCAGTACCCAAGTATATTTCGCTAGATGGCAGCAGCGCTCCACCAACAGGGCCGGCTGCAGTACCCAAGTATATTTCGCTAGATGGCAGCAGCGCTCCACCAACCGGGCGGCTGCAGTACCCAAGTATATTTCGCTAGATGGCAGCAGCGCTCCACCAACAGGGCCGGCTGCAGTACCCAAGTATATTTCGCTAGATGGCAGCAGCGCTCCACCAACAGGGCGGCTGCAGTACCCAAGTATATTTCGCTAGATGGCAGCAGCGCTCCACCAACAGGGCGGCTGCAGTACCCAATTACATTTCGCTAGATGGCAGCAGCGCTCCACCAAAAGGCCGGCTGCAGTACCCAATTATATTTCGCTAGATGGCAGCAGAGCTCCACCAACAGAGCTGGCTGCAGTACCCAAATATATTTCGCTAGATGGCAGCAGCGCTCCACCAAAAGGGCGGCTGCAGTACCCAAATATATTTCGCTAGATGGCAGCAGCGCTCAACCAACAGGGCCGCCTGCAGTACCCAAATATATTTCGCTAGATGGCAGCAGCGCTCCACCAACAGCGCCGGCTGCAATACCCAAGTATATTTCGCTAGATGGCAGCAGCGCTCCACCAAAAGGGCGGCTGCAGTACCCAAGTATATTTCGCTAGATGGCAGCAGCGCTCCACCAACAGGGACGGCTGCAGTACCCAAATATATTTCGCTAGATGGCAGCAGCGCTCCACCAACCGGGCGGCTGCAGTACCCAAGTATATTTCGCTAGATGGCAGCAGCGCTACACCAAAAGGGCGGCTGCAGTACCCAAGTATATTTCGCTAGATGGCAGCAGCGCTCCACCAACAGGGCCGGCTGCAGTACCCAAATATATTTCGCTAGATGGCAGCAGCGCTCCACCAACCGGGCGGCTGCAGTACCCAAGTATATTTCGCTAGATGGCAGCAGCGCTCCACCAACAGCGCCGGCTGCAGTACCCAAGTATATTTCGCTAGATGGCAGCAGCGCTCCACCAACCGGGCGGCTGCAGTACCCAATTACATTTCGCTAGATGGCAGCAGCGCTCCACAAACCGGGCGGCTGCAGTACCCAAGTATATTTCGCTAGATGGCAGCAGCGCTCCACCAAAAGGGCGGCTGCAGTACCCAATTATATTTCGCTAGATGGCAGCAGCGCTCCACCAACAGGGCCGGCTGCAGTACCCAAATATATTTCGCTAGATGGCAGCAGCGCTCCACCAACAGCGCCGGCTTCAATACCCAAGTATATTTCGCTAGATGGCAGCAGCGCTCCACCAAAAGGGCGGCTGCAGTACCCAAATATATAGTACTGAGTCTGACCCTAACCCTAAGAGCCTGATTCTAACCCTAACCCTAAGAGCCTGAGTCTAACCCTCACCCTAAGAGCCTGAGTCTAACCCTAACCCTAAGAGCCTAAGTCTAACCCTTACCCTAAGAGTCTAACCCTAACCCTAACCCTAACCCTAAGAGTCTAACCCTAACCCTGAATATAACCCTAACCCTAAGATTCTAACCCTAACCCTAACCCTAACCCTAACCCTAAGAGTCTAACCCTAACCCTAAGAGTCTAACCCTAACCCTAACCCTAACCCTAACCCTAAGAGTCTAACCCTAACCCTAAGAGTCTAACCCTAACCCTAACCCTAACCCTAAGAGTCTAACCCTAACCCTAAGAGTCTAACCCTAACCCTAACCCTAACCCTAACCCTAACCCTAAGAGTCTAACCCTAAGAGTCTAACCCTAAGAGTCTAACCCTAACCCTAACAGTCTAACCCTAACCCTAACCCTAAACCCGGCTGAAGTACCCAAGTATATTTCGCTAGATGGCAGCAGCGCTCCACCAACAGAGCCGGCTGCAGTACCCAAATATATTTCGCTAGATGGCAGCAGCGCTCCACCAACAGCGCCGGCTGCAGTACCCAAATATATTTCGCTAGATGGCAGCAGCGCTCCACCAACAGC
Source organism: Falco punctatus (assembly GCF_963210335.1). Taxonomy (NCBI): domain Eukaryota; kingdom Metazoa; phylum Chordata; class Aves; order Falconiformes; family Falconidae; genus Falco; species Falco punctatus. The sequence goes on along the minus strand of NW_027660289.1, from coordinate 292,294 downwards.
GCCGGCTGCAGTACCCAAATATATTTCGCTAGATGGCAGCAGCGCTCCACCAACCGGGCGGCTGCAGTACCCAAATATATTTCGCTAGATGGCAGCAGCGCTCCACCAACCGGGCGGCTGCAGTACCCAAGTATATTTCGCTAGATGGCAGCAGCGCTCCACCAACCGGGCGGCTGCAGTACCCAAGTATATTTCGCTAGATGGCAGCAGCGCTCCACCAACAGGGCCGGCTGCAGTACCCAAGTATATTTCGCTAGATGGCAGCAGCGCTCCACCAACCGGGCGGCTGCAGTACCCAAGTATATTTCGCTAGATGGCAGCAGCGCTACACCAACCGGGCCGGCTGCAGTACCCAAATATATTTCGCTAGATGGCAGCAGCGCTCCACCAACCGGGCGGCTGCAGTACCCAAGTATATTTCGCTAGATGGCAGCAGCGCTACACCAACCGGGCGGCTGCAGTACCCAATTACATTTCGCTAGATGGCAGCAGCGCTCCATTAACAGCGCCGGCTGCAGTACCCAAATATATTTCGCTAGATGGCAGCAGCGCTCCACCAAAAGGGCGGCTGCAGTACCCAAGTATATTTCGCTAGATGGCAGCAGCGCTCCACCAACCGGGCGGCTGCAGTACCCAATTACATTTCGCTAGATGGCAGCAGCGCTCCACCAACCGGGCGGCTGCAGTACCCAATTACATTTCGCTAGATGGCAGCAGCGCTCCACCAAAAGGGCGGCTGCAGTACCCAAGTATATTTCGCTAGATGGCAGCAGAGCTCCACCAACAGAGCCGGCTGCAGTATCCAAATATATTTCGCTAGATGGCAGCAGCGCTCCACCAAAAGGGCGGCTGCAGTACCCAAATATATTTCGCTAGATGGCAGCAGCGCTCCACCAACAGCGCCGGCTGCAGTACCCAAATATATTTCGCTAGATGGCAGCAGCGCTCCACCAACAGCGCCGGCTGCAGTACCCAAGTATATTTCGCTAGATGGCAGCAGCGCTCCACCAAAAGGGCGGCTGCAGTACCCAAATATATAGTACTGAGTCTGACCCTAACCCTAAGAGCCTGAGTCTAACCCTAACCCTAAGAGCCTGAGTCTAACCCTCACCCTAAGAGCCTGAGTCTAACCCTGACCCTAAGAGCCTGAGTCTAACCCTAACCCTAAGAGCCTGAGTCTAACCCTAACCCTAAGAGCCTAAGTCTAACCCTTACCCTAAGAGTCTAACCCTAACCCTAACCCTAACCCTAAGAGTCTAACCCTAACCCTGAATATAACCCTAACCCTAAGAGTCTAACCCTCACCGTAACCCTAACCCTAAGTGTCTAACCCTAACCCTAACCCTAACTCTAACCCTAAGAGTCTAACCCTAACCCTAAGAGTCTAACCCTAACCCCAACCCTAACCCTAAGAGTCTAACCCTAACCCTAAGAGTCTAACCCTAACCCTAACCCTAACCCTAACCCTAAGAGTCTAACCCTAACCCTAAGAGTCTAACCCTAACCCTAACCCTAACCCTAAGAGTCTAACCCTAACCCTAAGAGTCTAACCCTAACCCTAACCCTAACCCTAACCCTAAGAGTCTAACCCTAACCCTAAGAGTCTAACCCTAACCCTAACCCTAACCCTAACCGTAAGAGTCTAACCCTAACCCTAAGAGTCTAACCCTAAGAGTCTAACCCTAAGAGTCTAACCCTAACCCTAACAGTCTAACCCTAACCCTAACCCTAAACCCGGCTGAAGTACCCAAGTATATTTCGCTAGATGGCAGCAGCGCTCCACAAACAGAGCCGGCTGCAGTACCCAAATATATTTCGCTAGATGGCAGCAGCGCTCCACCAACAGAGCCGGCTGCAGTACCCAAATATATTTCGCTAGATGGCAGCAGCGCTCCACCAACAGCGCCGGCTGCAGTACCCAAATATATTTCGCTAGATGGCAGCAGCGCTCCACCAACAGCGCCGGCTGCAGTACCCAAGTATATTTCGCTAGATGGCAGCAGCGCTCCACCAAAAGGGCGGCTGCAGTACCCAAGTATATTTCGCTAGATGGCAGCAGCGCTCCACCAACAGGGCCGGCTGCAGTACCCAAGTATATTTCGCTAGATGGCAGCAGCGCTCCACCAACCGGGCGGCTGCAGTACCCAAGTATATTTCGCTAGATGGCAGCAGCGCTCCACCAACAGCGCCGGCTGCAGTACCCAAGTATATTTCGCTAGATGGCAGCAGCGCTCCACCAACCGGGCGTCTGCAGTACCCAAGTATATTTCGCTAGATGGCAGCAGCGCTCCACCAACAGGGCCGGCTGCAGTACCCAAGTATATTTCGCTAGAGGGCAGCAGCGCTCCACCAACAGGGCGGCTGCAGTACCCAAGTATATTTCGCTAGATGGCAGCAGCGCTCCACCAACAGGGCGGCTGCAGTACCCAATTACATTTCGCTAGATGTCAGCAGCGCTCCACCAAAAGGCCGGCTGCAGTACCCAATTATATTTCGCTAGATGGCAGCAGAGCTCCACCAACAGAGCTGGCTGCAGTACCCAAATATATTTCGCTAGATGGCAGCAGCGCTCCACCAAAAGGGCGGCTGCAGTACCCAAATATATTTCGCTAGATGGCAGCAGCGCTCCACCAACAGGGCCGGCTGCAGTACCCAAATATATTTCGCTAGATGGCAGCAGCGCTCCACCAACAGCGCTGGCTGCAATACCCAAGTATATTTCGCTAGATGGCAGCAGCGCTCCACCAACAGGGCCGGCTGCAGTACCCAAATATATTTCGCTAGATGGCAGCAGCGCTCCACCAAAAGGGCGGCTGCAGTACCCAAGTATATTTCGCTAGATAACAGCAGCGCTCCACCAACAGGGCCGGCTGCAGTACCCAAATATATTTCGCTAGATGGCAGCAGCGCTCCACCAAAAGGGCGGCTGCAGTACCCAAGTATATTTCGCTAGATGGCAGCAGCGCTCCACCAACAGGGCCGGCTGCAGTACCCAAATATATTTCGCTAGATGGCAGCAGCGCTCCACCAACAGCGCCGGCTGCAGTACCCAAGTATATTTCGCTAGATGGCAGCAGCGCTCCACCAACAGCGCCGGCTGCAGTACCCAAGTATATTTCGCTAGATGGCAGCAGCGCTCCACCAACCGGGCGGCTGCAGTACCCAATTACATTTCGCTAGATGGCAGCAGCGCTCCACCAAAAGGGCGGCTGCAGTACCCAAGTATATTTCGCTAGATGGCAGCAGAGCTCCACCAACCGGGCGGCTGCAGTACCCAAGTATATTTCGCTAGATGGCAGCAGCGCTCCACCAACCGGGCGGCTGCAGTACCCAAGTATATTTCGCTAGATGGCAGCAGCGCTACACCAACCGGGCGGCTGCAGTACCCCATTACATTTCGCTAGATGGCAGCAGCGCTCCACCAACCGGGCGGCTGCAGTACCCAAATATATTTCGCTAGATGGCAGCAGCGCTCCACAAACCGGGCGGCTGCAGTACCCAAGTATATTTCGCTAGATGGCAGCAGCGCTCCACCAAAAGGGCGGCTGCAGTACCCAATTATATTTCGCTAGATGGCAGCAGCGCTCCACCAACAGGGCCGGCTGCAGTACCCAAATATATTTCGCTAGATGGCAGCAGCGCTCCACCAACAGCGCCGGCTGCAATACCCAAGTATATTTCGCTAGATGGCAGCAGCGCTCCACCAAAAGGGCGGCTGCAGTACCCAAATATATAGTACTGAGTCTGACCCTAACCCTAAGAGCCTGATTCTAACCCTAACCCTAAGAGCCTGAGTCTAACCCTCACCCTAAGAGCCTGAGTCTAACCCTCACCCTAAGAGCCTGAGTCTAACCCTAACCCTAAGAGCCTGAGTCTAACCCTAACCCTAAGAGCCTAAGTCTAACCCTTACCCTAAGAGTCTAACCCTAACCCTAACCCTAACCCTAAGAGTCTAACCCTAACCCTAACCCTAACCCTAAGAGTCTAACCCTAACCCTAAGAGTCTAACCCTAACCCTAACCCTAACCCTAAGAGTCTAACCCTAACCCTAAGAGTCTAACCCTAACCCTAACCCTAACCCTAACCCTAAGAGTCTAACCCTAACCCTAAGAGTCTAACCCTAACCCTAACCCTAACCCTAAGAGTCTAACCCTAACCCTAAGAGTCTAACCCTAACTCTAACCCTAACCCTAACCCTAAGAGTCTAACCCTAACCCTAAGAGTCTAAGCCTAACCCTAAGCCTAACCCTAACCCTAACCGTAAGAGTCTAACCCTAACCCTAAGAGTCTAACCCTAAGAGTCTAACCCTAAAAGTCTAACCCTAACCCTAACAGTCTAACCCTAACCCTAACCCTAAACCCGGCTGAAGTACCCAAGTATATTTCGCTAGATGGCAGCAGCGCTCCACCAACAGAGCCGGCTGCAGTACCCAAATATATTTCGCTAGATGGCAGCAGCGCTCCACCAACAGCTCCGGCTGCAGTACCCAAATATATTTCGCTAGATGGCAGCAGCGCTCCACCAACCGGGCGGCTGCAGTACCCAAATATATTTCGCTAGATGGCAGCAGCGCTCCACCAACAGCGCCGGCTGCAGTACCCAAATATATTTCGCTAGATGGCAGCAGCGCTCCACCAACAGCGCCGGCTGCAGTACCCAAGTATATTTCGCTAGATGGCAGCAGCGCTCCACCAACCGGGCGGCTGCAGTACCCAAGTATATTTCGCTAGATGGCAGCAGCGCTCCACCAACAGGGCCGGCTGCAGTACCCAATTACATTTCGCTAGATGGCAGCAGCGCTCCACCAACCGGGCGGCTGCAGTACCCAAGTATATTTCGCTAGATGGCAGCAGCGCTCCACCAACCGGGCGGCTGCAGTACCCAATTACATTTCGCTAGATGGCAGCAGCGCTCCACCAACAGCGCCGGCTGCAGTACCCAAATATATTTCGCTAGATGGCAGCAGCGCTCCACAAACCGGGCGGCTGCAGTACCCAAGTATATTTCGCTAGATGGCAGCAGCGCTCCACCAACAGGGCCGGCTGCAGTACCCAAGTATATTTCGCTAGATGGCAGCAGCGCTCCACCAAGAGCGCCGGCTGCAATACCCAAGTATATTTCGCTAGATGGCAGCAGCGCTCCACCAAAAGGGCGGCTGCAGTACCCAAATATATAGTACTGAGTCTGACCCTAACCCTAAGAGCCTGAGTCTAACCCTAACCCTAAGAGCCTGAGTCTAACCCTCACCCTAAGAGCCTGAGTCTAACCCTAACCCTAAGAGCCTGAGTCTAACCCTCACCCTAAGAGCCTGAGTCTAACCCTAACCCTAAGAGCCTAACCCTAACCCTAACCCTAAGAGTCTAACCCTAACCCTAACCCTAACCCTAAGAGTCTAACCCTAACCCTGAATATAACCCTAACCCTAAGAGTCTAACCCTCACCCTAACCCTAACCCTAAGAGTCTAACCCTAACCCTAACCCTAAGAGTCTAACCCTAACCCTAAGAGTCTAACCCTAACCCTAACCCTAACCCTAACCCTAAGAGTCTAACCCTAACCCTAAGAGTCTAACCCTAACCCTAACCCTAACCCTAACCGTAAGAGTCTAACCCTAACCCTAAGAGTCTAACCCTAAGAGTCTAACCCTAAGAGTCTAAGCCTAACCCTAACGGTCTAACCCTAACCCTAACCCTAAACCCGGCTGAAGTACCCAAGTATATTTCGCTAGATGGCAGCAGCGCTCCACAAACAGAGCCGGCTGCAGTACCCAAATATATTTCGCTAGATGGCAGCAGCGCTCCACCAACAGAGCCGGCTGCAGTACCCAAATATATTTCGCTAGATGGCAGCAGCGCTCCACCAACAGCGCCGGCTGCAGTACCCAAATATATTTCGCTAGATGGCAGCAGCGCTCCACCAACAGCGCCGGCTGCAGTACCCAAGTATATTTCGCTAGATGGCAGCAGCGCTCCACCAACCGGGCGGCTGCAGTACCCAAGTATATTTCGCTAGATGGCAGCAGCGCTCCACCAACCGGGCGGCTGCAGTACCCAAGTATATTTCGCTAGATGGCAGCAGCGCTCCACCAACAGGGCCGGCTGCAGTACCCAAGTATATTTCGCTAGATGGCAGCAGCGCTCCACCAACCGGGCGGCTGCAGTACCCAAGTATATTTCGCTAGATGGCAGCAGCGTTCCACCAAAAGGGCGGCTGCAGTACACAAATATATAGTACTAAATCTGACCCTAACCCTAAGAGCGTGTGTCTAACCCTAACCCTAAGAGCCTGAGTCTAACCCTAACCGTAAGAGCCTGAGTCTAACCCTAACCCTAAGAGCCTGAGTCTAACCCTAACCCTAAGAGCCTAAGTCTAACCCTAACCCTAAGAGTCTAACCCTAACCCTAACCCTAAGCCTAAGAGTGTAACCCTAACCCTAACCCTAACCCTAACCCTAAGAGTCTAACCCTAACCCTAACCCTAACCCTAAGAGTCTAACCCTAACCCTAAGAGTCTAACCCTAACCCTAACCTTAACCCTAACCCTAAGAGTCTAACCCTAACCCTAAGAGTCTAACCCTAACCCTAACCCTAACCCTAAGAGTCTAACCCTAACCCTAAGAGTCTAACCCTAACCCTAACCCTAACCCTAACCGTAAGAGTCTAACCCTAACCCTAAGAGTCTAACCCTAAGAGTCTAAGCCTAACCCTAACAGTCTAACCCTAACCCTAACCCTAAACCCGGCTGAAGTACCCAAGTATATTTCGCTAGATGGCAGCAGCGCTCCACAAACAGAGCCGGCTGCAGTACCCAAATATATTTCGCTAGATGGCAGCAGCGCTCCACCAACAGAGCCGGCTGCAGTACCCAAATATATTTCGCTAGATGGCAGCAGCGCTCCACCAACAGCGCCGGCTGCAGTACCCAAATATATTTCGCTAGATGGCAGCAGCGCTCCACCAACAGGGCCGGCTGCAGTACCCAAGTATATTTCGCTAGATGGCAGCAGCGCTCCACCAAAAGGGCGGCTGCAGTACCCAAGTATATTTCGCTAGACGGCGGCAGTGCTCAACCAACCGGGCGGCTGCAGTACCAAAGTATATTTCGCTAGATGGCAGCAGCGCTCCACCAACAGCGCCGGCTGCAGTACTCAAGTATATTTCGCTAGATGGCAGCAGCGCTCCACAAAAAGGGCCGGCTGCAGTACCCAAATGTATTTCGCTAGATGGCAGCAGCGATCCACCAACAGCGCCGGCTGCAGTACCCAAATATATTTCGCTAGATGGCAGCAGCGATCCACCAACAGCGCCGGCTGCAGTACCCAAATATATTTCGCTAGATGGCAGCAGCGCTCCACCAAAAGGGCGGCTGCAGTACCCAAGTATATTTCGCTAGACGGCGGCAGTGCTCAACCAACCGGGCGGCTGCAGTACCAAAGTATATTTCGCTAGATGGCAGCAGCGCTCCACCAACAGCGCCGGCTGCAGTACTCAAGTATATTTCGCTAGATGGCAGCAGCGCTCCACAAAAAGGGTGGCTGCACTACCCAAATATATAGTAGTGAGTCTAACCCTAACCCTAAGAGTCTAACCCTAAGAGTCTAACCCTAACCCTAACCCTAACCCTAACAGTCTAACCCTAACCCTAACCCTAAACCCGGCTGCAGTACCCAAATATATTTCGCTAGATGGCAGCAGCGCTCCACCAACAGAGCCGGCTGCAGTACCCAAGTATATTTCGCTAGATGGCAGCAGCGCTCCACCAACAGGGCCGGCTGCAGTACCCAAATATATTTCGCTAGATGGCAGCAGCGCTCCACCAACAGCACCGGCTGCAATACCCAAGTATATTTCGCTAGATGGCAGCAGCGCTCCATCAAAAGGGCGGCTGCAGTACCCAAATATATAGTACTGAGTCTGACCCTAACCCTAAGAGCCTGATTCTAACCCTAACCCTAAGAGCCTGAGTCTAACCCTCACCCTAAGAGCCTGATTCTAACCCTAACCCTAAGAGCCTGAGTCTAACCCTAACCCTAAGAGCCTGAGTCTAACCCTCACCCTAAGAGCCTGAGTCTAACCCTCACCCTAAGAGCCTGAGTCTAACCCTAACCCTAAGAGCCTGAGTCTAACCCTTACCCTAAGAGTCTAACCCTAACCCTAACCCTAACCCTAAGAGTCTAACCCTAATCTGAATATAACCCTAACCCTAAGAGTCTAACCCTCACCCTAACCCTAACCCTAAGTGTCTAACCCTAACCCTAACCTTAACCCTAAGAGTCTAACCCTAACCCTAAGAGTCTAACCCTAACCCCAACCCTAACCCTAAGAGTCTAACCCTAACCTTAAGAGTCTAACCCTAACCCTAACTCTAACCCTAAGAGTCTAACCGTAACCCTAACCCTAAGAGTCTAACCCTAACCCTAACCCTAACCCTAACCCTAAGAGTCTAACCCTAACCCTAACCCTAAACCCGGCTGAAGTACCCAAGTATATTTCGCTAGATGGCAGCAGCGCTCCACAAACAGAGCCGGCTGCAGTACCCAAATATATTTCGCTAGATGGCAGCAGCGCTCCACCAACAGCGCCGGCTGCAGTACCCAAATATATTTCGCTAGATGGCAGCAGCGCTCCACCAACAGCGCCGGCTGCAGTACCCAAATATATTTCGCTAGATGGCAGCAGCGCTCCACCAACAGGGCCGGCTGCAGTACCCAAGTATATTTCGCTAGATGGCAGCAGCGCTCCACCAACCGGGCGGCTGCAGTACCCAAGTATATTTCGCTAGATGGCAGCAGCGCTCCACCAACCGGGCGGCTGCAGTACCCAAGTATATTTCGCTAGATGGCAGCAGCGCTCCACCAAAAGGGCGGCTGCAGTACCCAAATATATAGTACTGAGTCTGACCCTAACCCTAAGAGCCTGAGTCTAACCCTAACCCTAAGAGCCTGAGTCTAACCCTCACCCTAAGAGCCTGAGTCTAACCCTAACCCTAAGAGCCTGAGTCTAACCCTAACCCTAAGAGCCTGAGTCTAACCCTCACCCTAAGAGCCTGAGTCTAACCCTAACCCTAAGAGCCTGAGTCTAACCCTAACCCTAAGAGCCTAAGTCTAACCCTTACCCTAAGAGTCTAACCCTAACCCTAACCCTAACCCTAAGAGTCTAACCCTAATCTGAATATAACCCTAACCCTAAGAGTCTAACCCTCACCCTAACCCTAACCCTAAGTGTCTAACCCTAACCCTAACCTTAACCCTAAGAGTCTAACCCTAACCCTAAGAGTCTAACCCTAACCCCAACCCTAACCCTAAGAGTCTAACCCTAACCTTAAGAGTCTAACCCTAACCCTAACTCTAACCCTAAGAGTCTAACCGTAACCCTAACCCTAAGAGTCTAACCCTAACCCTAACCCTAACCCTAACCCTAAGAGTCTAACCCTAACCCTAACCCTAACGCTAAGAGTCTAACCCTAACCCTAAGAGTCTAACCCTAACCCTAACCCTAACCCTAACCCTAAGAGTCTAACCCTAACCCTAAGAGTCTAACCCTAACCCTAACCCTAACCCTAACCCTAAGAGTCTAACCCTAACCCTAAGAGTCTAACCCTAACCCTAACCCTAACCCTAACCCTAAGAGTCTAACCCTAACCCTAAGAGTCTAACCCTAACCCTAACCCTAACCCTAACCCTAACCCTAAGAGTCTAACCCTAAGAGTCTAACCCTAAGAGTCTAACCCTAACCCTAACAGTCTAACCCTAACCCTAACCCTAAACCCGGCTGAAGTACCCAAGTATATTTCGCTAGATGGCAGCAGCGCTCCACAAACAGAGCCGGCTGCAGTACCCAAATATATTTCGCTAGATGGCAGCAGCGCTCCACCAACAGAGCCGGCTGCAGTACCCAAATATATTTCGCTAGATGGCAGCAGCGCTCCACCAACAGCGCCGGCTGCAGTACCCAAATATATTTCGCTAGATGGCAGCAGCGCTCCACCAACAGCGCCGGCTGCAGTACCCAAATATATTTCGCTAGATGGCAGCAGCGCTCCACCAACAGCGCCGGCTGCAGTACCCAAATATATTTCGCTAGATGGCAGCAGCGCTCCACCAACCGGGCGGCTGCAGTACCCAAATATATTTCGCTAGATGGCAGCAGCGCTCCACCAACAGCTCCGGCTGCAGTACCCAAATATATTTCGCTAGATGGCAGCAGCGCTCCACCAACCGGGCGGCTGCAGTACCCAAGTATATTTCGCTAGATGGCAGCAGCGCTCCACCAACCGGGCGGCTGCAGTACCCAAGTATATTTCGCTAGATGGCAGCAGCGCTCCACCAACAGGGCCGGCTGCAGTACCCAAATATATTTCGCTAGATGGCAGCAGCGCTCCACCAACCGGGCGGCTGCAGTACCCAAGTATATTTCGCTAGATGGCAGCAGCGCTACACCAACCGGGCGGCTGCAGTACCCAATTACATTTCGCTAGATGGCAGCAGCGCTCCATTAACAGCGCCGGCTGCAGTACCCAAATATATTTCGCTAGATGGCAGCAGCGCTCCACAAACCGGGCGGCTGCAGTACCCAAGTATATTTCGCTAGATGGCAGCAGCGCTCCACCAACCGGGCGGCTGCAGTACCCAATTACATTTCGCTAGATGGCAGCAGCGCTCCACCAACCGGGCGGCTGCAGTACCCAATTACATTTCGCTAGATGGCAGCAGCGCTCCACCAAAAGGGCGGCTGCAGTACCCAAGTATATTTCGCTAGATGGCAGCAGAGCTCCACCAACAGAGCCGGCTGCAGTATCCAAATATATTTCGCTAGATGGCAGCAGCGCTCCACCAAAAGGGCGGCTGCAGTACCCAAATATATTTCGCTAGATGGCAGCAGCGCTCCACCAACAGCGCCGGCTGCAGTACCCAAATATATTTCGCTAGATGGCAGCAGCGCTCCACCAACAGGGCCGGCTGCAGTACCCAAGTATATTTCGCTAGATGGCAGCAGTGCTCCACCAAAAGGGCGGCTGCAGTACCCAAATATATAGTACTGAGTCTGACCCTAACCCTAAGAGCCTGAGTCTAACCCTAACCCTAAGAGCCTGAGTCTAACCCTCACCCTAAGAGCCTGAGTCTAACCCTCACCCTAAGAGCCTGAGTCTAACCCTAACCCTAAGAGCCTGAGTCTAACCCTAACCCTAAGAGCCTAAGTCTAACCCTTACCCTAAGAGTCTAACCCTAACCCTAACCCTAACCCTAAGAGTCTAACCCTAACCCTGAATATAACCCTAACCCTAAGAGTCTAACCCTCACCGTAACCCTAACCCTAAGTGTCTAACCCTAACCCTAACCCTAACTCTAACCCTAAGAGTCTAACCCTAACCCTAAGAGTCTAACCCTAACCCCAACTCTAACCCTAAGAGTCTAACCCTAACCCTAAGAGTCTAACCCTAACCCCAACCCTAACCCTAAGAGTCTAACCCTAACCCTAAGAGTCTAACCCTAACCCTAACCCTAACCCTAACCCTAAGAGTCTAACCCTAACCCTAAGAGTCTAACCCTAACCCTAACCCTAACCCTAACCCTAAGAGTCTAACCCTAACCCTAAGAGTCTAACCCTAACCCTAACCCTAACCCTAACCCTAAGAGTCTAACCCTAACCCTAAGAGTCTAACCCTAACCCTAACCCTAACCCTAACCGTAAGAGTCTAACCCTAACCCTAAGAGTCTAACCCTAAGAGTCTAACCCTAAGAGTCTAACCCTAACCCTAACAGTCTAACCCTAACCCTAACCCTAAACCCGGCTGAAGTACCCAAGTATATTTCGCTAGATGGCAGCAGCGCTCCACAAACAGAGCCGGCTGCAGTACCCAAATATATTTCGCTAGATGGCAGCAGCGCTCCACCAACAGAGCCGGCTGCAGTACCCAAATATATTTCGCTAGATGGCAGCAGCGCTCCACCAACAGCGCCGGCTGCAGTACCCAAATATATTTCGCTAGATGGCAGCAGCGCTCCACCAACAGCGCCGGCTGCAGTACCCAAGTATATTTCGCTAGATGGCAGCAGCGCTCCACCAACCGGGCGGCTGCAGTACCCAAGTATATTTCGCTAGATGGCAGCAGAGCTCCACCAACAGAGCCGGCTGCAGTATCCAAATATATTTCGCTAGATGGCAGCAGCGCTCCACCAAAAGGGCGGCTGCAGTACCCAAATATATTTCGCTAGATGGCAGCAGCGCTCCACCAACAGCGCCGGCTGCAGTACCCAAATATATTTCGCTAGATGGCAGCAGCGCTCCACCAACAGGGCCGGCTGCAGTACCCAAGTATATTTCGCTAGATGGCAGCAGCGCTCCACCAAAAGGGCCGGCTGCAGTACCCAAATATATAGTACTGAGTCTGACCCTAACCCTAAGAGCCTGAGTCTAACCCTAACCCTAAGAGCCTGAGTCTAACCCTCACCCTAAGAGCCTGAGTCTAACCCTCACCCTATGAGCCTGAGTCTAACCCTAACCCTAAGAGCCTGAGTCTAACCCTAACCCTAAGAGCCTAACCCTAACCCTTACCCTAAGAGTCTAACCCTAACCCTAACCCTAACCCTAAGAGTCTAACCCTAACCCTGAATATAACCCTAACCCTAAGAGTCTAACCCTCACCGTAACCCTAACCCTAAGTGTCTAACCCTAACCCTAACCCTAACTCTAACCCTAAGAGTCTAACCCTAACCCTAAGAGTCTAACCCTAACCCCAACCCTAACCCTAAGAGTCTAACCCTAACCCTAAGAGTCTAACCCTAACCCTAACCCTAACCCTAACCCTAAGAGTCTAACCCTAACCCTAAGAGTCTAACCCTAACCCTAACCCTAACCCTAACCCTAAGAGTCTAACCCTAACCCTAAGAGTCTAACCCTAACCCTAACCCTAACCCTAACCCTAAGAGTCTAACCCTAACCCTAAGAGTCTAACCCTAACCCTAACCCTAACCCTAACCGTAAGAGTCTAACCCTAACCCTAAGAGTCTAACCCTAAGAGTCTAACCCTAAGAGTCTAACCCTAACCCTAACAGTCTAACCCTAACCCTAACCCTAAACCCGGCTGAAGTACCCAAGTATATTTCGCTAGATGGCAGCAGCGCTCCACAAACAGAGCCGGCTGCAGTACCCAAATATATTTCGCTAGATGGCAGCAGCGCTCCACCAACAGAGCCGGCTGCAGTACCCAAATATATTTCGCTAGATGGCAGCAGCGCTCCACCAACAGCGCCGGCTGCAGTACCCAAATATATTTCGCTAGATGGCAGCAGCGCTCCACCAACAGCGCCGGCTGCAGTACCCAAGTATATTTCGCTAGATGGCAGCAGCGCTCCACCAACCGGGCGGCTGCAGTACCCAAGTATATTTCGCTAGATGGCAGCAGCGCTCCACCAACAGGGCCGGCTGCAGTACCCAAGTATATTTCGCTAGATGGCAGCAGCGCTCCACCAACCGGGCGGCTGCAGTACCCAAGTATATTTCGCTAGATGGCAGCAGCGCTCCACCAACAGGGCCGGCTGCAGTACCCAAGTATATTTCGCTAGATGGCAGCAGCGCTCCACCAACCGGGCGGCTGCAGTACCCAAGTATATTTCGCTAGATGGCAGCAGCGCTCCACCAACAGGGCCGGCTGCAGTACCCAAGTATATTTCGCTAGATGGCAGCAGCGCTCCACCAACAGGGCGGCTGCAGTACCCAAGTATATTTCGCTAGATGGCAGCAGCGCTCCACCAACAGGGCGGCTGCAGTACCCAATTACATTTCGCTAGATGGCAGCAGCGCTCCACCAAAAGGCCGGCTGCAGTACCCAATTATATTTCGCTAGATGGCAGCAGAGCTCCACCAACAGAGCTGGCTGCAGTACCCAAATATATTTCGCTAGATGGCAGCAGCGCTCCACCAAAAGGGCGGCTGCAGTACCCAATTACATTTCGCTAGATGGCAGCAGCGCTCCACCAACAGGGCCGGCTGCAGTACCCAAATATATTTCGCTAGATGGCAGCAGCGCTCCACCAACAGCGCCGGCTGCAATACCCAAGTATATTTCGCTAGATGGCAGCAGCGCTCCACCAAAAGGGCGGCTGCAGTACCCAAGTATATTTCGCTAGATGGCAGCAGCGCTCCACCAACAGGGCCGGCTGCAGTACCCAAATATATTTCGCTAGATGGCAGCAGCGCTCCACCAACCGGGCGGCTGCAGTACCCAAGTATATTTCGCTAGATGGCAGCAGCGCTCCACCAAAAGGGCGGCTGCAGTACCCAAGTATATTTCGCTAGATGGCAGCAGCGCTCCACCAACAGGGCCGGCTGCAGTACCCAAATATATTTCGCTAGATGGCAGCAGCGCTCCACCAACCGGGCGGCTGCAGTACCCAAGTATATTTCGCTAGATGGCAGCAGCGCTCCACCAACAGCGCCGGCTGCAGTACCCAAGTATATTTCGCTAGATGGCAGCAGCGCTCCACCAACCGGGCGGCTGCAGTACCCAATTACATTTCGCTAGATGGCAGCAGCGCTCCACCAAAAGGGCGGCTGCAGTACCCAAGTATATTTCGCTAGATGGCAGCAGAGCTCCACCAAAAGGGCGGCTGCAGTACCCAAATATATTTCGCTAGATGGCAGCAGCGCTCCACCAAAAGGGCGGCTGCAGTACCCAAGTATATTTCGCTAGATGGCAGCAGCGCTACACCAACCGGGCGGCTGCAGTACCCCATTACATTTCGCTAGATGGCAGCAGCGCTCCACCAACCGGGCGGCTGCAGTACCCAAATATATTTCGCTAGATGGCAGCAGCGCTCCACAAACCGGGCGGCTGCAGTACCCAAGTATATTTCGCTAGATGGCAGCAGCGCTACACCAAAAGGGCGGCTGCAGTACCCAATTATATTTCGCTAGATGGCAGCAGCGCTCCACCAACCGGGCGGCTGCAGTACCCAAGTATATTTCGCTAGATGGCAGCAGCGCTCCACCAACCGGGCGGCTGCAGTACCCAAATATATTTCGCTAGATGGCAGCAGCGCTCCACCAACAGCGCCGGCTGCAGTACCCAAATATATTTCGCTAGATGGCAGCAGCGCTCCACAAACCGGGCGGCTGCAGTACCCAAGTATATTTCGCTAGATGGCAGCAGCGCTCCACCAACAGGGCCGGCTGCAGTACCCAAGTATATTTCGCTAGATGGCAGCAGCGCTCCACCAAGAGCGCCGGCTGCAATACCCAAGTATATTTCGCTAGATGGCAGCAGCGCTCCACCAAAAGGGCGGCTGCAGTACCCAAATATATAGTACTGAGCCTGACCCTCACCCTAAGAGCCTGAGTCTAACCCTAACCCTAAGAGCCTGAGTCTAACCCTCACCCTAAGAGCCTGAGTCTAACCCTAACCCTAAGAGCCTGAGTCTAACCCTCACCCTAAGAGCCTGAGTCTAACCCTAACCCTAAGAGCCTAACCCTAACCCTAACCCTAAGAGTCTAACCCTAACCCTAACCCTAACCCTAAGAGTCTAACCCTAACCCTGAATATAACCCTAACCCTAAGAGTCTAACCCTCACCCTAACCCTAACCCTAAGAGTCTAACCCTAACCCTAACCCTAAGAGTCTAACCCTAACCCTAAGAGTCTAACCCTAACCCTAACCCTAACCCTAAGAGTCTAACCCTAACCGTAAGAGTCTAACCCTAACCCTAACCCTAACCCTAACCGTAAGAGTCTAACCCTAACCCTAAGAGTCTAACCCTAAGAGTCTAACCCTAAGAGTCTAACCCTAACCCTAACAGTCTAACCCTAACCCTAACCCTAAACCCGGCTGAAGTACCCAAGTATATTTCGCTAGATGGCAGCAGCGCTCCACAAACAGAGCCGGCTGCAGTACCCAAATATATTTCGCTAGATGGCAGCAGCGCTCCACCAACAGCGCCGGCTGCAGTACCCAAATATATTTCGCTAGATGGCAGCAGCGCTCCACCAACAGCGCCGGCTGCAGTACCCAAATATATTTCGCTAGATGGCAGCAGCGCTCCACCAACAGGGCCGGCTGCAGTACCCAAGTATATTTCGCTAGATGGCAGCAGCGCTCCACCAACGGGGCGGCTGCAGTACCCAAGTATATTTCGCTAGATGGCAGCAGCGCTCCACCAACCGGGCGGCTGCAGTACCCAAGTATATTTCGCTAGATGGCAGCAGCGCTCCACCAACAGGGCCGGCTGCAGTACCCAAGTATATTTCGCTAGATGGCAGCAGCGCTCCACCAACCGGGCGGCTGCAGTACCCAAGTATATTTCGCTAGATGGCAGCAGCGCTCCACCAACAGGGCCGGCTGCAGTACCCAAGTATATTTCGCTAGATGGCAGCAGCGTTCCACCAAAAGGGCGGCTGCAGTACACAAATATATAGTACTAAATCTGACCCTAACCCTAAGAGCCTGTGTCTAACCCTAACCCTAAGAGCCTGAGTCTAACCCTAACCGTAAGAGCCTGAGTCTAACCCTAACCCTAAGAGCCTGAGTCTAACCCTAACCCTAAGAGCCTAAGTCTAACCCTAACCCTAAGAGTCTAACCCTAACCCTAACCCTAAGCCTAAGAGTGTAACCCTAACCCTAACCCTAACCCTAACCCTAAGAGTCTAACCCTAACCCTAACCCTAACCCTAAGAGTCTAACCCTAACCCTAAGAGTCTAACCCTAACCCTAACCTTAACCCTAACCCTAAGAGTCTAACCCTAACCCTAAGAGTCTAACCCTAACCCTAACCCTAACCCTAAGAGTCTAACCCTAACCCTAAGAGTCTAACCCTAACCCTAACCCTAACCCTAACCCTAACCGTAAGAGTCTAACCCTAACCCTAAGAGTCTAACCCTAAGAGTCTAACCCTAACCCTAACCCTAACCCTAACAGTCTAACCCTAACCCTAACCCTAAACCCGGCTGAAGTACCCAAGTATATTTCGCTAGATGGCAGCAGCGCTCCACCAACAGAGCCGGCTGCAGTACCCAAATATATTTCGCTAGATGGCAGCAGCGCTCCACAAACAGGGCCGGCTGCAGTACCCAAATATATTTCGCTAGATGGCAGCAGCGATCCACCAACAGCGCCGGCTGCAGTACCCAAATATATTTCGCTAGATGGCAGCAGCGATCCACCAACAGCGCCGGCTGCAGTACCCAAATATATTTCGCTAGATGGCAGCAGCGCTCCACCAAAAGGGCGGCTGCAGTACCCAAGTATATTTCGCTAGACGGCGGCAGTGCTCAACCAACCGGGCGGCTGCAGTACCAAAGTATATTTCGCTAGATGGCAGCAGCGCTCCACCAACAGCGCCGGCTGCAGTACTCAAGTATATTTCGCTAGATGGCAGCAGCGCTCCACAAAAAGGGTGGCTGCACTACCCAAATATATAGTAGTGAGTCTAACCCTAACCCTAAGAGTCTAACCCTAAGAGTTTAACCCTAACCCTAACCCTAACCCTAACAGTCTAACCCTAACCCTAACCCTAAACCCGGCTGCAGTACCCAAATATATTTCGCTAGATGGCAGCAGCGCTCCACCAACAGAGCCGGCTGCAGTACCCAAGTATATTTCGCTAGATGGCAGCAGCGCTCCATCAAAAGGGCGGCTGCAGTACCCAAATATATAGTACTGAGTCTGACCCTAACCCTAAGAGCCTGATTCTAACCCTAACCCTAAGAGCCTGAGTCTAACCCTCACCCTAAGAGCCTGATTCTAACCCTAACCCTAAGAGCCTGAGTCTAACCCTAACCCTAAGAGCCTGAGTCTAACCCTCACCCTAAGAGCCTGAGTCTAACCCTCACCCTAAGAGCCTGAGTCTAACCCTAACCCTAAGAGCCTGAGTCTAACCCTTACCCTAAGAGTCTAACCCTAACCCTAACCCTAACCCTAAGAGTCTAACCCTAATCTGAATATAACCCTAACCCTAAGAGTCTAACCCTCACCCTAACCCTAACCCTAAGTGTCTAACCCTAACCCTAACCTTAACCCTAAGAGTCTAACCCTAACCCTAAGAGTCTAACCCTAACCCCAACCCTAACCCTAAGAGTCTAACCCTAACCTTAAGAGTCTAACCCTAACCCTAACTCTAACCCTAAGAGTCTAACCGTAACCCTAACCCTAAGAGTCTAACCCTAACCCTAACCCTAACCCTAACCCTAAGAGTCTAACCCTAACCCTAACCCTAAACCCGGCTGAAGTACCCAAGTATATTTCGCTAGATGGCAGCAGCGCTCCACAAACAGAGCCGGCTGCAGTACCCAAATATATTTCGCTAGATGGCAGCAGCGCTCCACAAACAGAGCCGGCTGCAGTACCCAAATATATTTCGCTAGATGGCAGCAGCGCTCCACCAACAGCGCCGGCTGCAGTACCCAAATATATTTCGCTAGATGGCAGCAGCGCTCCACCAACAGGGCCGGCTGCAGTACCCAAATATATAGTACTGAGTCTGACCCTAACCCTAAGAGCCTGAGTCTAACCCTAACCCTAAGAGCCTGAGTCTAACCCTCACCCTAAGAGCCTGAGTCTAACCCTCACCCTAAGAGCCTGAGTCTAACCCTAACCCTAAGAGCCTGAGTCTAACCCTAACCCTAAGAGCCTAACCCTAACCCTTACCCTAAGAGTCTAACCCTAACCCTAACCCTAACCCTAAGAGTCTAACCCTAACCCTGAATATAACCCTAACCCTAAGAGTCTAACCCTCACCGTAACCCTAACCCTAAGTGTCTAACCCTAACCCTAACCCTAACTCTAACCCTAAGAGTCTAACCCTAACCCTAAGAGTCTAACCCTAACCCCAACCCTAACCCTAAGAGTCTAACCCTAACCCTAAGAGTCTAACCCTAACCCTAACCCTAACCCTAAGAGTCTAACCCTAACCCTAAGAGTCTAACCCTAACCCTAACCCTAACCCTAACCCTAAGAGTCTAACCCTAACCCTAAGAGTCTAACCCTAACCCTAACCCTAACCCTAACCCTAAGAGTCTAACCCTAACCCTAAGAGTCTAACCCTAACCCTAACCCTAACCCTAACCGTAAGAGTCTAACCCTAACCCTAAGAGTCTAACCCTAAGAGTCTAACCCTAAGAGTCTAACCCTAACCCTAACAGTCTAACCCTAACCCTAACCCTAAACCCGGCTGAAGTACCCAAGTATATTTCGCTAGATGGCAGCAGCGCTCCACAAACAGAGCCGGCTGCAGTACCCAAATATATTTCGCTAGATGGCAGCAGCGCTCCACCAACAGAGCCGGCTGCAGTACCCAAATATATTTCGCTAGATGGCAGCAGCGCTCCACCAACAGCGCCGGCTGCAGTACCCAAATATATTTCGCTAGATGGCAGCAGCGCTCCACCAACAGGGCCGGCTGCAGTACCCAAGTATATTTCGCTAGATGGCAGCAGCGCTCCACCAACCGGGCGGCTGCAGTACCCAAGTATATTTCGCTAGATGGCAGCAGCGCTCCACCAACCGGGCGGCTGCAGTACCCAAGTATATTTCGCTAGATGGCAGCAGCGCTCCACCAAAAGGGCGGCTGCAGTACCCAAATATATAGTACTGAGTCTGACCCTAACCCTAAGAGCCTGAGTCTAACCCTAACCCTAAGAGCCTGAGTCTAACCCTCACCCTAAGAGCCTGAGTCTAACCCTAACCCTAAGAGCCTGAGTCTAACCCTAACCCTAAGAGCCTGAGTCTAACCCTCACCCTAAGAGCCTGAGTCTAACCCTAACCCTAAGAGCCTGAGTCTAACCCTAACCCTAAGAGCCTAAGTCTAACCCTTACCCTAAGAGTCTAACCCTAACCCTAACCCTAACCCTAAGAGTCTAACCCTAATCTGAATATAACCCTAACCCTAAGAGTCTAACCCTCACCCTAACCCTAACCCTAAGTGTCTAACCCTAACCCTAACCTTAACCCTAAGAGTCTAACCCTAACCCTAAGAGTCTAACCCTAACCCCAACCCTAACCCTAAGAGTCTAACCCTAACCTTAAGAGTCTAACCCTAACCCTAACTCTAACCCTAAGAGTCTAACCGTAACCCTAACCCTAAGAGTCTAACCCTAACCCTAACCCTAACCCTAACCCTAAGAGTCTAACCCTAACCCTAACCCTAACCCTAAGAGTCTAACCCTAACCCTAAGAGTCTAACCCTAACCCTAACCCTAACCCTAACCCTAAGAGTCTAACCCTAACCCTAAGAGTCTAACCCTAACCCTAACCCTAACCCTAACCCTAAGAGTCTAACCCTAACCCTAAGAGTCTAACCCTAACCCTAACCCTAACCCTAACCCTAAGAGTCTAACCCTAACCCTAAGAGTCTAACCCTAACCCTAACCCTAACCCTAACCCTAACCCTAAGAGTCTAACCCTAAGAGTCTAACCCTAAGAGTCTAACCCTAACCCTAACAGTCTAACCCTAACCCTAACCCTAAACCCGGCTGAAGTACCCAAGTATATTTCGCTAGATGGCAGCAGCGCTCCACAAACAGAGCCGGCTGCAGTACCCAAATATATTTCGCTAGATGGCAGCAGCGCTCCACCAACAGAGCCGGCTGCAGTACCCAAATATATTTCGCTAGATGGCAGCAGCGCTCCACCAACAGCGCCGGCTGCAGTACCCAAATATATTTCGCTAGATGGCAGCAGCGCTCCACCAACAGCGCCGGCTGCAGTACCCAAATATATTTCGCTAGATGGCAGCAGCGCTCCACCAACAGCGCCGGCTGCAGTACCCAAATATATTTCGCTAGATGGCAGCAGCGCTCCACCAACCGGGCGGCTGCAGTACCCAAATATATTTCGCTAGATGGCAGCAGCGCTCCACCAACAGCTCCGGCTGCAGTACCCAAATATATTTCGCTAGATGGCAGCAGCGCTCCACCAACCGGGCGGCTGCAGTACCCAAGTATATTTCGCTAGATGGCAGCAGCGCTCCACCAACAGGGCCGGCTGCAGTACCCAAGTATATTTCGCTAGATGGCAGCAGCGCTCCACCAACCGGGCGGCTGCAGTACCCAAGTATATTTCGCTAGATGGCAGCAGCGCTCCACCAACAGGGCCGGCTGCAGTACCCAAATATATTTCGCTAGATGGCAGCAGCGCTCCACCAACCGGGCGGCTGCAGTACCCAAGTATATTTCGCTAGATGGCAGCAGCGCTACACCAACCGGGCGGCTGCAGTACCCAATTACATTTCGCTAGATGGCAGCAGCGCTCCATTAACAGCGCCGGCTGCAGTACCCAAATATATTTCGCTAGATGGCAGCAGCGCTCCACAAACCGGGCGGCTGCAGTACCCAAGTATATTTCGCTAGATGGCAGCAGCGCTCCACCAACCGGGCGGCTGCAGTACCCAATTACATTTCGCTAGATGGCAGCAGCGCTCCACCAACCGGGCGGCTGCAGTACCCAATTACATTTCGCTAGATGGCAGCAGCGCTCCACCAAAAGGGCGGCTGCAGTACCCAAGTATATTTCGCTAGATGGCAGCAGAGCTCCACCAACAGAGCCGGCTGCAGTATCCAAATATATTTCGCTAGATGGCAGCAGCGCTCCACCAAAAGGGCGGCTGCAGTACCCAAATATATTTCGCTAGATGGCAGCAGCGCTCCACCAACAGCGCCGGCTGCAGTACCCAAATATATTTCGCTAGATGGCAGCAGCGCTCCACCAACAGGGCCGGCTGCAGTACCCAAGTATATTTCGCTAGATGGCAGCAGTGCTCCACCAAAAGGGCGGCTGCAGTACCCAAATATATAGTACTGAGTCTGACCCTAACCCTAAGAGCCTGAGTCTAACCCTAACCCTAAGAGCCTGAGTCTAACCCTCACCCTAAGAGCCTGAGTCTAACCCTCACCCTAAGAGCCTGAGTCTAACCCTAACCCTAAGAGCCTGAGTCTAACCCTAACCCTAAGAGCCTAAGTCTAACCCTTACCCTAAGAGTCTAACCCTAACCCTAACCCTAACCCTAAGAGTCTAACCCTAACCCTGAATATAACCCTAACCCTAAGAGTCTAACCCTCACCGTAACCCTAACCCTAAGTGTCTAACCCTAACCCTAACCCTAACTCTAACCCTAAGAGTCTAACCCTAACCCTAAGAGTCTAACCCTAACCCCAACTCTAACCCTAAGAGTCTAACCCTAACCCTAAGAGTCTAACCCTAACCCCAACCCTAACCCTAAGAGTCTAACCCTAACCCTAAGAGTCTAACCCTAACCCTAACCCTAACCCTAACCCTAAGAGTCTAACCCTAACCCTAAGAGTCTAACCCTAACCCTAACCCTAACCCTAACCCTAAGAGTCTAACCCTAACCCTAAGAGTCTAACCCTAACCCTAACCCTAACCCTAACCCTAAGAGTCTAACCCTAACCCTAAGAGTCTAACCCTAACCCTAACCCTAACCCTAACCGTAAGAGTCTAACCCTAACCCTAAGAGTCTAACCCTAAGAGTCTAACCCTAAGAGTCTAACCCTAACCCTAACAGTCTAACCCTAACCCTAACCCTAAACCCGGCTGAAGTACCCAAGTATATTTCGCTAGATGGCAGCAGCGCTCCACAAACAGAGCCGGCTGCAGTACCCAAATATATTTCGCTAGATGGCAGCAGCGCTCCACCAACAGAGCCGGCTGCAGTACCCAAATATATTTCGCTAGATGGCAGCAGCGCTCCACCAACAGCGCCGGCTGCAGTACCCAAATATATTTCGCTAGATGGCAGCAGCGCTCCACCAACAGCGCCGGCTGCAGTACCCAAGTATATTTCGCTAGATGGCAGCAGCGCTCCACCAACCGGGCGGCTGCAGTACCCAAGTATATTTCGCTAGATGGCAGCAGAGCTCCACCAACAGAGCCGGCTGCAGTATCCAAATATATTTCGCTAGATGGCAGCAGCGCTCCACCAAAAGGGCGGCTGCAGTACCCAAATATATTTCGCTAGATGGCAGCAGCGCTCCACCAACAGCGCCGGCTGCAGTACCCAAATATATTTCGCTAGATGGCAGCAGCGCTCCACCAACAGGGCCGGCTGCAGTACCCAAGTATATTTCGCTAGATGGCAGCAGCGCTCCACCAAAAGGGCGGCTGCAGTACCCAAATATATAGTACTGAGTCTGACCCTAACCCTAAGAGCCTGAGTCTAACCCTAACCCTAAGAGCCTGAGTCTAACCCTCACCCTAAGAGCCTGAGTCTAACCCTCACCCTAAGAGCCTGAGTCTAACCCTAACCCTAAGAGCCTGAGTCTAACCCTAACCCTAAGAGCCTAACCCTAACCCTTACCCTAAGAGTCTAACCCTAACCCTAACCCTAACCCTAAGAGTCTAACCCTAACCCTGAATATAACCCTAACCCTAAGAGTCTAACCCTCACCGTAACCCTAACCCTAAGTGTCTAACCCTAACCCTAACCCTAACTCTAACCCTAAGAGTCTAACCCTAACCCTAAGAGTCTAACCCTAACCCCAACCCTAACCCTAAGAGTCTAACCCTAACCCTAAGAGTCTAACCCTAACCCTAACCCTAACCCTAACCCTAAGAGTCTAACCCTAACCCTAAGAGTCTAACCCTAACCCTAACCCTAACCCTAACCCTAAGAGTCTAACCCTAACCCTAAGAGTCTAACCCTAACCCTAACCCTAACCCTAACCCTAAGAGTCTAACCCTAACCCTAAGAGTCTAACCCTAACCCTAACCCTAACCCTAACCGTAAGAGTCTAACCCTAACCCTAAGAGTCTAACCCTAAGAGTCTAACCCTAAGAGTCTAACCCTAACCCTAACAGTCTAACCCTAACCCTAACCCTAAACCCGGCTGAAGTACCCAAGTATATTTCGCTAGATGGCAGCAGCGCTCCACAAACAGAGCCGGCTGCAGTACCCAAATATATTTCGCTAGATGGCAGCAGCGCTCCACCAACAGAGCCGGCTGCAGTACCCAAATATATTTCGCTAGATGGCAGCAGCGCTCCACCAACAGCGCCGGCTGCAGTACCCAAATATATTTCGCTAGATGGCAGCAGCGCTCCACCAACAGCGCCGGCTGCAGTACCCAAGTATATTTCGCTAGATGGCAGCAGCGCTCCACCAACCGGGCGGCTGCAGTACCCAAGTATATTTCGCTAGATGGCAGCAGAGCTCCACCAACAGAGCCGGCTGCAGTATCCAAATATATTTCGCTAGATGGCAGCAGCGCTCCACCAAAAGGGCGGCTGCAGTACCCAAATATATTTCGCTAGATGGCAGCAGCGCTCCACCAACAGCGCCGGCTGCAGTACCCAAATATATTTCGCTAGATGGCAGCAGCGCTCCACCAACAGGGCCGGCTGCAGTACCCAAGTATATTTCGCTAGATGGCAGCAGCGCTCCACCAAAAGGGCGGCTGCAGTACCCAAATATATAGTACTGAGTCTGACCCTAACCCTAAGAGCCTGAGTCTAACCCTAACCCTAAGAGCCTGAGTCTAACCCTCACCCTAAGAGCCTGAGTCTAACCCTCACCCTAAGAGCCTGAGTCTAACCCTAACCCTAAGAGCCTGAGTCTAACCCTAACCCTAAGAGCCTAACCCTAACCCTTACCCTAAGAGTCTAACCCTAACCCTAACCCTAACCCTAAGAGTCTAACCCTAACCCTGAATATAACCCTAACCCTAAGAGTCTAACCCTCACCGTAACCCTAACCCTAAGTGTCTAACCCTAACCCTAACCCTAACTCTAACCCTAAGAGTCTAACCCTAACCCTAAGAGTCTAACCCTAACCCCAACCCTAACCCTAAGAGTCTAACCCTAACCCTAAGAGTCTAACCCTAACCCTAACCCTAACCCTAACCCTAAGAGTCTAACCCTAACCCTAAGAGTCTAACCCTAACCCTAACCCTAACCCTAACCCTAAGAGTCTAACCCTAACCCTAAGAGTCTAACCCTAACCCTAACCCTAACCCTAACCCTAAGAGTCTAACCCTAACCCTAAGAGTCTAACCCTAACCCTAACCCTAACCCTAACCGTAAGAGTCTAACCCTAACCCTAAGAGTCTAACCCTAAGAGTCTAACCCTAAGAGTCTAACCCTAACCCTAACAGTCTAACCCTAACCCTAACCCTAAACCCGGCTGAAGTACCCAAGTATATTTCGCTAGATGGCAGCAGCGCTCCACAAACAGAGCCGGCTGCAGTACCCAAATATATTTCGCTAGATGGCAGCAGCGCTCCACCAACAGAGCCGGCTGCAGTACCCAAATATATTTCGCTAGATGGCAGCAGCGCTCCACCAACAGCGCCGGCTGCAGTACCCAAATATATTTCGCTAGATGGCAGCAGCGCTCCACCAACAGCGCCGGCTGCAGTACCCAAGTATATTTCGCTAGATGGCAGCAGCGCTCCACCAACCGGGCGGCTGCAGTACCCAAGTATATTTCGCTAGATGGCAGCAGCGCTCCACCAACAGGGCCGGCTGCAGTACCCAAGTATATTTCGCTAGATGGCAGCAGCGCTCCACCAACCGGGCGGCTGCAGTACCCAAGTATATTTCGCTAGATGGCAGCAGCGCTCCACCAACAGGGCCGGCTGCAGTACCCAAGTATATTTCGCTAGATGGCAGCAGCGCTCCACCAACCGGGCGGCTGCAGTACCCAAGTATATTTCGCTAGATGGCAGCAGCGCTCCACCAACAGGGCCGGCTGCAGTACCCAAGTATATTTCGCTAGATGGCAGCAGCGCTCCACCAACAGGGCGGCTGCAGTACCCAAGTATATTTCGCTAGATGGCAGCAGCGCTCCACCAACAGGGCGGCTGCAGTACCCAATTACATTTCGCTAGATGGCAGCAGCGCTCCACCAAAAGGCCGGCTGCAGTACCCAATTATATTTCGCTAGATGGCAGCAGAGCTCCACCAACAGAGCTGGCTGCAGTACCCAAATATATTTCGCTAGATGGCAGCAGCGCTCCACCAAAAGGGCGGCTGCAGTACCCAATTACATTTCGCTAGATGGCAGCAGCGCTCCACCAACAGGGCCGGCTGCAGTACCCAAATATATTTCGCTAGATGGCAGCAGCGCTCCACCAACAGCGCCGGCTGCAATACCCAAGTATATTTCGCTAGATGGCAGCAGCGCTCCACCAAAAGGGCGGCTGCAGTACCCAAGTATATTTCGCTAGATGGCAGCAGCGCTCCACCAACAGGGCCGGCTGCAGTACCCAAATATATTTCGCTAGATGGCAGCAGCGCTCCACCAACCGGGCGGCTGCAGTACCCAAGTATATTTCGCTAGATGGCAGCAGCGCTCCACCAAAAGGGCGGCTGCAGTACCCAAGTATATTTCGCTAGATGGCAGCAGCGCTCCACCAACAGGGCCGGCTGCAGTACCCAAATATATTTCGCTAGATGGCAGCAGCGCTCCACCAACCGGGCGGCTGCAGTACCCAAGTATATTTCGCTAGATGGCAGCAGCGCTCCACCAACAGCGCCGGCTGCAGTACCCAAGTATATTTCGCTAGATGGCAGCAGCGCTCCACCAACCGGGCGGCTGCAGTACCCAATTACATTTCGCTAGATGGCAGCAGCGCTCCACCAAAAGGGCGGCTGCAGTACCCAAGTATATTTCGCTAGATGGCAGCAGAGCTCCACCAAAAGGGCGGCTGCAGTACCCAAATATATTTCGCTAGATGGCAGCAGCGCTCCACCAAAAGGGCGGCTGCAGTACCCAAGTATATTTCGCTAGATGGCAGCAGCGCTACACCAACCGGGCGGCTGCAGTACCCCATTACATTTCGCTAGATGGCAGCAGCGCTCCACCAACCGGGCGGCTGCAGTACCCAAATATATTTCGCTAGATGGCAGCAGCGCTCCACAAACCGGGCGGCTGCAGTACCCAAGTATATTTCGCTAGATGGCAGCAGCGCTACACCAAAAGGGCGGCTGCAGTACCCAATTATATTTCGCTAGATGGCAGCAGCGCTCCACCAACCGGGCGGCTGCAGTACCCAAGTATATTTCGCTAGATGGCAGCAGCGCTCCACCAACCGGGCGGCTGCAGTACCCAAATATATTTCGCTAGATGGCAGCAGCGCTCCACCAACAGCGCCGGCTGCAGTACCCAAATATATTTCGCTAGATGGCAGCAGCGCTCCACAAACCGGGCGGCTGCAGTACCCAAGTATATTTCGCTAGATGGCAGCAGCGCTCCACCAACAGGGCCGGCTGCAGTACCCAAGTATATTTCGCTAGATGGCAGCAGCGCTCCACCAAGAGCGCCGGCTGCAATACCCAAGTATATTTCGCTAGATGGCAGCAGCGCTCCACCAAAAGGGCGGCTGCAGTACCCAAATATATAGTACTGAGCCTGACCCTCACCCTAAGAGCCTGAGTCTAACCCTAACCCTAAGAGCCTGAGTCTAACCCTCACCCTAAGAGCCTGAGTCTAACCCTAACCCTAAGAGCCTGAGTCTAACCCTCACCCTAAGAGCCTGAGTCTAACCCTAACCCTAAGAGCCTAACCCTAACCCTAACCCTAAGAGTCTAACCCTAACCCTAACCCTAACCCTAAGAGTCTAACCCTAACCCTGAATATAACCCTAACCCTAAGAGTCTAACCCTCACCCTAACCCTAACCCTAAGAGTCTAACCCTAACCCTAACCCTAAGAGTCTAACCCTAACCCTAAGAGTCTAACCCTAACCCTAACCCTAACCCTAAGAGTCTAACCCTAACCGTAAGAGTCTAACCCTAACCCTAACCCTAACCCTAACCGTAAGAGTCTAACCCTAACCCTAAGAGTCTAACCCTAAGAGTCTAACCCTAAGAGTCTAACCCTAACCCTAACAGTCTAACCCTAACCCTAACCCTAAACCCGGCTGAAGTACCCAAGTATATTTCGCTAGATGGCAGCAGCGCTCCACAAACAGAGCCGGCTGCAGTACCCAAATATATTTCGCTAGATGGCAGCAGCGCTCCACCAACAGCGCCGGCTGCAGTACCCAAATATATTTCGCTAGATGGCAGCAGCGCTCCACCAACAGCGCCGGCTGCAGTACCCAAATATATTTCGCTAGATGGCAGCAGCGCTCCACCAACAGGGCCGGCTGCAGTACCCAAGTATATTTCGCTAGATGGCAGCAGCGCTCCACCAACCGGGCGGCTGCAGTACCCAAGTATATTTCGCTAGATGGCAGCAGCGCTCCACCAACCGGGCGGCTGCAGTACCCAAGTATATTTCGCTAGATGGCAGCAGCGCTCCACCAACAGGGCCGGCTGCAGTACCCAAGTATATTTCGCTAGATGGCAGCAGCGCTCCACCAACCGGGCGGCTGCAGTACCCAAGTATATTTCGCTAGATGGCAGCAGCGCTCCACCAACAGGGCCGGCTGCAGTACCCAAGTATATTTCGCTAGATGGCAGCAGCGTTCCACCAAAAGGGCGGCTGCAGTACACAAATATATAGTACTAAATCTGACCCTAACCCTAAGAGCCTGTGTCTAACCCTAACCCTAAGAGCCTGAGTCTAACCCTAACCGTAAGAGCCTGAGTCTAACCCTAACCCTAAGAGCCTGAGTCTAACCCTAACCCTAAGAGCCTAAGTCTAACCCTAACCCTAAGAGTCTAACCCTAACCCTAACCCTAAGCCTAAGAGTGTAACCCTAACCCTAACCCTAACCCTAACCCTAAGAGTCTAACCCTAACCCTAACCCTAACCCTAAGAGTCTAACCCTAACCCTAAGAGTCTAACCCTAACCCTAACCTTAACCCTAACCCTAAGAGTCTAACCCTAACCCTAAGAGTCTAACCCTAACCCTAACCCTAACCCTAAGAGTCTAACCCTAACCCTAAGAGTCTAACCCTAACCCTAACCCTAACCCTAACCCTAACCGTAAGAGTCTAACCCTAACCCTAAGAGTCTAACCCTAAGAGTCTAACCCTAACCCTAACCCTAACCCTAACAGTCTAACCCTAACCCTAACCCTAAACCCGGCTGAAGTACCCAAGTATATTTCGCTAGATGGCAGCAGCGCTCCACCAACAGAGCCGGCTGCAGTACCCAAATATATTTCGCTAGATGGCAGCAGCGCTCCACAAACAGGGCCGGCTGCAGTACCCAAATATATTTCGCTAGATGGCAGCAGCGATCCACCAACAGCGCCGGCTGCAGTACCCAAATATATTTCGCTAGATGGCAGCAGCGATCCACCAACAGCGCCGGCTGCAGTACCCAAATATATTTCGCTAGATGGCAGCAGCGCTCCACCAAAAGGGCGGCTGCAGTACCCAAGTATATTTCGCTAGACGGCGGCAGTGCTCAACCAACCGGGCGGCTGCAGTACCAAAGTATATTTCGCTAGATGGCAGCAGCGCTCCACCAACAGCGCCGGCTGCAGTACTCAAGTATATTTCGCTAGATGGCAGCAGCGCTCCACAAAAAGGGTGGCTGCACTACCCAAATATATAGTAGTGAGTCTAACCCTAACCCTAAGAGTCTAACCCTAAGAGTTTAACCCTAACCCTAACCCTAACCCTAACAGTCTAACCCTAACCCTAACCCTAAACCCGGCTGCAGTACCCAAATATATTTCGCTAGATGGCAGCAGCGCTCCACCAACAGAGCCGGCTGCAGTACCCAAGTATATTTCGCTAGATGGCAGCAGCGCTCCATCAAAAGGGCGGCTGCAGTACCCAAATATATAGTACTGAGTCTGACCCTAACCCTAAGAGCCTGATTCTAACCCTAACCCTAAGAGCCTGAGTCTAACCCTCACCCTAAGAGCCTGATTCTAACCCTAACCCTAAGAGCCTGAGTCTAACCCTAACCCTAAGAGCCTGAGTCTAACCCTCACCCTAAGAGCCTGAGTCTAACCCTCACCCTAAGAGCCTGAGTCTAACCCTAACCCTAAGAGCCTGAGTCTAACCCTTACCCTAAGAGTCTAACCCTAACCCTAACCCTAACCCTAAGAGTCTAACCCTAATCTGAATATAACCCTAACCCTAAGAGTCTAACCCTCACCCTAACCCTAACCCTAAGTGTCTAACCCTAACCCTAACCTTAACCCTAAGAGTCTAACCCTAACCCTAAGAGTCTAACCCTAACCCCAACCCTAACCCTAAGAGTCTAACCCTAACCTTAAGAGTCTAACCCTAACCCTAACTCTAACCCTAAGAGTCTAACCGTAACCCTAACCCTAAGAGTCTAACCCTAACCCTAACCCTAACCCTAACCCTAAGAGTCTAACCCTAACCCTAACCCTAAACCCGGCTGAAGTACCCAAGTATATTTCGCTAGATGGCAGCAGCGCTCCACAAACAGAGCCGGCTGCAGTACCCAAATATATTTCGCTAGATGGCAGCAGCGCTCCACCAACAGCGCCGGCTGCAGTACCCAAATATATTTCGCTAGATGGCAGCAGCGCTCCACCAACAGCGCCGGCTGCAGTACCCAAGTATATTTCGCTAGATGGCAGCAGCGCTCCACCAACCGGGCGGCTGCAGTACCCAAGTATATTTCGCTAGATGGCAGCAGCGCTCCACCAACAGGGCCGGCTGCAGTACCCAAGTATATTTCGCTAGATGGCAGCAGCGCTCCACCAACCGGGCGGCTGCAGTACCCAAGTATATTTCGCTAGATGGCAGCAGCGCTCCACCAACAGGGCCGGCTGCAGTACCCAAGTATATTTCGCTAGATGGCAGCAGCGCTCCACCAACCGGGCGGCTGCAGTACCCAAGTATATTTCGCTAGATGGCAGCAGCGCTCCACCAACAGGGCCGGCTGCAGTACCCAAGTATATTTCGCTAGATGGCAGCAGCGCTCCACCAACAGGGCGGCTGCAGTACCCAAGTATATTTCGCTAGATGGCAGCAGCGCTCCACCAACAGGGCGGCTGCAGTACCCAATTACATTTCGCTAGATGGCAGCAGCGCTCCACCAAAAGGCCGGCTGCAGTACCCAATTATATTTCGCTA
The DNA here is from genome assembly GCF_963210335.1 of Falco punctatus. Lineage (NCBI taxonomy): Eukaryota > Metazoa > Chordata > Aves > Falconiformes > Falconidae > Falco > Falco punctatus. The sequence goes on along the minus strand of NW_027660289.1, from coordinate 261,341 downwards.
GATGGCAGCAGAGCTCCACCAACAGAGCTGGCTGCAGTACCCAAATATATTTCGCTAGATGGCAGCAGCGCTCCACCAAAAGGGCGGCTGCAGTACCCAATTACATTTCGCTAGATGGCAGCAGCGCTCCACCAACAGGGCCGGCTGCAGTACCCAAATATATTTCGCTAGATGGCAGCAGCGCTCCACCAACAGCGCCGGCTGCAATACCCAAGTATATTTCGCTAGATGGCAGCAGCGCTCCACCAAAAGGGCGGCTGCAGTACCCAAGTATATTTCGCTAGATGGCAGCAGCGCTCCACCAACAGGGCCGGCTGCAGTACCCAAATATATTTCGCTAGATGGCAGCAGCGCTCCACCAACCGGGCGGCTGCAGTACCCAAGTATATTTCGCTAGATGGCAGCAGCGCTCCACCAAAAGGGCGGCTGCAGTACCCAAGTATATTTCGCTAGATGGCAGCAGCGCTCCACCAACAGGGCCGGCTGCAGTACCCAAATATATTTCGCTAGATGGCAGCAGCGCTCCACCAACCGGGCGGCTGCAGTACCCAAGTATATTTCGCTAGATGGCAGCAGCGCTCCACCAACAGCGCCGGCTGCAGTACCCAAGTATATTTCGCTAGATGGCAGCAGCGCTCCACCAACCGGGCGGCTGCAGTACCCAATTACATTTCGCTAGATGGCAGCAGCGCTCCACCAAAAGGGCGGCTGCAGTACCCAAGTATATTTCGCTAGATGGCAGCAGAGCTCCACCAAAAGGGCGGCTGCAGTACCCAAATATATTTCGCTAGATGGCAGCAGCGCTCCACCAAAAGGGCGGCTGCAGTACCCAAGTATATTTCGCTAGATGGCAGCAGCGCTACACCAACCGGGCGGCTGCAGTACCCCATTACATTTCGCTAGATGGCAGCAGCGCTCCACCAACCGGGCGGCTGCAGTACCCAAATATATTTCGCTAGATGGCAGCAGCGCTCCACAAACCGGGCGGCTGCAGTACCCAAGTATATTTCGCTAGATGGCAGCAGCGCTACACCAAAAGGGCGGCTGCAGTACCCAATTATATTTCGCTAGATGGCAGCAGCGCTCCACCAACCGGGCGGCTGCAGTACCCAAGTATATTTCGCTAGATGGCAGCAGCGCTCCACCAACCGGGCGGCTGCAGTACCCAAATATATTTCGCTAGATGGCAGCAGCGCTCCACCAACAGCGCCGGCTGCAGTACCCAAATATATTTCGCTAGATGGCAGCAGCGCTCCACAAACCGGGCGGCTGCAGTACCCAAGTATATTTCGCTAGATGGCAGCAGCGCTCCACCAACAGGGCCGGCTGCAGTACCCAAGTATATTTCGCTAGATGGCAGCAGCGCTCCACCAAGAGCGCCGGCTGCAATACCCAAGTATATTTCGCTAGATGGCAGCAGCGCTCCACCAAAAGGGCGGCTGCAGTACCCAAATATATAGTACTGAGCCTGACCCTCACCCTAAGAGCCTGAGTCTAACCCTAACCCTAAGAGCCTGAGTCTAACCCTCACCCTAAGAGCCTGAGTCTAACCCTAACCCTAAGAGCCTGAGTCTAACCCTCACCCTAAGAGCCTGAGTCTAACCCTAACCCTAAGAGCCTAACCCTAACCCTAACCCTAAGAGTCTAACCCTAACCCTAACCCTAACCCTAAGAGTCTAACCCTAACCCTGAATATAACCCTAACCCTAAGAGTCTAACCCTCACCCTAACCCTAACCCTAAGAGTCTAACCCTAACCCTAACCCTAAGAGTCTAACCCTAACCCTAAGAGTCTAACCCTAACCCTAACCCTAACCCTAAGAGTCTAACCCTAACCGTAAGAGTCTAACCCTAACCCTAACCCTAACCCTAACCGTAAGAGTCTAACCCTAACCCTAAGAGTCTAACCCTAAGAGTCTAACCCTAAGAGTCTAACCCTAACCCTAACAGTCTAACCCTAACCCTAACCCTAAACCCGGCTGAAGTACCCAAGTATATTTCGCTAGATGGCAGCAGCGCTCCACAAACAGAGCCGGCTGCAGTACCCAAATATATTTCGCTAGATGGCAGCAGCGCTCCACCAACAGCGCCGGCTGCAGTACCCAAATATATTTCGCTAGATGGCAGCAGCGCTCCACCAACAGCGCCGGCTGCAGTACCCAAATATATTTCGCTAGATGGCAGCAGCGCTCCACCAACAGGGCCGGCTGCAGTACCCAAGTATATTTCGCTAGATGGCAGCAGCGCTCCACCAACCGGGCGGCTGCAGTACCCAAGTATATTTCGCTAGATGGCAGCAGCGCTCCACCAACCGGGCGGCTGCAGTACCCAAGTATATTTCGCTAGATGGCAGCAGCGCTCCACCAACAGGGCCGGCTGCAGTACCCAAGTATATTTCGCTAGATGGCAGCAGCGCTCCACCAACCGGGCGGCTGCAGTACCCAAGTATATTTCGCTAGATGGCAGCAGCGCTCCACCAACAGGGCCGGCTGCAGTACCCAAGTATATTTCGCTAGATGGCAGCAGCGTTCCACCAAAAGGGCGGCTGCAGTACACAAATATATAGTACTAAATCTGACCCTAACCCTAAGAGCCTGTGTCTAACCCTAACCCTAAGAGCCTGAGTCTAACCCTAACCGTAAGAGCCTGAGTCTAACCCTAACCCTAAGAGCCTGAGTCTAACCCTAACCCTAAGAGCCTAAGTCTAACCCTAACCCTAAGAGTCTAACCCTAACCCTAACCCTAAGCCTAAGAGTGTAACCCTAACCCTAACCCTAACCCTAACCCTAAGAGTCTAACCCTAACCCTAACCCTAACCCTAAGAGTCTAACCCTAACCCTAAGAGTCTAACCCTAACCCTAACCTTAACCCTAACCCTAAGAGTCTAACCCTAACCCTAAGAGTCTAACCCTAACCCTAACCCTAACCCTAAGAGTCTAACCCTAACCCTAAGAGTCTAACCCTAACCCTAACCCTAACCCTAACCCTAACCGTAAGAGTCTAACCCTAACCCTAAGAGTCTAACCCTAAGAGTCTAACCCTAACCCTAACCCTAACCCTAACAGTCTAACCCTAACCCTAACCCTAAACCCGGCTGAAGTACCCAAGTATATTTCGCTAGATGGCAGCAGCGCTCCACCAACAGAGCCGGCTGCAGTACCCAAATATATTTCGCTAGATGGCAGCAGCGCTCCACAAACAGGGCCGGCTGCAGTACCCAAATATATTTCGCTAGATGGCAGCAGCGATCCACCAACAGCGCCGGCTGCAGTACCCAAATATATTTCGCTAGATGGCAGCAGCGATCCACCAACAGCGCCGGCTGCAGTACCCAAATATATTTCGCTAGATGGCAGCAGCGCTCCACCAAAAGGGCGGCTGCAGTACCCAAGTATATTTCGCTAGACGGCGGCAGTGCTCAACCAACCGGGCGGCTGCAGTACCAAAGTATATTTCGCTAGATGGCAGCAGCGCTCCACCAACAGCGCCGGCTGCAGTACTCAAGTATATTTCGCTAGATGGCAGCAGCGCTCCACAAAAAGGGTGGCTGCACTACCCAAATATATAGTAGTGAGTCTAACCCTAACCCTAAGAGTCTAACCCTAAGAGTTTAACCCTAACCCTAACCCTAACCCTAACAGTCTAACCCTAACCCTAACCCTAAACCCGGCTGCAGTACCCAAATATATTTCGCTAGATGGCAGCAGCGCTCCACCAACAGAGCCGGCTGCAGTACCCAAGTATATTTCGCTAGATGGCAGCAGCGCTCCATCAAAAGGGCGGCTGCAGTACCCAAATATATAGTACTGAGTCTGACCCTAACCCTAAGAGCCTGATTCTAACCCTAACCCTAAGAGCCTGAGTCTAACCCTCACCCTAAGAGCCTGATTCTAACCCTAACCCTAAGAGCCTGAGTCTAACCCTAACCCTAAGAGCCTGAGTCTAACCCTCACCCTAAGAGCCTGAGTCTAACCCTCACCCTAAGAGCCTGAGTCTAACCCTAACCCTAAGAGCCTGAGTCTAACCCTTACCCTAAGAGTCTAACCCTAACCCTAACCCTAACCCTAAGAGTCTAACCCTAATCTGAATATAACCCTAACCCTAAGAGTCTAACCCTCACCCTAACCCTAACCCTAAGTGTCTAACCCTAACCCTAACCTTAACCCTAAGAGTCTAACCCTAACCCTAAGAGTCTAACCCTAACCCCAACCCTAACCCTAAGAGTCTAACCCTAACCTTAAGAGTCTAACCCTAACCCTAACTCTAACCCTAAGAGTCTAACCGTAACCCTAACCCTAAGAGTCTAACCCTAACCCTAACCCTAACCCTAACCCTAAGAGTCTAACCCTAACCCTAACCCTAAACCCGGCTGAAGTACCCAAGTATATTTCGCTAGATGGCAGCAGCGCTCCACAAACAGAGCCGGCTGCAGTACCCAAATATATTTCGCTAGATGGCAGCAGCGCTCCACAAACAGAGCCGGCTGCAGTACCCAAATATATTTCGCTAGATGGCAGCAGCGCTCCACCAACAGCGCCGGCTGCAGTACCCAAATATATTTCGCTAGATGGCAGCAGCGCTCCACCAACAGGGCCGGCTGCAGTACCCAAATATATAGTACTGAGTCTGACCCTAACCCTAAGAGCCTGAGTCTAACCCTAACCCTAAGAGCCTGAGTCTAACCCTCACCCTAAGAGCCTGAGTCTAACCCTCACCCTAAGAGCCTGAGTCTAACCCTAACCCTAAGAGCCTGAGTCTAACCCTCACCCTAAGAGCCTGAGTCTAACCCTCACCCTAAGAGCCTGAGTCTAACCCTAACCCTAACCCTAAGAGTCTAACCCTAACCCTGAATATAACCCTAACCCTAAGAGTCTAACCCTCACCGTAACCCTAACCCTAAGTGTCTAACCCTAACCCTAACCCTAACTCTAACCCTAAGAGTCTAACCCTAACCCTAAGAGTCTAACCCTAACCCCAACCCTAACCCTAAGAGTCTAACCCTAACCCTAAGAGTCTAACCCTAACCCTAACCCTAACCCTAAGAGTCTAACCCTAACCCTAAGAGTCTAACCCTAACCCTAACCCTAACCCTAACCCTAAGAGTCTAACCCTAACCCTAAGAGTCTAACCCTAACCCTAACCCTAACCCTAACCCTAAGAGTCTAACCCTAACCCTAAGAGTCTAACCCTAACCCTAACCCTAACCCTAACCGTAAGAGTCTAACCCTAACCCTAAGAGTCTAACCCTAAGAGTCTAACCCTAAGAGTCTAACCCTAACCCTAACAGTCTAACCCTAACCCTAACCCTAAACCCGGCTGAAGTACCCAAGTATATTTCGCTAGATGGCAGCAGCGCTCCACAAACAGAGCCGGCTGCAGTACCCAAATATATTTCGCTAGATGGCAGCAGCGCTCCACCAACAGAGCCGGCTGCAGTACCCAAATATATTTCGCTAGATGGCAGCAGCGCTCCACCAACAGCGCCGGCTGCAGTACCCAAGTATATTTCGCTAGATGGCAGCAGCGCTCCACCAACAGCGCCGGCTGCAGTACCCAAGTATATTTCGCTAGATGGCAGCAGCGCTCCACCAACCGGGCGGCTGCAGTACCCAAGTATATTTCGCTAGATGGCAGCAGCGCTCCACCAACAGGGCCGGCTGCAGTACCCAAGTATATTTCGCTAGATGGCAGCAGCGCTCCACCAAAAGGGCGGCTGCAGTACCCAAGTATATTTCGCTAGATGGCAGCAGCGCTCCACCAACAGGGCCGGCTGCAGTACCCAAGTATATTTCGCTAGATGGCAGCAGCGCTCCACCAACAGGGCGGCTGCAGTACCCAAGTATATTTCGCTAGATGGCAGCAGCGCTCCACCAACAGGGCGGCTGCAGTACCCAATTACATTTCGCTAGATGGCAGCAGCGCTCCACCAACAGGGCCGGCTGCAGTACCCAATTATATTTCGCTAGATGGCAGCAGAGCTCCACCAACAGAGCTGGCTGCAGTACCCAAATATATTTCGCTAGATGGCAGCAGCGCTCCACCAAAAGGGCGGCTGCAGTACCCAAATATATTTCGCTAGATGGCAGCAGCGCTCCACCAACAGGGCCGGCTGCAGTACCCAAATATATTTCGCTAGATGGCAGCAGCGCTCCACCAACAGCGCCGGCTGCAATACCCAAGTATATTTCGCTAGATGGCAGCAGCGCTCCACCAAAAGGGCGGTTGCAGTACCCAAGTATATTTCGCTAGATGGCAGCAGCGCTCCACCAACAGGGCCGGCTGCAGTACCCAAATATATTTCGCTAGATGGCAGCAGCGCTCCACCAACCGGGCGGCTGCAGTACCCAAGTATATTTCGCTAGATGGCAGCAGCGCTCCACCAAAAGGGCGGCTGCAGTACCCAAGTATATTTCGCTAGATGGCAGCAGCGCTCCACCAACAGGGCCGGCTGCAGTACCCAAATATATTTCGCTAGATGGCAGCAGCGCTCCACCAACCGGGCGGCTGCAGTACCCAAGTATATTTCGCTAGATGGCAGCAGCGCTCCACCAACAGCGCCGGCTGCAGTACCCAAGTATATTTCGCTAGATGGCAGCAGCGCTCCACCAACCGGGCGGCTGCAGTACCCAATTACATTTCGCTAGATGGCAGCAGCGCTCCACCAAAAGGGCGGCTGCAGTACCCAAGTATATTTCGCTAGATGGCAGCAGAGCTCCACCAACCGGGCGGCTGCAGTACCCAAATATATTTCGCTAGATGGCAGCAGCGCTCCACCAACCGGGCGGCTGCAGTACCCAAGTATATTTCGCTAGATGGCAGCAGCGCTACACCAACCGGGCGGCTGCAGTACCCCATTACATTTCGCTAGATGGCAGCAGCGCTCCACCAACCGGGCGGCTGCAGTACCCAAATATATTTCGCTAGATGGCAGCAGCGCTCCACAAACCGGGCGGCTGCAGTACCCAAGTATATTTCGCTAGATGGCAGCAGCGCTCCACCAAAAGGGCGGCTGCAGTACCCAATTATATTTCGCTAGATGGCAGCAGCGCTCCACCAACAGGGCCGGCTGCAGTACCCAAATATATTTCGCTAGATGGCAGCAGCGCTCCACCAACAGCGCCGGCTTCAATACCCAAGTATATTTCGCTAGATGGCAGCAGCGCTCCACCAAAAGGGCGGCTGCAGTACCCAAATATATAGTACTGAGTCTGACCCTAACCCTAAGAGCCTGATTCTAACCCTAACCCTAAGAGCCTGAGTCTAACCCTCACCCTAAGAGCCTGAGTCTAACCCTCACCCTAAGAGCCTGAGTCTAACCCTAACCCTAAGAGCCTGAGTCTAACCCTAACCCTAAGAGCCTAAGTCTAACCCTTACCCTAAGAGTCTAACCCTAACCCTAACCCTAACCCTAAGAGTCTAACCCTAACCCTGAATATAACCCTAACCCTAAGATTCTAACCCTAACCCTAACCCTAACCCTAACCCTAAGAGTCTAACCCTAACCCTAAGAGTCTAACCCTAACCCTAAGAGTCTAACCCTAACCCTAACCCTAACCCTAAGAGTCTAACCCTAACCCTAAGAGTCTAACCCTAACCCTAACCCTAACCCTAACCCTAAGAGTCTAACCCTAACCCTAAGAGTCTAACCCTAACCCTAACCCTAACCCTAACCCTAAGAGTCTAACCCTAACCCTAAGAGTCTAACCCTAACCCTAACCCTAACCCTAACCGTAAGAGTCTAACCCTAACCCTAAGAGTCTAACCCTAAGAGTCTAACCCTAAGAGTCTAACCCTAACCCTAACAGTCTAACCCTAACCCTAACCCTAAACCCGGCTGAAGTACCCAAGTATATTTCGCTAGATGGCAGCAGCGCTCCACAAACAGAGCCGGCTGCAGTACCCAAATATATTTCGCTAGATGGCAGCAGCGCTCCACCAACAGAGCCGGCTGCAGTACCCAAATATATTTCGCTAGATGGCAGCAGCGCTCCACCAACAGCGCCGGCTGCAGTACCCAAGTATATTTCGCTAGATGGCAGCAGCGCTCCACCAACAGCGCCGGCTGCAGTACCCAAGTATATTTCGCTAGATGGCAGCAGCGCTCCACCAACCGGGCGGCTGCAGTACCCAAGTATATTTCGCTAGATGGCAGCAGCGCTCCACCAACAGGGCCGGCTGCAGTACCCAAGTATATTTCGCTAGATGGCAGCAGCGCTCCACCAAAAGGGCGGCTGCAGTACCCAAGTATATTTCGCTAGATGGCAGCAGCGCTCCACCAACAGGGCCGGCTGCAGTACCCAAGTATATTTCGCTAGATGGCAGCAGCGCTCCACCAACAGGGCGGCTGCAGTACCCAAGTATATTTCGCTAGATGGCAGCAGCGCTCCACCAACAGGGCGGCTGCAGTACCCAATTACATTTCGCTAGATGGCAGCAGCGCTCCACCAAAAGGCCGGCTGCAGTACCCAATTATATTTCGCTAGATGGCAGCAGAGCTCCACCAACAGAGCTGGCTGCAGTACCCAAATATATTTCGCTAGATGGCAGCAGCGCTCCACCAAAAGGGCGGCTGCAGTACCCAAATATATTTCGCTAGATGGCAGCAGCGCTCCACCAACAGGGCCGGCTGCAGTACCCAAATATATTTCGCTAGATGGCAGCAGCGCTCCACCAACAGCGCCGGCTGCAATACCCAAGTATATTTCGCTAGATGGCAGCAGCGCTCCACCAAAAGGGCGGTTGCAGTACCCAAGTATATTTCGCTAGATGGCAGCAGCGCTCCACCAACAGGGCCGGCTGCAGTACCCAAATATATTTCGCTAGATGGCAGCAGCGCTCCACCAACCGGGCGGCTGCAGTACCCAAGTATATTTCGCTAGATGGCAGCAGCGCTCCACCAAAAGGGCGGCTGCAGTACCCAAGTATATTTCGCTAGATGGCAGCAGCGCTCCACCAACAGGGCCGGCTGCAGTACCCAAATATATTTCGCTAGATGGCAGCAGCGCTCCACCAACCGGGCGGCTGCAGTACCCAAGTATATTTCGCTAGATGGCAGCAGCGCTCCACCAACAGCGCCGGCTGCAGTACCCAAGTATATTTCGCTAGATGGCAGCAGCGCTCCACCAACCGGGCGGCTGCAGTACCCAATTACATTTCGCTAGATGGCAGCAGCGCTCCACCAAAAGGGCGGCTGCAGTACCCAAGTATATTTCGCTAGATGGCAGCAGAGCTCCACCAACCGGGCGGCTGCAGTACCCAAATATATTTCGCTAGATGGCAGCAGCGCTCCACCAACCGGGCGGCTGCAGTACCCAAGTATATTTCGCTAGATGGCAGCAGCGCTACACCAACCGGGCGGCTGCAGTACCCCATTACATTTCGCTAGATGGCAGCAGCGCTCCACCAACCGGGCGGCTGCAGTACCCAAATATATTTCGCTAGATGGCAGCAGCGCTCCACAAACCGGGCGGCTGCAGTACCCAAGTATATTTCGCTAGATGGCAGCAGCGCTCCACCAAAAGGGCGGCTGCAGTACCCAATTATATTTCGCTAGATGGCAGCAGCGCTCCACCAACAGGGCCGGCTGCAGTACCCAAATATATTTCGCTAGATGGCAGCAGCGCTCCACCAACAGCGCCGGCTTCAATACCCAAGTATATTTCGCTAGATGGCAGCAGCGCTCCACCAAAAGGGCGGCTGCAGTACCCAAATATATAGTACTGAGTCTGACCCTAACCCTAAGAGCCTGATTCTAACCCTAACCCTAAGAGCCTGAGTCTAACCCTCACCCTAAGAGCCTGAGTCTAACCCTCACCCTAAGAGCCTGAGTCTAACCCTAACCCTAAGAGCCTGAGTCTAACCCTAACCCTAAGAGCCTAAGTCTAACCCTTACCCTAAGAGTCTAACCCTAACCCTAACCCTAACCCTAAGAGTCTAACCCTAACCCTGAATATAACCCTAACCCTAAGATTCTAACCCTAACCCTAACCCTAACCCTAACCCTAAGAGTCTAACCCTAACCCTAAGAGTCTAACCCTAACCCTAACCCTAACCCTAACCCTAAGAGTCTAACCCTAACCCTAAGAGTCTAACCCTAACCCTAACCCTAACCCTAAGAGTCTAACCCTAACCCTAAGAGTCTAACCCTAACCCTAACCCTAACCCTAACCCTAACCCTAAGAGTCTAACCCTAAGAGTCTAACCCTAAGAGTCTAACCCTAACCCTAACAGTCTAACCCTAACCCTAACCCTAAACCCGGCTGAAGTACCCAAGTATATTTCGCTAGATGGCAGCAGCGCTCCACCAACAGAGCCGGCTGCAGTACCCAAATATATTTCGCTAGATGGCAGCAGCGCTCCACCAACAGCGCCGGCTGCAGTACCCAAATATATTTCGCTAGATGGCAGCAGCGCTCCACCAACAGCGCCGGCTGCAGTACCCAAATATATTTCGCTAGATGGCAGCAGCGCTCCACCAACCGGGCGGCTGCAGTACCCAAATATATTTCGCTAGATGGCAGCAGCGCTCCACCAACAGCGCCGGCTGCAGTACCCAAGTATATTTCGCTAGATGGCAGCAGCGCTCCACCAAAAGGGCGGCTGCAGTACCCAAGTATATTTCGCTAGATGGCAGCAGCGCTCCACCAACAGGGCCGGCTGCAGTACCCAAGTATATTTCGCTAGATGGCAGCAGCGCTCCACCAACCGGGCGGCTGCAGTACCCAAGTATATTTCGCTAGATGGCAGCAGCGCTCCACCAACCGGGCCGGCTGCAGTACCCAAATATATTTCGCTAGATGGCAGCAGCGCTCCACCAACCGGGCGGCTGCAGTACCCAAGTATATTTCGCTAGATGGCAGCAGCGCTACACCAACCGGGCGGCTGCAGTACCCAATTACATTTCGCTAGATGGCAGTAGCGCTCCATTAACAGCGCCGGCTGCAGTACCCAAATATATTTCGCTAGATGGCAGCAGCGCTCCACAAACCGGGCGGCTGCAGTACCCAAGTATATTTCGCTAGATGGCAGCAGCGCTCCACCAACCGGGCGGCTGCAGTACCCAAGTATATTTCGCTAGATGGCAGCAGCGCTCCACCAACCGGGCGGCTGCAGTACCCAATTACATTTCGCTAGATGGCAGCAGCGCTCCACCAAAAGGGCGGCTGCAGTACCCAAGTATATTTCGCTAGATGGCAGCAGAGCTCCACCAACAGAGCCGGCTGCAGTATCCAAATATATTTCGCTAGATGGCAGCAGCGCTCCACCAAAAGGGCGGCTGCAGTACCCAAATATATTTCGCTAGATGGCAGCAGCGCTCCACCAACAGCGCCGGCTGCAGTACCCAAATATATTTCGCTAGATGGCAGCAGCGCTCCACCAACAGCGCCGGCTGCAGTACCCAAGTATATTTCGCTAGATGGCAGCAGCGCTCCACCAACCGGGCGGCTGCAGTACCCAAATATATAGTACTGAGTCTGACCCTAACCCTAAGAGCCTGAGTCTAACCCTAACCCTAAGAGCCTGAGTCTAACCCTCACCCTAAGAGCCTGAGTCTAACCCTCACCCTAAGAGCCTGAGTCTAACCCTAACCCTAAGAGCCTGAGTCTAACCCTAACCCTAAGAGCCTAAGTCTAACCCTTACCCTAAGAGTCTAACCCTAACCCTAACCCTAACCCTAAGAGTCTAACCCTAACCCTGAATATAACCCTAACCCTAAGAGTCTAACCCTCACCGTAACCCTAACCCTAAGTGTCTAACCCTAACCCTAACCCTAACTCTAACCCTAAGAGTCTAACCCTAACCCTAAGAGTCTAACCCTAACCCCAACCCTAACCCTAAGAGTCTAACCCTAACCCTAAGAGTCTAACCCTAACCCTAACCCTAACCCTAACCCTAAGAGTCTAACCCTAACCCTAAGAGTCTAACCCTAACCCTAACCCTAACCCTAACCCTAAGAGTCTAACCCTAACCCTAAGAGTCTAACCCTAACCCTAACCCTAACCCTAACCGTAAGAGTCTAACCCTAACCCTAAGAGTCTAACCCTAAGAGTCTAACCCTAAGAGTCTAACCCTAACCCTAACAGTCTAACCCTAACCCTAACCCTAAACCCGGCTGAAGTACCCAAGTATATTTCGCTAGATGGCAGCAGCGCTCCACAAACAGAGCCGGCTGCAGTACCCAAATATATTTCGCTAGATGGCAGCAGCGCTCCACCAACAGAACCGGCTGCAGTACCCAAATATATTTCGCTAGATGGCAGCAGCGCTCCACCAACAGCGCCGGCTGCAGTACCCAAATATATTTCGCTAGATGGCAGCAGCGCTCCACCAACAGCGCCGGCTGCAGTACCCAAGTATATTTCGCTAGATGGCAGCAGCGCTCCACCAAAAGGGCGGCTGCAGTACCCAAGTATATTTCGCTAGATGGCAGCAGCGCTCCACCAACAGGGCCGGCTGCAGTACCCAAGTATATTTCGCTAGATGGCAGCAGCGCTCCACCAACCGGGCGGCTGCAGTACCCAAGTATATTTCGCTAGATGGCAGCAGCGCTCCACCAACAGGGCCGGCTGCAGTACCCAAGTATATTTCGCTAGATGGCAGCAGCGCTCCACCAACCGGGCGGCTGCAGTACCCAAGTATATTTCGCTAGATGGCAGCAGCGCTCCACCAACAGGGCCGGCTGCAGTACCCAAGTATATTTCGCTAGAGGGCAGCAGCGCTCCACCAACAGGGCGGCTGCAGTACCCAAGTATATTTCGCTAGATGGCAGCAGCGCTCCACAAACAGGGCGGCTGCAGTACCCAATTACATTTCGCTAGATGGCAGCAGCGCTCCACCAACCGGGCGGCTGCAGTACCCAATTATATTTCGCTAGATGGCAGCAGAGCTCCACCAACAGAGCTGGCTGCAGTACCCAAATATATTTCGCTAGATGGCAGCAGCGCTCCACCAAAAGGGCGGCTGCAGTACCCAAATATATTTCGCTAGATGGCAGCAGCGCTCCACCAACAGCGCCGGCTGCAGTACCCAAATATATTTCGCTAGATGGCAGCAGCGCTCCACCAACAGCGCCGGCTGCAATACCCAAGTATATTTCGCTAGATGGCAGCAGCGCTCCACCAAAAGGGCGGCTGCAGTACCCAAGTATATTTTGCTAGATGGCAGCAGCGCTCCACCAACAGGGCCGGCTGCAGTACCCAAATATATTTCGCTAGATGGCAGCAGCGCTCCACCAACCGGGCGGCTGCAGTACCCAAGTATATTTCGCTAGATGGCAGCAGCGCTCCACCAAAAGGGCGGCTGCAGTACCCAAGTATATTTCGCTAGATGGCAGCAGCGCTCCACCAACAGGGCCGGCTGCAGTACCCAAATATATTTCGCTAGATGGCAGCAGCGCTCCACCAACCGGGCGGCTGCAGTACCCAAGTATATTTCGCTAGATGGCAGCAGCGCTCCACCAACAGCGCCGGCTGCAGTACCCAAGTATATTTCGCTAGATGGCAGCAGCGCTCCACCAACCGGGCGGCTGCAGTACCCAATTACATTTCGCTAGATGGCAGCAGCGCTCCACCAAAAGGGCGGCTGCAGTACCCAAGTATATTTCGCTAGATGGCAGCAGCGCTCCACCAACAGCTCCGGCTGCAGTACCCAAATATATTTCGCTAGATGGCAGCAGCGCTCCACCAACCGGGCGGCTGCAGTACCCAAATATATTTCGCTAGATGGCAGCAGCGCTCCACCAACAGCGCCGGCTGCAGTACCCAAATATATTTCGCTAGATGGCAGCAGCGCTCCACCAACAGCGCCGGCTGCAGTACCCAAGTATATTTCGCTAGATGGCAGCAGCGCTCCACCAACCGGGCGGCTGCAGTACCCAAGTATATTTCGCTAGATGGCAGCAGCGCTCCACCAACAGGGCCGGCTGCAGTACCCAATTACATTTCGCTAGATGGCAGCAGCGCTCCACCAACCGGGCGGCTGCAGTACCCAAGTATATTTCGCTAGATGGCAGCAGCGCTCCACCAACCGGGCGGCTGCAGTACCCAATTACATTTCGCTAGATGGCAGCAGCGCTCCACCAACCGGGCCGGCTGCAGTACCCAAATATATTTCGCTAGATGGCAGCAGCGCTCCACAAACCGGGCGGCTGCAGTACCCAAGTATATTTCGCTAGATGGCAGCAGCGCTCCACCAACAGGGCCGGCTGCAGTACCCAAGTATATTTCGCTAGATGGCAGCAGCGCTCCACCAAGAGCGCCGGCTGCAATACCCAAGTATATTTCGCTAGATGGCAGCAGCGCTCCACCAAAAGGGCGGCTGCAGTACCCAAATATATAGTACTGAGTCTGACCCTAACCCTAAGAGCCTGAGTCTAACCCTAACCCTAAGAGCCTGAGTCTAACCCTCACCCTAAGAGCCTGAGTCTAACCCTAACCCTAAGAGCCTGAGTCTAACCCTCACCCTAAGAGCCTGAGTCTAACCCTAACCCTAAGAGCCTAACCCTAACCCTAACCCTAAGAGTCTAACCCTAACCCTAACCCTAACCCTAAGAGTCTAACCCTAACCCTGAATATAACCCTAACCCTAAGAGTCTAACCCTCACCCTAACCCTAACCCTAAGAGTCTAACCCTAACCCTAACCCTAAGAGTCTAACCCTAACCCTAAGAGTCTAACCCTAACCCTAACCCTAACCCTAACCCTAAGAGTCTAACCCTAACCCTAAGAGTCTAACCCTAACCCTAACCCTAACCCTAACCGTAAGAGTCTAACCCTAACCCTAAGAGTCTAACCCTAAGAGTCTAACCCTAAGAGTCTAAGCCTAACCCTAACAGTCTAACCCTAACCCTAACCCTAAACCCGGCTGAAGTACCCAAGTATATTTCGCTAGATGGCAGCAGCGCTCCACAAACAGAGCCGGCTGCAGTACCCAAATATATTTCGCTAGATGGCAGCAGCGCTCCACCAACAGCGCCGGCTGCAATACCCAAGTATATTTCGCTAGATGGCAGCAGCGCTCCACCAAAAGGGCGGCTGCAGTACCCAAATATATAGTACTGAGTCTGACCCTAACCCTAAGAGCCTGATTCTAACCCTAACCCTAAGAGCCTGAGTCTAACCCTCACCCTAAGAGCCTGAGTCTAACCCTCACCCTAAGAGCCTGAGTCTAACCCTAACCCTAAGAGCCTGAGTCTAACCCTAACCCTAAGAGCCTAAGTCTAACCCTTACCCTAAGAGTCTAACCCTAACCCTAACCCTAACCCTAAGAGTCTAACCCTAACCCTGAATATAACCCTAACCCTAAGAGTCTAACCCTCACCGTAACCCTAACCCTAAGTGTCTAACCCTAACCCTAACCCTAACTCTAACCCTAAGAGTCTAACCCTAACCCTAAGAGTCTAACCCTAACCCCAACCCTAACCCTAAGAGTCTAACCCTAACCCTAAGAGTCTAACCCTAACCCTAACCCTAACCCTAACCCTAAGAGTCTAACCCTAACCCTAAGAGTCTAACCCTAACCCTAACCCTAACCCTAACCCTAAGAGTCTAACCCTAACCCTAAGAGTCTAACCCTAACCCTAACCCTAACCCTAAGAGTCTAACCCTAACCCTAAGAGTCTAACCCTAACCCTAACCCTAACCCTAACCGTAAGAGTCTAACCCTAACCCTAAGAGTCTAACCCTAAGAGTCTAACCCTAAGAGTCTAACCCTAACCCTAACAGTCTAACCCTAACCCTAACCCTAAACCCGGCTGAAGTACCCAAGTATATTTCGCTAGATGGCAGCAGCGCTCCACAAACAGAGCCGGCTGCAGTACCCAAATATATTTCGCTAGATGGCAGCAGCGCTCCACCAACAGAGCCGGCTGCAGTACCCAAATATATTTCGCTAGATGGCAGCAGCGCTCCACCAACAGCGCCGGCTGCAGTACCCAAATATATTTCGCTAGATGGCAGCAGCGCTCCACCAACAGCGCCGGCTGCAGTACCCAAGTATATTTCGCTAGATGGCAGCAGCGCTCCACCAAAAGGGCGGCTGCAGTACCCAAGTATATTTCGCTAGATGGCAGCAGCGCTCCACCAACAGCGCCGGCTGCAGTACCCAAGTATATTTCGCTAGATGGCAGCAGCGCTCCACCAACCGGGCGGCTGCAGTACCCAAGTATATTTCGCTAGATGGCAGCAGCGCTCCACCAACAGGGCCGGCTGCAGTACCCAAGTATATTTCGCTAGATGGCAGCAGCGCTCCACCAACCGGGCGGCTGCAGTACCCAAGTATATTTCGCTAGATGGCAGCAGCGCTCCACCAACAGGGCCGGCTGCAGTACCCAAGTATATTTCGCTAGATGGCAGCAGCGCTCCACCAACAGGGCGGCTGCAGTACCCAAGTATATTTCGCTAGATGGCAGCAGCGCTCCACCAACAGGGCGGCTGCAGTACCCAATTACATTTCGCTAGATGGCAGCAGCGCTCCACCAAAAGGCCGGCTGCAGTACCCAATTATATTTCGCTAGATGGCAGCAGAGCTCCACCAACAGAGCTGGCTGCAGTACCCAAATATATTTCGCTAGATGGCAGCAGCGCTCCACCAAAAGGGCGGCTGCAGTACCCAAATATATTTCGCTAGATGGCAGCAGCGCTCAACCAACAGGGCCGCCTGCAGTACCCAAATATATTTCGCTAGATGGCAGCAGCGCTCCACCAACAGCGCCGGCTGCAATACCCAAGTATATTTCGCTAGATGGCAGCAGCGCTCCACCAAAAGGGCGGCTGCAGTACCCAAGTATATTTCGCTAGATGGCAGCAGCGCTCCACCAACAGGGACGGCTGCAGTACCCAAATATATTTCGCTAGATGGCAGCAGCGCTCCACCAACCGGGCGGCTGCAGTACCCAAGTATATTTCGCTAGATGGCAGCAGCGCTACACCAAAAGGGCGGCTGCAGTACCCAAGTATATTTCGCTAGATGGCAGCAGCGCTCCACCAACAGGGCCGGCTGCAGTACCCAAATATATTTCGCTAGATGGCAGCAGCGCTCCACCAACCGGGCGGCTGCAGTACCCAAGTATATTTCGCTAGATGGCAGCAGCGCTCCACCAACAGCGCCGGCTGCAGTACCCAAGTATATTTCGCTAGATGGCAGCAGCGCTCCACCAACCGGGCGGCTGCAGTACCCAATTACATTTCGCTAGATGGCAGCAGCGCTCCACAAACCGGGCGGCTGCAGTACCCAAGTATATTTCGCTAGATGGCAGCAGCGCTCCACCAAAAGGGCGGCTGCAGTACCCAATTATATTTCGCTAGATGGCAGCAGCGCTCCACCAACAGGGCCGGCTGCAGTACCCAAATATATTTCGCTAGATGGCAGCAGCGCTCCACCAACAGCGCCGGCTTCAATACCCAAGTATATTTCGCTAGATGGCAGCAGCGCTCCACCAAAAGGGCGGCTGCAGTACCCAAATATATAGTACTGAGTCTGACCCTAACCCTAAGAGCCTGATTCTAACCCTAACCCTAAGAGCCTGAGTCTAACCCTCACCCTAAGAGCCTGAGTCTAACCCTCACCCTAAGAGCCTGAGTCTAACCCTAACCCTAAGAGCCTGAGTCTAACCCTAACCCTAAGAGCCTAAGTCTAACCCTTACCCTAAGAGTCTAACCCTAACCCTAACCCTAACCCTAAGAGTCTAACCCTAACCCTGAATATAACCCTAACCCTAAGATTCTAACCCTAACCCTAACCCTAACCCTAACCCTAAGAGTCTAACCCTAACCCTAAGAGTCTAACCCTAACCCTAACCCTAACCCTAACCCTAAGAGTCTAACCCTAACCCTAAGAGTCTAACCCTAACCCTAACCCTAACCCTAAGAGTCTAACCCTAACCCTAAGAGTCTAACCCTAACCCTAACCCTAACCCTAACCCTAACCCTAAGAGTCTAACCCTAAGAGTCTAACCCTAAGAGTCTAACCCTAACCCTAACAGTCTAACCCTAACCCTAACCCTAAACCCGGCTGAAGTACCCAAGTATATTTCGCTAGATGGCAGCAGCGCTCCACCAACAGAGCCGGCTGCAGTACCCAAATATATTTCGCTAGATGGCAGCAGCGCTCCACCAACAGCTCCGGCTGCAGTACCCAAATATATTTCGCTAGATGGCAGCAGCGCTCCACCAACCGGGCGGCTGCAGTACCCAAATATATTTCGCTAGATGGCAGCAGCGCTCCACCAACAGCGCCGGCTGCAGTACCCAAATATATTTCGCTAGATGGCAGCAGCGCTCCACCAACAGCGCCGGCTGCAGTACCCAAGTATATTTCGCTAGATGGCAGCAGCGCTCCACCAACCGGGCGGCTGCAGTACCCAAGTATATTTCGCTAGATGGCAGCAGCGCTCCACCAACAGGGCCGGCTGCAGTACCCAATTACATTTCGCTAGATGGCAGCAGCGCTCCACCAACCGGGCGGCTGCAGTACCCAAGTATATTTCGCTAGATGGCAGCAGCGCTCCACCAACCGGGCGGCTGCAGTACCCAATTACATTTCGCTAGATGGCAGCAGCGCTCCACCAACAGCTCCGGCTGCAGTACCCAAATATATTTCGCTAGATGGCAGCAGCGCTCCACAAACCGGGCGGCTGCAGTACCCAAGTATATTTCGCTAGATGGCAGCAGCGCTCCACCAACAGGGCCGGCTGCAGTACCCAAGTATATTTCGCTAGATGGCAGCAGCGCTCCACCAAGAGCGCCGGCTGCAATACCCAAGTATATTTCGCTAGATGGCAGCAGCGCTCCACCAAAAGGGCGGCTGCAGTACCCAAATATATAGTACTGAGTCTGACCCTAACCCTAAGAGCCTGAGTCTAACCCTAACCCTAAGAGCCTGAGTCTAACCCTCACCCTAAGAGCCTGAGTCTAACCCTAACCCTAAGAGCCTGAGTCTAACCCTCACCCTAAGAGCCTGAGTCTAACCCTAACCCTAAGAGCCTAACCCTAACCCTAACCCTAAGAGTCTAACCCTAACCCTAACCCTAACCCTAAGAGTCTAACCCTAACCCTGAATATAACCCTAACCCTAAGAGTCTAACCCTCACCCTAACCCTAACCCTAAGAGTCTAACCCTAACCCTAACCCTAAGAGTCTAACCCTAACCCTAAGAGTCTAACCCTAACCCTAACCCTAACCCTAACCCTAAGAGTCTAACCCTAACCCTAAGAGTCTAACCCTAACCCTAACCCTAACCCTAACCGTAAGAGTCTAACCCTAACCCTAAGAGTCTAACCCTAAGAGTCTAACCCTAAGAGTCTAAGCCTAACCCTAACAGTCTAACCCTAACCCTAACCCTAAACCCGGCTGAAGTACCCAAGTATATTTCGCTAGATGGCAGCAGCGCTCCACAAACAGAGCCGGCTGCAGTACCCAAATATATTTCGCTAGATGGCAGCAGCGCTCCACCAACAGCGCCGGCTGCAATACCCAAGTATATTTCGCTAGATGGCAGCAGCGCTCCACCAAAAGGGCGGCTGCAGTACCCAAATATATAGTACTGAGTCTGACCCTAACCCTAAGAGCCTGATTCTAACCCTAACCCTAAGAGCCTGAGTCTAACCCTCACCCTAAGAGCCTGAGTCTAACCCTCACCCTAAGAGCCTGAGTCTAACCCTAACCCTAAGAGCCTGAGTCTAACCCTAACCCTAAGAGCCTAAGTCTAACCCTTACCCTAAGAGTCTAACCCTAACCCTAACCCTAACCCTAAGAGTCTAACCCTAACCCTGAATATAACCCTAACCCTAAGAGTCTAACCCTCACCGTAACCCTAACCCTAAGTGTCTAACCCTAACCCTAACCCTAACTCTAACCCTAAGAGTCTAACCCTAACCCTAAGAGTCTAACCCTAACCCCAACCCTAACCCTAAGAGTCTAACCCTAACCCTAAGAGTCTAACCCTAACCCTAACCCTAACCCTAACCCTAAGAGTCTAACCCTAACCCTAAGAGTCTAACCCTAACCCTAACCCTAACCCTAACCCTAAGAGTCTAACCCTAACCCTAAGAGTCTAACCCTAACCCTAACCCTAACCCTAACCCTAAGAGTCTAACCCTAACCCTAAGAGTCTAACCCTAACCCTAACCCTAACCCTAACCGTAAGAGTCTAACCCTAACCCTAAGAGTCTAACCCTAAGAGTCTAACCCTAAGAGTCTAACCCTAACCCTAACAGTCTAACCCTAACCCTAACCCTAAACCCGGCTGAAGTACCCAAGTATATTTCGCTAGATGGCAGCAGCGCTCCACCAACAGAGCCGGCTGCAGTACCCAAATATATTTCGCTAGATGGCAGCAGCGCTCCACCAACAGCGCCGGCTGCAGTACCCAAATATATTTCGCTAGATGGCAGCAGCGCTCCACCAACAGCGCCGGCTGCAGTACCCAAATATATTTCGCTAGATGGCAGCAGCGCTCCACCAACAGCGCCGGCTGCAGTACCCAAGTATATTTCGCTAGATGGCAGCAGCGCTCCACCAACCGGGCGGCTGCAGTACCCAAGTATATTTCGCTAGATGGCAGCAGCGCTCCACCAACAGCGCCGGCTGCAGTACCCAAGTATATTTCGCTAGATGGCAGCAGCGCTCCACCAACCGGGCGGCTGCAGTACCCAAGTATATTTCGCTAGATGGCAGCAGCGCTCCACCAACAGGGCCGGCTGCAGTACCCAAGTATATTTCGCTAGATGGCAGCAGCGCTCCACCAACCGGGCGGCTGCAGTACCCAAGTATATTTCGCTAGATGGCAGCAGCGCTCCACCAACAGGGCCGGCTGCAGTACCCAAGTATATTTCGCTAGATGGCAGCAGCGCTCCACCAACAGGGCGGCTGCAGTACCCAAGTATATTTCGCTAGATGGCAGCAGCGCTCCACCAAAAGGGCGGCTGCAGTACCCAAATATATTTCGCTAGATGGCAGCAGCGCTCAACCAACAGGGCCGCCTGCAGTACCCAAATATATTTCGCTAGATGGCAGCAGCGCTCCACCAACAGCGCCGGCTGCAATACCCAAGTATATTTCGCTAGATGGCAGCAGCGCTCCACCAAAAGGGCGGCTGCAGTACCCAAGTATATTTCGCTAGATGGCAGCAGCGCTCCACCAACAGGGACGGCTGCAGTACCCAAATATATTTCGCTAGATGGCAGCAGCGCTCCACCAACCGGGCGGCTGCAGTACCCAAGTATATTTCGCTAGATGGCAGCAGCGCTACACCAAAAGGGCGGCTGCAGTACCCAAGTATATTTCGCTAGATGGCAGCAGCGCTCCACCAACAGGGCCGGCTGCAGTACCCAAATATATTTCGCTAGATGGCAGCAGCGCTCCACCAACCGGGCGGCTGCAGTACCCAAGTATATTTCGCTAGATGGCAGCAGCGCTCCACCAACAGCGCCGGCTGCAGTACCCAAGTATATTTCGCTAGATGGCAGCAGCGCTCCACCAACCGGGCGGCTGCAGTACCCAATTACATTTCGCTAGATGGCAGCAGCGCTCCACAAACCGGGCGGCTGCAGTACCCAAGTATATTTCGCTAGATGGCAGCAGCGCTCCACCAAAAGGGCGGCTGCAGTACCCAATTATATTTCGCTAGATGGCAGCAGCGCTCCACCAACAGGGCCGGCTGCAGTACCCAAATATATTTCGCTAGATGGCAGCAGCGCTCCACCAACAGCGCCGGCTTCAATACCCAAGTATATTTCGCTAGATGGCAGCAGCGCTCCACCAAAAGGGCGGCTGCAGTACCCAAATATATAGTACTGAGTCTGACCCTAACCCTAAGAGCCTGATTCTAACCCTAACCCTAAGAGCCTGAGTCTAACCCTCACCCTAAGAGCCTGAGTCTAACCCTAACCCTAAGAGCCTAAGTCTAACCCTTACCCTAAGAGTCTAACCCTAACCCTAACCCTAACCCTAAGAGTCTAACCCTAACCCTGAATATAACCCTAACCCTAAGATTCTAACCCTAACCCTAACCCTAACCCTAACCCTAAGAGTCTAACCCTAACCCTAAGAGTCTAACCCTAACCCTAACCCTAACCCTAACCCTAAGAGTCTAACCCTAACCCTAAGAGTCTAACCCTAACCCTAACCCTAAGAGTCTAACCCTAACCCTAAGAGTCTAACCCTAACCCTAACCCTAACCCTAACCCTAACCCTAAGAGTCTAACCCTAAGAGTCTAACCCTAAGAGTCTAACCCTAACCCTAACAGTCTAACCCTAACCCTAACCCTAAACCCGGCTGAAGTACCCAAGTATATTTCGCTAGATGGCAGCAGCGCTCCACCAACAGAGCCGGCTGCAGTACCCAAATATATTTCGCTAGATGGCAGCAGCGCTCCACCAACAGCGCCGGCTGCAGTACCCAAATATATTTCGCTAGATGGCAGCAGCGCTCCACCAACAGCGCCGGCTGCAGTACCCAAATATATTTCGCTAGATGGCAGCAGCGCTCCACCAACCGGGCGGCTGCAGTACCCAAATATAGTTCGCTAGATGGCAGCAGCGCTCCACCAACCGGGCGGCTGCAGTACCCAAGTATATTTCGCTAGATGGCAGCAGCGCTCCACCAACCGGGCGGCTGCAGTACCCAAGTATATTTCGCTAGATGGCAGCAGCGCTCCACCAACAGGGCCGGCTGCAGTACCCAAGTATATTTCGCTAGATGGCAGCAGCGCTCCACCAACCGGGCGGCTGCAGTACCCAAGTATATTTCGCTAGATGGCAGCAGCGCTCCACCAACAGCTCCGGCTGCAGTACCCAAATATATTTCGCTAGATGGCAGCAGCGCTCCACCAACCGGGCGGCTGCAGTACCCAAGTATATTTCGCTAGATGGCAGCAGCGCTACACCAACCGGGCGGCTGCAGTACCCAATTACATTTCGCTAGATGGCAGCAGCGCTCCACCAACAGCGCCGGCTGCAGTACCCAAATATATTTCGCTAGATGGCAGCAGCGCTCCACAAACCGGGCGGCTGCAGTACCCAATTACATTTCGCTAGATGGCAGCAGCGCTCCACCAACAGGGCGGCTGCAGTACCCAATTACATTTCGCTAGATGGCAGCAGCGCTCCACCAACCGGGCGGCTGCAGTACCCAATTACATTTCGCTAGATGGCAGCAGCGCTCCACCAAAAGGGCGGCTGCAGTACCCAAGTATATTTCGCTAGATGGCAGCAGAGCTCCACCAACAGAGCCGGCTGCAGTATCCAAATATATTTCGCTAGATGGCAGCAGCGCTCCACCAAAAGGGCGGCTGCAGTACCCAAATATATTTCGCTAGATGGCAGCAGCGCTCCACCAACAGCGCCGGCTGCAGTACCCAAATATATTTCGCTAGATGGCAGCAGCGCTCCACCAACAGCGCCGGCTGCAGTACCCAAGTATATTTCGCTAGATGGCAGCAGCGCTCCACCAAAAGGGCGGCTGCAGTACCCAAATATATAGTACTGAGTCTGACCCTAACCCTAAGAGCCTGAGTCTAACCCTAACCCTAAGAGCCTGAGTCTAACCCTCACCCTAAGAGCCTGAGTCTAACCCTGACCCTAAGAGCCTGAGTCTAACCCTAACCCTAAGAGCCTGAGTCTAACCCTAACCCTAAGAGCCTAAGTCTAACCCTTACCCTAAGAGTCTAACCCTAACCCTAACCCTAACCCTAAGAGTCTAACCCTAACCCTGAATATAACCCTAACCCTAAGAGTCTAACCCTCACCGTAACCCTAACCCTAAGTGTCTAACCCTAACCCTAACCCTAACTCTAACCCTAAGAGTCTAACCCTAACCCTAAGAGTCTAACCCTAACCCCAACCCTAACCCTAAGAGTCTAACCCTAACACTAAGAGTCTAACCCTAACTCTAACCCTAACCCTAACCCTAAGAGTCTAACCCTAACCCTAAGAGTCTAACCCTAACCCTAACCCTAACCCTAAGAGTCTAACCCTAACCCTAAGAGTCTAACCCTAACCCTAACCCTAACCCTAACCCTAAGAGTCTAACCCTAACCCTAAGAGTCTAACCCTAACCCTAACCCTAACCCTAACCGTAAGAGTCTAACCCTAACCCTAAGAGTCTAACCCTAAGAGTCTAACCCTAAGAGTCTAACCCTAACCCTAACAGTCTAACCCTAACCCTAACCCTAAACCCGGCTGAAGTACCCAAGTATATTTCGCTAGATGGCAGCAGCGCTCCACAAACAGAGCCGGCTGCAGTACCCAAATATATTTCGCTAGATGGCAGCAGCGCTCCACCAACAGAGCCGGCTGCAGTACCCAAATATATTTCGCTAGATGGCAGCAGCGCTCCACCAACAGCGCCGGCTGCAGTACCCAAATATATTTCGCTAGATGGCAGCAGCGCTCCACCAACAGCGCCGGCTGCAGTACCCAAGTATATTTCGCTAGATGGCAGCAGCGCTCCACCAAAAGGGCGGCTGCAGTACCCAAGTATATTTCGCTAGATGGCAGCAGCGCTCCACCAACAGGGCCGGCTGCAGTACCCAAGTATATTTCGCTAGATGGCAGCAGCGCTCCACCAACCGGGCGGCTGCAGTACCCAAGTATATTTCGCTAGATGGCAGCAGCGCTCCACCAACAGCGCCGGCTGCAGTACCCAAGTATATTTCGCTAGATGGCAGCAGCGCTCCACCAACCGGGCGTCTGCAGTACCCAAGTATATTTCGCTAGATGGCAGCAGCGCTCCACCAACAGGGCCGGCTGCAGTACCCAAGTATATTTCGCTAGAGGGCAGCAGCGCTCCACCAACAGGGCGGCTGCAGTACCCAAGTATATTTCGCTAGATGGCAGCAGCGCTCCAACAACCGGGCGGCTGCAGTACCCAATTACATTTCGCTAGATGTCAGCAGCGCTCCACCAAAAGGCCGGCTGCAGTACCCAATTATATTTCGCTAGATGGCAGCAGAGCTCCACCAACAGAGCTGGCTGCAGTACCCAAATATATTTCGCTAGATGGCAGCAGCGCTCCACCAAAAGGGCGGCTGCAGTACCCAAATATATTTCGCTAGATGGCAGCAGCGCTCCACCAACAGGGCCGGCTGCAGTACCCAAATATATTTCGCTAGATGGCAGCAGCGCTCCACCAACAGCGCCGGCTGCAATACCCAAGTATATTTCGCTAGATGGCAGCAGCGCTCCACCAAAAGGGCGGCTGCAGTACCCAAGTATATTTCGCTAGATAACAGCAGCGCTCCACCAACAGGGCCGGCTGCAGTACCCAAATATATTTCGCTAGATGGCAGCAGCGCTCCACCAAAAGGGCGGCTGCAGTACCCAAGTATATTTCGCTAGATGGCAGCAGCGCTCCACCAACAGGGCCGGCTGCAGTACCCAAATATATTTCGCTAGATGGCAGCAGCGCTCCACCAACCGGGCGGCTGCAGTACCCAAGTATATTTCGCTAGATGGCAGCAGCGCTCCACCAACAGCGCCGGCTGCAGTACCCAAGTATATTTCGCTAGATGGCAGCAGCGCTCCACCAACCGGGCGGCTGCAGTACCCAATTACATTTCGCTAGATGGCAGCAGCGCTCCACCAACCGGGCGGCTGCAGTACCCAAGTATATTTCGCTAGATGGCAGCAGAGCTCCACCAACCGGGCGGCTGCAGTACCCAAATATATTTCGCTAGATGGCAGCAGCGCTCCACCAACCGGGCGGCTGCAGTACCCAAGTATATTTCGCTAGATGGCAGCAGCGCTACACCAACCGGGCGGCTGCAGTACCCCATTACATTTCGCTAGATGGCAGCAGCGCTCCACCAACCGGGCGGCTGCAGTACCCAAATATATTTCGCTAGATGGCAGCAGCGCTCCACAAACCGGGCGGCTGCAGTACCCAAGTATATTTCGCTAGATGGCAGCAGCGCTCCACCAAAAGGGCGGCTGCAGTACCCAATTATATTTCGCTAGATGGCAGCAGCGCTCCACCAACAGGGCCGGCTGCAGTACCCAAATATATTTCGCTAGATGGCAGCAGCGCTCCACCAACAGCGCCGGCTGCAATACCCAAGTATATTTCGCTAGATGGCAGCAGCGCTCCACCAAAAGGGCGGCTGCAGTACCCAAATATATAGTACTGAGTCTGACCCTAACCCTAAGAGCCTGATTCTAACCCTAACCCTAAGAGCCTGAGTCTAACCCTCACCCTAAGAGCCTGAGTCTAACCCTCACCCTAAGAGCCTGAGTCTAACCCTAACCCTAAGAGCCTGAGTCTAACCCTAACCCTAAGAGCCTAAGTCTAACCCTTACCCTAAGAGTCTAACCCTAACCCTAACCCTAACCCTAAGAGTCTAACCCTAACCCTAACCCTAACCCTAAGAGTCTAACCCTAACCCTAAGAGTCTAACCCTAACCCTAACCCTAACCCTAACCCTAAGAGTCTAACCCTAACCCTAAGAGTCTAACCCTAACCCTAACCCTAACCCTAACCCTAAGAGTCTAACCCTAACCCTAAGAGTCTAACCCTAACCCTAACCCTAACCCTAAGAGTCTAACCCTAACCCTAAGAGTCTAACCCTAACTCTAACCCTAACCCTAACCCTAAGAGTCTAACCCTAACCCTAAGAGTCTAAGCCTAACCCTAAGCCTAACCCTAACCCTAACCGTAAGAGTCTAACCCTAACCCTAAGAGTCTAACCCTAAGAGTCTAACCCTAAAAGTCTAACCCTAACCCTAACAGTCTAACCCTAACCCTAACCCTAAACCCGGCTGAAGTACCCAAGTATATTTCGCTAGATGGCAGCAGCGCTCCACCAACAGAGCCGGCTGCAGTACCCAAATATATTTCGCTAGATGGCAGCAGCGCTCCACCAACAGCTCCGGCTGCAGTACCCAAATATATTTCGCTAGATGGCAGCAGCGCTCCACCAACCGGGCGGCTGCAGTACCCAAATATATTTCGCTAGATGGCAGCAGCGCTCCACCAACAGCGCCGGCTGCAGTACCCAAATATATTTCGCTAGATGGCAGCAGCGCTCCACCAACAGCGCCGGCTGCAGTACCCAAGTATATTTCGCTAGATGGCAGCAGCGCTCCACCAACCGGGCGGCTGCAGTACCCAAGTATATTTCGCTAGATGGCAGCAGCGCTCCACCAACAGGGCCGGCTGCAGTACCCAATTACATTTCGCTAGATGGCAGCAGCGCTCCACCAACCGGGCGGCTGCAGTACCCAAGTATATTTCGCTAGATGGCAGCAGCGCTCCACCAACCGGGCGGCTGCAGTACCCAATTACATTTCGCTAGATGGCAGCAGCGCTCCACCAACCGGGCCGGCTGCAGTACCCAAATATATTTCGCTAGATGGCAGCAGCGCTCCACAAACCGGGCGGCTGCAGTACCCAAGTATATTTCGCTAGATGGCAGCAGCGCTCCACCAACAGGGCCGGCTGCAGTACCCAAGTATATTTCGCTAGATGGCAGCAGCGCTCCACCAAGAGCGCCGGCTGCAATACCCAAGTATATTTCGCTAGATGGCAGCAGCGCTCCACCAAAAGGGCGGCTGCAGTACCCAAATATATAGTACTGAGTCTGACCCTAACCCTAAGAGCCTGAGTCTAACCCTAACCCTAAGAGCCTGAGTCTAACCCTCACCCTAAGAGCCTGAGTCTAACCCTAACCCTAAGAGCCTGAGTCTAACCCTCACCCTAAGAGCCTGAGTCTAACCCTAACCCTAAGAGCCTAACCCTAACCCTAAGCCTAAGAGTCTAACCCTAACCCTAACCCTTACCCTAAGAGTCTAACCCTAACCCTGAATATAACCCTAACCCTAAGAGTCTAACCCTCACCCTAACCCTAACCCTAAGAGTCTAACCCTAACCCTAACCCTAAGAGTCTAACCCTAACCCTAAGAGTCTAACCCTAACCCTAACCCTAACCCTAACCCTAAGAGTCTAACCCTAACCCTAAGAGTCTAACCCTAACCCTAACCCTAACCCTAACCGTAAGAGTCTAACCCTAACCCTAAGAGTCTAACCCTAAGAGTCTAACCCTAAGAGTCTAAGCCTAACCCTAACGGTCTAACCCTAACCCTAACCCTAAACCCGGCTGAAGTACCCAAGTATATTTCGCTAGATGGCAGCAGCGCTCCACAAACAGAGCCGGCTGCAGTACCCAAATATATTTCGCTAGATGGCAGCAGCGCTCCACCAACAGAGCCGGCTGCAGTACCCAAATATATTTCGCTAGATGGCAGCAGCGCTCCACCAACAGCGCCGGCTGCAGTACCCAAATATATTTCGCTAGATGGCAGCAGCGCTCCACCAACAGGGCCGGCTGCAGTACCCAAGTATATTTCGCTAGATGGCAGCAGCGCTCCACCAACCGGGCGGCTGCAGTACCCAAGTATATTTCGCTAGATGGCAGCAGCGCTCCACCAACCGGGCGGCTGCAGTACCCAAGTATATTTCGCTAGATGGCAGCAGCGCTCCACCAACAGGGCCGGCTGCAGTACCCAAGTATATTTCGCTAGATGGCAGCAGCGCTCCACCAACCGGGCGGCTGCAGTACCCAAGTATATTTCGCTAGATGGCAGCAGCGTTCCACCAAAAGGGCGGCTGCAGTACACAAATATATAGTACTAAATCTGACCCTAACCCTAAGAGCGTGTGTCTAACCCTAACCCTAAGAGCCTGAGTCTAACCCTAACCGTAAGAGCCTGAGTCTAACCCTAACCCTAAGAGCCTGAGTCTAACCCTAACCCTAAGAGCCTAAGTCTAACCCTAACCCTAAGAGTCTAACCCTAACCCTAACCCTAAGCCTAAGAGTGTAACCCTAACCCTAACCCTAACCCTAACCCTAAGAGTCTAACCCTAACCCTAACCCTAACCCTAAGAGTCTAACCCTAACCCTAAGAGTCTAACCCTAACCCTAACCTTAACCCTAACCCTAAGAGTCTAACCCTAACCCTAAGAGTCTAACCCTAACCCTAACCCTAACCCTAAGAGTCTAACCCTAACCCTAAGAGTCTAACCCTAACCCTAACCCTAACCCTAACCCTAACCGTAAGAGTCTAACCCTAACCCTAAGAGTCTAACCCTAAGAGTCTAAGCCTAACCCTAACAGTCTAACCCTAACCCTAACCCTAAACCCGGCTGAAGTACCCAAGTATATTTCGCTAGATGGCAGCAGCGCTCCACAAACAGAGCCGGCTGCAGTACCCAAATATATTTCGCTAGATGGCAGCAGCGCTCCACCAACAGAGCCGGCTGCAGTACCCAAATATATTTCGCTAGATGGCAGCAGCGCTCCACCAACAGCGCCGGCTGCAGTACCCAAATATATTTCGCTAGATGGCAGCAGCGCTCCACCAACAGCGCCGGCTGCAGTACCCAAGTATATTTCGCTAGATGGCAGCAGCGCTCCACCAAAAGGGCGGCTGCAGTACCCAAGTATATTTCGCTAGACGGCGGCAGTGCTCAACCAACCGGGCGGCTGCAGTACCAAAGTATATTTCGCTAGATGGCAGCAGCGCTCCACCAACAGCGCCGGCTGCAGTACTCAAGTATATTTCGCTAGATGGCAGCAGCGCTCCACAAAAAGGGCCGGCTGCAGTACCCAAATATATTTCGCTAGATGGCAGCAGCGATCCACCAACAGCGCCGGCTGCAGTACCCAAATATATTTCGCTAGATGGCAGCAGCGATCCACCAACAGCGCCGGCTGCAGTACCCAAATATATTTCGCTAGATGGCAGCAGCGCTCCACCAAAAGGGCGGCTGCAGTACCCAAGTATATTTCGCTAGACGGCGGCAGTGCTCAACCAACCGGGCGGCTGCAGTACCAAAGTATATTTCGCTAGATGGCAGCAGCGCTCCACCAACAGCGCCGGCTGCAGTACTCAAGTATATTTCGCTAGATGGCAGCAGCGCTCCACAAAAAGGGTGGCTGCACTACCCAAATATATAGTAGTGAGTCTAACCCTAACCCTAAGAGTCTAACCCTAAGAGTCTAACCCTAACCCTAACCCTAACCCTAACAGTCTAACCCTAACCCTAACCCTAAACCCGGCTGCAGTACCCAAATATATTTCGCTAGATGGCAGCAGCGCTCCACCAACAGAGCCGGCTGCAGTACCCAAGTATATTTCGCTAGATGGCAGCAGCGCTCCACCAACAGGGCCGGCTGCAGTACCCAAATATATTTCGCTAGATGGCAGCAGCGCTCCACCAACAGCACCGGCTGCAATACCCAAGTATATTTCGCTAGATGGCAGCAGCGCTCCATCAAAAGGGCGGCTGCAGTACCCAAATATATAGTACTGAGTCTGACCCTAACCCTAAGAGCCTGATTCTAACCCTAACCCTAAGAGCCTGAGTCTAACCCTCACCCTAAGAGCCTGATTCTAACCCTAACCCTAAGAGCCTGAGTCTAACCCTAACCCTAAGAGCCTGAGTCTAACCCTCACCCTAAGAGCCTGAGTCTAACCCTCACCCTAAGAGCCTGAGTCTAACCCTAACCCTAAGAGCCTGAGTCTAACCCTTACCCTAAGAGTCTAACCCTAACCCTAACCCTAACCCTAAGAGTCTAACCCTAATCTGAATATAACCCTAACCCTAAGAGTCTAACCCTCACCCTAACCCTAACCCTAAGTGTCTAACCCTAACCCTAACCTTAACCCTAAGAGTCTAACCCTAACCCTAAGAGTCTAACCCTAACCCCAACCCTAACCCTAAGAGTCTAACCCTAACCTTAAGAGTCTAACCCTAACCCTAACTCTAACCCTAAGAGTCTAACCGTAACCCTAACCCTAAGAGTCTAACCCTAACCCTAACCCTAACCCTAACCCTAAGAGTCTAACCCTAACCCTAACCCTAAACCCGGCTGAAGTACCCAAGTATATTTCGCTAGATGGCAGCAGCGCTCCACAAACAGAGCCGGCTGCAGTACCCAAATATATTTCGCTAGATGGCAGCAGCGCTCCACCAACAGAGCCGGCTGCAGTACCCAAATATATTTCGCTAGATGGCAGCAGCGCTCCACCAACAGCGCCGGCTGCAGTACCCAAATATATTTCGCTAGATGGCAGCAGCGCTCCACCAACAGGGCCGGCTGCAGTACCCAAGTATATTTCGCTAGATGGCAGCAGCGCTCCACCAACCGGGCGGCTGCAGTACCCAAGTATATTTCGCTAGATGGCAGCAGCGCTCCACCAACCGGGCGGCTGCAGTACCCAAGTATATTTCGCTAGATGGCAGCAGCGCTCCACCAAAAGGGCGGCTGCAGTACCCAAATATATAGTACTGAGTCTGACCCTAACCCTAAGAGCCTGAGTCTAACCCTAACCCTAAGAGCCTGAGTCTAACCCTCACCCTAAGAGCCTGAGTCTAACCCTCACCCTAAGAGCCTGAGTCTAACCCTCACCCTAAGAGCCTGAGTCTAACCCTCACCCTAAGAGCCTGAGTCTAACCCTAACCCTAAGAGCCTGAGTCTAACCCTAACCCTAAGAGCCTAAGTCTAACCCTTACCCTAAGAGTCTAACCCTAACCCTAACCCTAACCCTAAGAGTCTAACCCTAACCCTGAATATAACCCTAACCCTAAGAGTCTAACCCTCACCCTAACCCTAACCCTAAGTGTCTAACCCTAACCCTAACCTTAACCCTAAGAGTCTAACCCTAACCCTAAGAGTCTAACCCTAACCCCAACCCTAACCCTAAGAGTCTAACCCTAACCTTAAGAGTCTAACCCTAACCCTAACTCTAACCCTAAGAGTCTAACCGTAACCCTAACCCTAAGAGTCTAACCCTAACCCTAACCCTAACCCTAACCCTAAGAGTCTAACCCTAACCCTAACCCTAACCCTAAGAGTCTAACCCTAACCCTAAGAGTCTAACCCTAACCCTAACCCTAACCCTAAGAGTCTAACCCTAACCCTAAGAGTCTAACCCTAACCCTAACCCTAACCCTAACCCTAAGAGTCTAACCCTAACCCTAAGAGTCTAACCCTAACCCTAACCCTAACCCTAACCCTAAGAGTCTAACCCTAACCCTAAGAGTCTAACCCTAACCCTAACCCTAACCCTAACCCTAACCCTAAGAGTCTAACCCTAAGAGTCTAACCCTAAGAGTCTAACCCTAACCCTAACAGTCTAACCCTAACCCTAACCCTAAACCCGGCTGAAGTACCCAAGTATATTTCGCTAGATGGCAGCAGCGCTCCACCAACAGAGCCGGCTGCAGTACCCAAATATATTTCGCTAGATGGCAGCAGCGCTCCACCAACAGCGCCGGCTGCAGTACCCAAATATATTTCGCTAGATGGCAGCAGCGCTCCACCAACAGCGCCGGCTGCAGTACCCAAATATATTTCGCTAGATGGCAGCAGCGCTCCACCAACCGGGCGGCTGCAGTACCCAAATATATTTCGCTAGATGGCAGCAGCGCTCCACCAACAGCGCCGGCTGCAGTACCCAAATATATTTCGCTAGATGGCAGCAGCGCTCCACCAACCGGGCGGCTGCAGTACCCAAGTATATTTCGCTAGATGGCAGCAGCGCTCCACCAACAGGGCCGGCTGCAGTACCCAAATATATTTCGCTAGATGGCAGCAGCGCTCCACCAACCGGGCGGCTGCAGTACCCAAGTATATTTCGCTAGATGGCAGCAGCGCTCCACCAACAGGGCCGGCTGCAGTACCCAAATATATTTCGCTAGATGGCAGCAGCGCTCCACCAACCGGGCGGCTGCAGTACCCAAGTATATTTCGCTAGATGGCAGCAGCGCTACACCAACCGGGCGGCTGCAGTACCCAAATATATTTCGCTAGATGGCAGCAGCGCTCCACAAACCGGGCGGCTGCAGTACCCAAGTATATTTCGCTAGATGGCAGCAGCGCTCCACCAACCGGGCGGCTGCAGTACCCAATTACATTTCGCTAGATGGCAGCAGCGCTCCACCAACCGGGCGGCTGCAGTACCCAATTACATTTCGCTAGATGGCAGCAGCGCTCCACCAAAAGGGCGGCTGCAGTACCCAAGTATATTTCGCTAGATGGCAGCAGAGCTCCACCAACAGAGCCGGCTGCAGTATCCAAATATATTTCGCTAGATGGCAGCAGCGCTCCACCAAAAGGGCGGCTGCAGTACCCAAATATATTTCGCTAGATGGCAGCAGCGCTCCACCAACAGCGCCGGCTGCAGTACCCAAATATATTTCGCTAGATGGCAGCAGCGCTCCACCAACAGGGCCGGCTGCAGTACCCAAGTATATTTCGCTAGATGGCAGCAGCGCTCCACCAAAAGGGCGGCTGCAGTACCCAAATATATAGTACTGAGTCTGACCCTAACCCTAAGAGCCTGAGTCTAACCCTAACCCTAAGAGCCTGAGTCTAACCCTCACCCTAAGAGCCTGAGTCTAACCCTCACCCTAAGAGCCTGAGTCTAACCCTAACCCTAAGAGCCTGAGTCTAACCCTAACCCTAACCCTAACCCTAACCCTAAGAGTCTAACCCTAACCCTAAGAGTCTAACCCTAACCCTAACCCTAACCCTAACCCTAAGAGTCTAACCCTAACCCTAAGAGTCTAACCCTAACCCTAACCCTAACCCTAACCCTAAGAGTCTAACCCTAACCCTAAGAGTCTAACCCTAACCCTAACCCTAACCCTAACCCTAAGAGTCTAACCCTAACCCTAAGAGTCTAACCCTAACCCTAACCCTAACCCTAACCGTAAGAGTCTAACCCTAACCCTAAGAGTCTAACCCTAAGAGTCTAACCCTAAGAGTCTAACCCTAACCCTAACAGTCTAACCCTAACCCTAACCCTAAACCCGGCTGAAGTACCCAAGTATATTTCGCTAGATGGCAGCAGCGCTCCACAAACAGAGCCGGCTGCAGTACCCAAATATATTTCGCTAGATGGCAGCAGCGCTCCACCAACAGAGCCGGCTGCAGTACCCAAATATATTTCGCTAGATGGCAGCAGCGCTCCACCAACAGCGCCGGCTGCAGTACCCAAATATATTTCGCTAGATGGCAGCAGCGCTCCACCAACAGCGCCGGCTGCAGTACCCAAGTATATTTCGCTAGATGGCAGCAGCGCTCCACCAACCGGGCGGCTATAGTACCCAAGTATATTTCGCTAGATGGCAGCAGAGCTCCACCAACAGAGCCGGCTGCAGTATCCAAATATATTTCGCTAGATGGCAGCAGCGCTCCACCAAAAGGGCGGCTGCAGTACCCAAATATATTTCGCTAGATGGCAGCAGCGCTCCACCAACAGCGCCGGCTGCAGTACCCAAATATATTTCGCTAGATGGCAGCAGCGCTCCACCAACAGGGCCGGCTGCAGTACCCAAGTATATTTCGCTAGATGGCAGCAGCGCTCCACCAAAAGGGCGGCTGCAGTACCCAAATATATAGTACTGAGTCTGACCCTAACCCTAAGAGCCTGAGTCTAACCCTAACCCTAAGAGCCTGAGTCTAACCCTCACCCTAAGAGCCTGAGTCTAACCCTCACCCTAAGAGCCTGAGTCTAACCCTAACCCTAAGAGCCTGAGTCTAACCCTAACCCTAAGAGCCTAAGTCTAACCCTTACCCTAAGAGTCTAACCCTAACCCTAACCCTAACCCTAAGAGTCTAACCCTAACCCTGAATATAACCCTAACCCTAAGAGTCTAACCCTCACCGTAACCCTAACCCTAAGTGTCTAACCCTAACCCTAACCCTAACTCTAACCCTAAGAGTCTAACCCTAACCCTAAGAGTCTAACCCTAACCCCAACCCTAACCCTAAGAGTCTAATCCTAACCCTAAGAGTCTAACCCTAACCCTAACCCTAACCCTAACCCTAAGAGTCTAACCCTAACCCTAAGAGTCTAACCCTAACCCTAACCCTAACCCTAACCCTAAGAGTCTAACCCTAACCCTAAGAGTCTAACCCTAACCCTAACCCTAACCCTAACCCTAAGAGTCTAACCCTAACCCTAAGAGTCTAACCCTAACCCTAACCCTAACCCTAACCGTAAGAGTCTAACCCTAACCCTAAGAGTCTAACCCTAAGAGTCTAACCCTAAGAGTCTAACCCTAACCCTAACAGTCTAACCCTAACCCTAACCCTAAACCCGGCTGAAGTACCCAAGTATATTTCGCTAGATGGCAGCAGCGCTCCACAAACAGAGCCGGCTGCAGTACCCAAATATATTTCGCTAGATGGCAGCAGCGCTCCACCAACAGAGCCGGCTGCAGTACCCAAATATATTTCGCTAGATGGCAGCAGCGCTCCACCAACAGCGCCGGCTGCAGTACCCAAATATATTTCGCTAGATGGCAGCAGCGCTCCACCAACAGCGCCGGCTGCAGTACCCAAGTATATTTCGCTAGATGGCAGCAGCGCTCCACCAACCGGGCGGCTGCAGTACCCAAGTATATTTCGCTAGATGGCAGCAGCGCTCCACCAACAGGGCCGGCTGCAGTACCCAAGTATATTTCGCTAGATGGCAGCAGCGCTCCACCAACCGGGCGGCTGCAGTACCCAAGTATATTTCGCTAGATGGCAGCAGCGCTCCACCAACAGGGCCGGCTGCAGTACCCAAGTATATTTCGCTAGATGGCAGCAGCGCTCCACCAACCGGGCGGCTGCAGTACCCAAGTATATTTCGCTAGATGGCAGCAGCGCTCCACCAACAGGGCCGGCTGCAGTACCCAAGTATATTTCGCTAGATGGCAGCAGCGCTCCACCAACAGGGCGGCTGCAGTACCCAAGTATATTTCGCTAGATGGCAGCAGCGCTCCACCAACAGGGCGGCTGCAGTACCCAATTACATTTCGCTAGATGGCAGCAGCGCTCCACCAAAAGGCCGGCTGCAGTACCCAATTATATTTCGCTAGATGGCAGCAGAGCTCCACCAACAGAGCTGGCTGCAGTACCCAAATATATTTCGCTAGATGGCAGCAGCGCTCCACCAAAAGGCCGGCTGCAGTACCCAATTACATTTCGCTAGATGGCAGCAGCGCTCCACCAACAGGGCCGGCTGCAGTACCCAAATATATTTCGCTAGATGGCAGCAGCGCTCCACCAACAGCGCCGGCTGCAATACCCAAGTATATTTCGCTAGATGGCAGCAGCGCTCCACCAAAAGGGCGGCTGCAGTACCCAAGTATATTTCGCTAGATGGCAGCAGCGCTCCACCAACAGGGCCGGCTGCAGTACCCAAATATATTTCGCTAGATGGCAGCAGCGCTCCACCAACCGGGCGGCTGCAGTACCCAAGTATATTTCGCTAGATGGCAGCAGCGCTCCACCAACCGGGCGGCTGCAGTACCCAAGTATATTTCGCTAGATGGCAGCAGCGCTCCACCAACAGCGCCGGCTGCAGTACCCAAATATATTTCGCTAGATGGCAGCAGCGCTCCACCAACCGGGCGGCTGCAGTACCCAAGTATATTTCGCTAGATGGCAGCAGCGCTCCACCAACAGCGCCGGCTGCAGTACCCAAGTATATTTCGCTAGATGGCAGCAGCGCTCCACCAACCGGGCGGCTGCAGTACCCAATTACATTTCGCTAGATGGCAGCAGCGCTCCACCAAAAGGGCGGCTGCAGTACCCAAGTATATTTCGCTAGATGGCAGCAGAGCTCCACCAACCGGGCGGCTGCAGTACCCAAATATATTTCGCTAGATGGCAGCAGCGCTCCACCAAAAGGGCGGCTGCAGTACCCAAGTATATTTCGCTAGATGGCAGCAGCGCTACACCAACCGGGCGGCTGCAGTACCCCATTACATTTCGCTAGATGGCAGCAGCGCTCCACCAACCGGGCGGCTGCAGTACCCAAATATATTTCGCTAGATGGCAGCAGCGCTCCACAAACCGGGCGGCTGCAGTACCCAAGTATATTTCGCTAGATGGCAGCAGCGCTACACCAAAAGGGCGGCTGCAGTACCCAATTATATTTCGCTAGATGGCAGCAGCGCTCCACCAACCGGGCGGCTGCAGTACCCAAGTATATTTCGCTAGATGGCAGCAGCGCTCCACCAACCGGGCGGCTGCAGTACCCAAATATATTTCGCTAGATGGCAGCAGCGCTCCACCAACCGGGCGGCTGCAGTACCCAAATATATTTCGCTAGATGGCAGCAGCGCTCCACAAACCGGGCGGCTGCAGTACCCAAGTATATTTCGCTAGATGGCAGCAGCGCTCCACCAACAGGGCCGGCTGCAGTACCCAAGTATATTTCGCTAGATGGCAGCAGCGCTCCACCAAGAGCGCCGGCTGCAATACCCAAGTATATTTCGCTAGATGGCAGCAGCGCTCCACCAAAAGGGCGGCTGCAGTACCCAAATATATAGTACTGAGCCTGACCCTCACCCTAAGAGCCTGAGTCTAACCCTAACCCTAAGAGCCTGAGTCTAACCCTCACCCTAAGAGCCTGAGTCTAACCCTAACCCTAAGAGCCTGAGTCTAACCCTCACCCTAAGAGCCTGAGTCTAACCCTAACCCTAAGAGCCTAACCCTAACCCTAACCCTAAGAGTCTAACCCTAACCCTAACCCTAACCCTAAGAGTCTAACCCTAACCCTGAATATAACCCTAACCCTAAGAGTCTAACCCTCACCCTAACCCTAACCCTAAGAGTCTAACCCTAACCCTAACCCTAAGAGTCTAACCCTAACCCTAACCCTAACCCTAACCCTAAGAGTCTAACCCTAACCCTAAGAGTCTAACCCTAACCCTAACCCTAACCCTAACCGTAAGAGTCTAACCCTAACCCTAAGAGTCTAACCCTAAGAGTCTAACCCTAAGAGTCTAACCCTAACCCTAACAGTCTAACCCTAACCCTAACCCTAAACCCGGCTGAAGTACCCAAGTATATTTCGCTAGATGGCAGCAGCGCTCCACAAACAGAGCCGGCTGCAGTACCCAAATATATTTCGCTAGATGGCAGCAGCGCTCCACCAACAGCGCCGGCTGCAGTACCCAAATATATTTCGCTAGATGGCAGCAGCGCTCCACCAACAGCGCCGGCTGCAGTACCCAAATATATTTCGCTAGATGGCAGCAGCGCTCCACCAACAGGGCCGGCTGCAGTACCCAAGTATATTTCGCTAGATGGCAGCAGCGCTCCACCAACCGGGCGGCTGCAGTACCCAAGTATATTTCGCTAGATGGCAGCAGCGCTCCACCAACCGGGCGGCTGCAGTACCCAAGTATATTTCGCTAGATGGCAGCAGCGCTCCACCAACAGGGCCGGCTGCAGTACCCAAGTATATTTCGCTAGATGGCAGCAGCGCTCCACCAACCGGGCGGCTGCAGTACCCAAGTATATTTCGCTAGATGGCAGCAGCGCTCCACCAACAGGGCCGGCTGCAGTACCCAAGTATATTTCGCTAGATGGCAGCAGCGTTCCACCAAAAGGGCGGCTGCAGTACACAAATATATAGTACTAAATCTGACCCTAACCCTAAGAGCCTGTGTCTAACCCTAACCCTAAGAGCCTGAGTCTAACCCTAACCCTAAGAGCCTAAGTCTAACCCTAACCCTAAGAGTCTAACCCTAACCCTAACCCTAAGCCTAAGAGTGTAACCCTAACCCTAACCCTAACCCTAACCCTAAGAGTCTAACCCTAACCCTAACCCTAACCCTAAGAGTCTAACCCTAACCCTAAGAGTCTAACCCTAACCCTAACCTTAACCCTAACCCTAAGAGTCTAACCCTAACCCTAAGAGTCTAACCCTAACCCTAACCCTAACCCTAAGAGTCTAACCCTAACCCTAAGAGTCTAACCCTAACCCTAACCCTAACCCTAACCCTAACCGTAAGAGTCTAACCCTAAGAGTCTAACCCTAACCCTAACCCTAACCCTAACAGTCTAACCCTAACCCTAACCCTAAACCCGGCTGAAGTACCCAAGTATATTTCGCTAGATGGCAGCAGCGCTCCACCAACAGAGCCGGCTGCAGTACCCAAATATATTTCGCTAGATGGCAGCAGCGCTCCACAAACAGGGCCGGCTGCAGTACCCAAATATATTTCGCTAGATGGCAGCAGCGATCCACCAACAGCGCCGGCTGCAGTACCCAAATATATTTCGCTAGATGGCAGCAGCGATCCACCAACAGCGCCGGCTGCAGTACCCAAATATATTTCGCTAGATGGCAGCAGCGCTCCACCAAAAGGGCGGCTGCAGTACCCAAGTATATTTCGCTAGACGGCGGCAGTGCTCAACCAACCGGGCGGCTGCAGTACCAAAGTATATTTCGCTAGATGGCAGCAGCGCTCCACCAACAGCGCCGGCTGCAGTACTCAAGTATATTTCGCTAGATGGCAGCAGCGCTCCACAAAAAGGGTGGCTGCACTACCCAAATATATAGTAGTGAGTCTAACCCTAACCCTAAGAGTCTAACCCTAAGAGTTTAACCCTAACCCTAACCCTAACCCTAACAGTCTAACCCTAACCCTAACCCTAAACCCGGCTGCAGTACCCAAATATATTTCGCTAGATGGCAGCAGCGCTCCACCAACAGAGCCGGCTGCAGTACCCAAGTATATTTCGCTAGATGGCAGCAGCGCTCCATCAAAAGGGCGGCTGCAGTACCCAAATATATAGTACTGAGTCTGACCCTAACCCTAAGAGCCTGATTCTAACCCTAACCCTAAGAGCCTGAGTCTAACCCTCACCCTAAGAGCCTGATTCTAACCCTAACCCTAAGAGCCTGTGTCTAACCCTAACCCTAAGAGCCTGAGTCTAACCCTCACCCTAAGAGCCTGAGTCTAACCCTCACCCTAAGAGCCTGAGTCTAACCCTAACCCTAAGAGCCTGAGTCTAACCCTTACCCTAAGAGTCTAACCCTAACCCTAACCCTAACCCTAAGAGTCTAACCCTAATCTGAATATAACCCTAACCCTAAGAGTCTAACCCTCACCCTAACCCTAACCCTAAGTGTCTAACCCTAACCCTAACCTTAACCCTAAGAGTCTAACCCTAACCCTAAGAGTCTAACCCTAACCCCAACCCTAACCCTAAGAGTCTAACCCTAACCTTAAGAGTCTAACCCTAACCCTAACTCTAACCCTAAGAGTCTAACCGTAATCCTAACCCTAAGAGTCTAACCCTAACCCTAACCCTAACCCTAACCCTAAGAGTCTAACCCTAACCCTAACCCTAAACCCGGCTGAAGTACCCAAGTATATTTCGCTAGATGGCAGCAGCGCTCCACAAACAGAGCCGGCTGCAGTACCCAAATATATTTCGCTAGATGGCAGCAGCGCTCCACAAACAGAGCCGGCTGCAGTACCCAAATATATTTCGCTAGATGGCAGCAGCGCTCCACCAACAGCGCCGGCTGCAGTACCCAAATATATTTCGCTAGATGGCAGCAGCGCTCCACCAACAGGGCCGGCTGCAGTACCCAAGTATATTTCGCTAGATGGCAGCAGCGCTCCACCAACCGGGCGGCTGCAGTACCCAAGTATATTTCGCTAGATGGCAGCAGCGCTCCACCAACCGGGCGGCTGCAGTACCCAAGTATATTTCGCTAGATGGCAGCAGCGCTCCACCAACAGGGCCGGCTGCAGTACCCAAGTATATTTCGCTAGATGGCAGCAGCGCTCCACCAACCGGGCGGCTGCAGTACCCAAGTATATTTCGCTAGATGGCAGCAGCGTTCCACTAAAAGGGCGGCTGCAGTACACAAATATATAGTACTAAATCTGACCCTAACCCTAAGAGCCTGTGTCTAACCCTAACCCTAAGAGCCTGAGTCTAACCCTAACCGTAAGAGCCTGAGTCTAACCCTAACCCTAAGAGCCTGAGTCTAACCCTAACCCTAAGAGCCTAAGTCTAACCCTAACCCTAAGAGTCTAACCCTAACCCTAACCCTAAGCCTAAGAGTCTAACCCTAACCCTAACCCTAACCCTAACCCTAAGAGTCTAACCCTAACCCTAACCCTAACCCTAAGAGTCTAACCCTAACCCTAAGAGTCTAACCCTAACCCTAACCTTAACCCTAACCCTAAGAGTCTAACCCTAACCCTAAGAGTCTAACCCTAACCCTAACCCTAACCCTAACCCTAAGAGTCTAACCCTAACCCTAAGAGTCTAACCCTAACCCTAACCCTAACCCTAACCCTAACCGTAAGAGTCTAACCCTAACCCTAAGAGTCTAACCCTAAGAGTCTAACCCTAACCCTAACCCTAACCCTAACAGTCTAACCCTAACCCTAACCCTAAACCCGGCTGAAGTACCCAAGTATATTTCGCTAGATGGCAGCAGCGCTCCACCAACAGGGCCGGCTGCAGTACCCAAATATATTTCGCTAGATGGCAGCAGCGCTCCACAAACAGGGCCGGCTGCAGTACCCAAATATATTTCGCTAGATGGCAGCAGCGATCCACCAACAGCGCCGGCTGCAGTACCCAAATATATTTCGCTAGATGGCAGCAGCGCTCCACCAAAAGGGCGGCTGCAGTACCCAAGTATATTTCGCTAGACGGCGGCAGTGCTCAACCAACCGGGCGGCTGCAGTACCAAAGTATATTTCGCTAGATGGCAGCAGCGCTCCACAAAAAGGGTGGCTGCACTACCCAAATATATAGTAGTGAGTCTAACCCTAACCCTAAGAGTCTAACCCTAAGAGTCTAACCCTAACCCTAACCCTAACCCTAACAGTCTAACCCTAACCCTAACCCTAAACCCGGCTGCAGTACCCAAATATATTTCGCTAGATGGCAGCAGCGCTCCACCAGCAGAGCCGGCTGCAGTACCCAAGTATATTTCGCTAGATGGCAGCAGCGCTCCACCAACAGGGCCGGCTGCAGTACCCAAGTATATTTCGCTAGATGGCAGCAGCGCTCCATCAAAAGGGCGGCTGCAGTACCCAAATATATAGTACTGAGTCTGACCCTAACCCTAAGAGCCTGATTCTAACCCTAACCCTAAGAGCCTGAGTCTAACCCTCACCCTAAGAGCCTGATTCTAACCCTAACCCTAAGAGCCTGAGTCTAACCCTAACCCTAAGAGCCTGAGTCTAACCCTCACCCTAAGAGCCTGAGTCTAACCCTCACCCTAAGAGCCTGAGTCTAACCCTAACCCTAAGAGCCTGAGTCTAACCCTTACCCTAAGAGTCTAACCCTAACCCTAACCCTAACCCTAAGAGTCTAACCCTAATCTGAATATAACCCTAACCCTAAGAGTCTAACCCTCACCCTAACCCTAACCCTAAGTGTCTAACCCTAACCCTAACCTTAACCCTAAGAGTCTAACCCTAACCCTAAGAGTCTAACCCTAACCCCAACCCTAACCCTAAGAGTCTAACCCTAACCTTAAGAGTCTAACCCTAACCCTAACTCTAACCCTAAGAGTCTAACCGTAACCCTAACCCTAAGAGTCTAACCCTAACCCTATCCCTAACCCTAACCCTAAGAGTCTAACCCTAACCCTAACCCTAAACCCGGCTGAAGTACCCAAGTATATTTCGCTAGATGGCAGCAGCGCTCCACAAACAGAGCCGGCTGCAGTACCCAAATATATTTCGCTAGATGGCAGCAGCGCTCCACCAACAGAGCCGGCTGCAGTACCCAAATATATTTCGCTAGATGGCAGCAGCGCTCCACCAACAGCGCCGGCTGCAGTACCCAAATATATTTCGCTAGATGGCAGCAGCGCTCCACCAACA
Source organism: Falco punctatus (assembly GCF_963210335.1). Taxonomy (NCBI): domain Eukaryota; kingdom Metazoa; phylum Chordata; class Aves; order Falconiformes; family Falconidae; genus Falco; species Falco punctatus. The sequence continues at coordinate 218,695 of NW_027660289.1, read as the reverse complement.
GGGCCGGCTGCAGTACCCAAGTATATTTCGCTAGATGGCAGCAGCGCTCCACCAACCGGGCGGCTGCAGTACCCAAGTATATTTCGCTAGATGGCAGCAGCGCTCCACCAACCGGGCGGCTGCAGTACCCAAGTATATTTCGCTAGATGGCAGCAGCGCTCCACCAACAGGGCCGGCTGCAGTACCCAAGTATATTTCGCTAGATGGCAGCAGCGCTCCACCAACCGGGCGGCTGCAGTACCCAAGTATATTTCGCTAGATGGCAGCAGCGCTCCACCAACAGGGCCGGCTGCAGTACCCAAGTATATTTCGCTAGATGGCAGCAGCGTTCCACCAAAAGGGCGGCTGCAGTACACAAATATATAGTACTAAATCTGACCCTAACCCTAAGAGCCTGTGTCTAACCCTAACCCTAAGAGCCTGAGTCTAACCCTAACCGTAAGAGCCTGAGTCTAACCCTAACCCTAAGAGCCTGAGTCTAACCCTAACCCTAAGAGCCTAAGTCTAACCCTAACCCTAAGAGTCTAACCCTAACCCTAACCCTAAGCCTAAGAGTGTAACCCTAACCCTAACCCTAACCCTAACCCTAAGAGTCTAACCCTAACCCTAACCCTAACCCTAAGAGTCTAACCCTAACCCTAAGAGTCTAACCCTAACCCTAACCTTAACCCTAACCCTAAGAGTCTAACCCTAACCCTAAGAGTCTAACCCTAACCCTAACCCTAACCCTAAGAGTCTAACCCTAACCCTAAGAGTCTAACCCTAACCCTAACCCTAACCCTAACCCTAACCGTAAGAGTCTAACCCTAACCCTAAGAGTCTAACCCTAAGAGTCTAACCCTAACCCTAACCCTAACCCTAACAGTCTAACCCTAACCCTAACCCTAAACCCGGCTGAAGTACCCAAGTATATTTCGCTAGATGGCAGCAGCGCTCCACCAACAGGGCCGGCTGCAGTACCCAAATATATTTCGCTAGATGGCAGCAGCGCTCCACAAACAGGGCCGGCTGCAGTACCCAAATATATTTCGCTAGATGGCAGCAGCGATCCACCAACAGCGCCGGCTGCAGTACCCAAATATATTTCGCTAGATGGCAGCAGCGCTCCACCAACCGGGCGGCTGCAGTACCCAAGTATATTTCGCTAGACGGCGGCAGTGCTCAACCAACCGGGCGGCTGCAGTACCAAAGTATATTTCGCTAGATGGCAGCAGCGCTCCACAAAAAGGGTGGCTGCACTACCCAAATATATAGTAGTGAGTCTAACCCTAACCCTAAGAGTCTAACCCTAAGAGTCTAACCCTAACCCTAACCCTAACCCTAACAGTCTAACCCTAACCCTAACCCTAAACCCGGCTGCAGTACCCAAATATATTTCGCTAGATGGCAGCAGCGCTCCACCAGCAGAGCCGGCTGCAGTACCCAAGTATATTTCGCTAGATGGCAGCAGCGCTCCACCAACAGGGCCGGCTGCAGTACCCAAATATATTTCGCTAGATGGCAGCAGCGCTCCACCAACAGCACCGGCTGCAATACCCAAGTATATTTCGCTAGATGGCAGCAGCGCTCCATCAAAAGGGCGGCTGCAGTACCCAAATATATAGTACTGAGTCTGACCCTAACCCTAAGAGCCTGATTCTAACCCTAACCCTAAGAGCCTGAGTCTAACCCTCACCCTAAGAGCCTGAGTCTAACCCTAACCCTAAGAGCCTGAGTCTAACCCTCACCCTAAGAGCCTGAGTCTAACCCTCACCCTAAGAGCCTGAGTCTAACCCTAACCCTAAGAGCCTGAGTCTAACCCTTACCCTAAGAGTCTAACCCTAACCCTAACCCTAACCCTAAGAGTCTAACCCTAATCTGAATATAACCCTAACCCTAAGAGTCTAACCCTCACCCTAACCCTAACCCTAAGTGTCTAACCCTAACCCTAACCTTAACCCTAAGAGTCTAACCCTAACCCTAAGAGTCTAACCCTAACCCCAACCCTAACCCTAAGAGTCTAACCCTAACCTTAAGAGTCTAACCCTAACCCTAACTCTAACCCTAAGAGTCTAACCGTAACCCTAACCCTAACCCTAACCCTAAGAGTCTAACCCTAACCCTAACCCTAAACCCGGCTGAAGTACCCAAGTATATTTCGCTAGATGGCAGCAGCGCTCCACAAACAGAGCCGGCTGCAGTACCCAAATATATTTCGCTAGATGGCAGCAGCGCTCCACCAACAGAGCCGGCTGCAGTACCCAAATATATTTCGCTAGATGGCAGCAGCGCTCCACCAACAGCGCCGGCTGCAGTACCCAAATATATTTCGCTAGATGGCAGCAGCGCTCCACCAACAGGGCCGGCTGCAGTACCCAAGTATATTTCGCTAGATGGCAGCAGCGCTCCACCAACCGGGCGGCTGCAGTACCCAAGTATATTTCGCTAGATGGCAGCAGCGCTCCACCAACCGGGCGGCTGCAGTACCCAAGTATATTTCGCTAGATGGCAGCAGCGCTCCACCAACAGGGCCGGCTGCAGTACCCAAGTATATTTCGCTAGATGGCAGCAGCGCTCCACCAACCGGGCGGCTGCAGTACCCAAGTATATTTCGCTAGATGGCAGCAGCGCTCCACCAACAGGGCCGGCTGCAGTACCCAAGTATATTTCGCTAGATGGCAGCAGCGTTCCACCAAAAGGGCGGCTGCAGTACACAAATATATAGTACTAAATCTGACCCTAACCCTAAGAGCCTGTGTCTAACCCTAACCCTAAGAGCCTGAGTCTAACCCTAACCGTAAGAGCCTGAGTCTAACCCTAACCCTAAGAGCCTGAGTCTAACCCTAACCCTAAGAGCCTAAGTCTAACCCTAACCCTAAGAGTCTAACCCTAACCCTAACCCTAAGCCTAAGAGTGTAACCCTAACCCTAACCCTAACCCTAACCCTAAGAGTCTAACCCTAACCCTAACCCTAACCCTAAGAGTCTAACCCTAACCCTAAGAGTCTAACCCTAACCCTAACCTTAACCCTAACCCTAAGAGTCTAACCCTAACCCTAAGAGTCTAACCCTAACCCTAACCCTAACCCTAAGAGTCTAACCCTAACCCTAAGAGTCTAACCCTAACCCTAACCCTAACCCTAACCCTAACCGTAAGAGTCTAACCCTAACCCTAAGAGTCTAACCCTAAGAGTCTAACCCTAACCCTAACCCTAACAGTCTAACCCTAACCCTAACCCTAAACCCGGCTGAAGTACCCAAGTATATTTCGCTAGATGGCAGCAGCGCTCCACCAACAGGGCCGGCTGCAGTACCCAAATATATTTCGCTAGATGGCAGCAGCGCTCCACAAACAGGGCCGGCTGCAGTACCCAAATATATTTCGCTAGATGGCAGCAGCGCTCCACCAACAGCGCCGGCTGCAGTACCCAAATATATTTCGCTAGATGGCAGCAGCGCTCCACCAAAAGGGCGGCTGCAGTACCCAAGTATATTTCGCTAGACGGCGGCAGTGCTCAACCAACCGGGCGGCTGCAGTACCAAAGTATATTTCGCTAGATGGCAGCAGCGCTCCACAAAAAGGGTGGCTGCACTACCCAAATATATAGTAGTGAGTCTAACCCTAACCCTAAGAGTCTAACCCTAAGAGTCTAACCCTAACCCTAACCCTAACCCTAACAGTCTAACCCTAACCCTAACCCTAAACCCCGCTGCAGTACCCAAATATATTTCGCTAGATGGCAGCAGCGCTCCACCAGCAGAGCCGGCTGCAGTACCCAAGTATATTTCGCTAGATGGCAGCAGCGCTCCACCAACAGGGCCGGCTGCAGTACCCAAATATATTTCGCTAGATGGCAGCAGCGCTCCACCAACAGCACCGGCTGCAATACCCAAGTATATTTCGCTAGATGGCAGCAGCGCTCCATCAAAAGGGCGGCTGCAGTACCCAAATATATAGTACTGAGTCTGACCCTAACCCTAAGAGCCTGATTCTAACCCTAACCCTAAGAGCCTGAGTCTAACCCTCACCCTAAGAGCCTGAGTCTAACCCTAACCCTAAGAGCCTGAGTCTAACCCTCACCCTAAGAGCCTGAGTCTAACCCTCACCCTAAGAGCCTGAGTCTAACCCTAACCCTAAGAGCCTGAGTCTAACCCTTACCCTAAGAGTCTAACCCTAACCCTAACCCTAACCCTAAGAGTCTAACCCTAATCTGAATATAACCCTAACCCTAAGAGTCTAACCCTCACCCTAAACCTAACCCTAAGTGTCTAACCCTAACCCTAAACTTAACCCTAAGAGTCTAACCCTAACCCTAAGAGTCTAACCCTAACCCCAACCCTAACCCTAAGAGTCTAACCCTAACCTTAAGAGTCTAACCCTAACCCTAACTCTAACCCTAAGAGTCTAACCGTAACCCTAACCCTAAGAGTCTAACCGTAACCCTAACCCTAAGAGTCTAACCCTAACCCTAACCCTAACCCTAAGAGTCTAACCCTAACCCTAACCCTAACCCTAAGAGTCTAACCCTAACCCTAAGAGTCTAACCCTAACCCTAACCCTAACCCTAACCCTAAGAGTCTAACCCTAACCCTAAGAGTCTAACCCTAACCCTAACCCTAACCCTAACCCTAAGAGTCTAACCCTAACCCTAAGAGTCTAACCCTAACCCTAACCCTAACCCTAACCCTAAGAGTCTAACCCTAACCCTAAGAGTCTAACCCTAACCCTAACCCTAACCCTAACCGTAAGAGTCTAACCCTAAGAGTCTAACCCTAAGAGTCTAACCCTAACCCTAACAGTCTAACCCTAACCCTAACCCTAAACCCGGCTGAAGTACCCAAGTATATTTCGCTAGATGGCAGCAGCGCTCCACCAACAGAGCCGGCTGCAGTACCCAAATATATTTCGCTAGATGGCAGCAGCGCTCCACCAACAGCGCCGGCTGCAGTACCCAAATATATTTCGCTAGATGGCAGCAGCGCTCCACCAACAGCGCCGGCTGCAGTACCCAAATATATTTCGCTAGATGGCAGCAACGCTCCACCAACAGCGCCGGCTGCAGTACCCAAATATATTTCGCTAGATGGCAGCAGCGCTCCACCAACAGCGCCGGCTGCAGTACCCAAGTATATTTCGCTAGATGGCAGCAGCGCTCCACCAACCGGGCGGCTGCAGTACCCAAGTATATTTCGCTAGATGGCAGCAGCGCTCCACCAACAGGGCCGGCTGCAGTACCCAAGTATATTTCGCTAGATGGCAGCAGCGCTCCACCAACCGGGCGGCTGCAGTACCCAAGTATATTTCGCTAGATGGCAGCAGCGCTCCACCAACAGGGCCGGCTGCAGTACCCAAATATATTTCGCTAGATGGCAGCAGCGCTCCACCAACCGGGCGGCTGCAGTACCCAAGTATATTTCGCTAGATGGCAGCAGCGCTACACCAACCGGGCGGCTGCAGTACCCAATTACATTTCGCTAGATGGCAGCAGCGCTCCATTAACAGCGCCGGCTGCAGTACCCAAATATATTTCGCTAGATGGCAGCAGCGCTCCACAAACCGGGCGGCTGCAGTACCCAAGTATATTTCGCTAGATGGCAGCAGCGCTCCACCAACCGGGCGGCTGCAGTACCCAATTACATTTCGCTAGATGGCAGCAGCGCTCCACCAACCGGGCGGCTGCAGTACCCAAGTATATTTCGCTAGATGGCAGCAGCGCTCCACCAAAAGGGCGGCTGCAGTACCCAAGTATATTTCGCTAGATGGCAGCAGAGCTCCACCAACAGCGCCGGCTGCAGTACCCAAGTATATTTCGCTAGATGGCAGCAGCGCTCCACCAAAAGGGCGGCTGCAGTACCCAAATATATTTCGCTAGATAACAGCAGCGCTCCACCAACAGGGCCGGCTGCAGTACCCAAATATATTTCGCTAGATGGCAGCAGCGCTCCACCAACCGGGCGGCTGCAATACCCAAGTATATTTCGCTAGATGGCAGCAGCGCTCCACCAACCGGGCGGCTGCAGTACCCAAATATATAGTACTGAGTCTGACCCTAACCCTAAGAGCCTGAGTCTAACCCTAACCCTAAGAGCCTGAGTCTAACCCTCACCCTAAGAGCCTGAGTCTAACCCTCACCCTAAGAGCCTGAGTCTAACCCTAACCCTAAGAGCCTGAGTCTAACCCTAACCCTAAGAGCCTAAGTCTAACCCTTACCCTAAGAGTCTAACCCTAACCCTAACCCTAACCCTAAGAGTCTAACCCTAACCCTGAATATAACCCTAACCCTAAGAGTCTAACCCTCACCCTAACCCTAACCCTAAGTGTCTAACCCTAACCCTAACCCTAACTCTAACCGTAAGAGTCTAACCCTAACTCTAAGAGTCTAACCCTAACCCCAACCCTAACCCTAAGAGTCTAACCCTAACCCTAAGAGTCTAACCCTAACCCTAACTCTAACCCTAAGAGTCTAACCGTAACCCTAACCCTAACCCTAAGAGTCTAACCCTAACCCTAAGAGTCTAACCCTAACCCTAAGAGTCTAACCCTAACCCTAACCCTAACCCTAACCGTAAGAGTCTAACCCTAACCCTAAGAGTCTAACCCTAACCCTAACCCTAACCCTAAGAGTCTAACCCTAACCCTAACCCTAAGAGTCTAACCCTAATCTGAATATAACCCTAACCCTAAGAGTCTAACCCTCACCCTAACCCTAACCCTAAGTGTCTAACCCTAACCCTAACCCTAACCTTAACCCTAAGAGTCTAACCCTAACCCTAAGAGTCTAACCCTAACCCCAACCCTAACCCTAAGAGTCTAACCCTAACCTTAAGAGTCTAACCCTAACCCTAACCCTAACCGTAAGAGTCTAACCCTAACCCTAAGAGTCTAACCCTAAGAGTCTAACCCTAACCTAACCCTAACCCTAACCCTAAGAGTCTAACCCTAACCCTAACCCTAACCCTAAGAGTCTAACCCTAACCCTAAGAATCTAACCCTAACCCTAACCCTAACCCTAACCCTAAGAGTCGAACCCTAACCCTGAGTCTAACCCTAACCCTAACCCTAACCCTAAGAGTCTAACCCTAACCCTAACCCTAACCCTAACCCTAACCGTAAGAGTCTAACCCTAACCCTAAGAGTCTAACCCTAAGAGTCTAACCCTAACAGTCTAACCCTAACCCTAACAGTCTAACCCTAACCCTAACCCTAAACCCGGCTGAAGTACCCAAGTATATTTCGCTAGATGGCAGCAGCGCTCCACAAACAGAGCTGGCTGCAGTACCCAAATATATTTCGCTAGATGGCAGCAGCGCTCCACCAACAGCGCCGGCTGCAGTACCCAAATATATTTCGCTAGATGGCAGCAGCGCTCCACCAACAGCGCCGGCTGCAGTACCCAAATATATTTCGCTAGATGGCAGCAGCGCTCCACCAACAGGGCCGGCTGCAGTACCCAAGTATATTTCGCTAGATGGCAGCAGCGCTCCAACAACCGGGCGGCTGCAGTACCAAGTATATTTCGCTAGATGGCAGCAGCGCTCCACCAACAGGGTCGGCTGCAGTACCCAAGTATATTTCGCTAGATGGCAGCAGCGCTCCACCAACCGGGCGGCTGCAGTACCCAAGTATATTTCGCTAGATGGCAGCAGCGCTCCACCAACAGGGCCGGCTGCAGTACCCAAATATATTTCGCTAGATGGCAGCAGCGCTCCACCAACCGGGCGGCTGCAGTACCCAAATATATAGTACTGAGTCTGACCCTAACCCTAAGAGCCTGAGTCTAACCCTAACCCTAAGAGCCTGAGTCTAACCCTCACCCTAAGAGCCTGAGTCTAACCCTCACCCTAAGAGCCTGAGTCTAACCCTAACCCTAAGAGCCTGAGTCTAACCCTAACCCTAAGAGCCTAAGTCTAACCCTTACCTTAAGAGTCTAACCCTAACCCTAACCCTAACCCTAAGAGTCTAACCCTAACCCTGAATATAACCCTAACCCTAAGAGTCTAACCCTCACCCTAACCCTAACCCTAAGTGTCTAACCCTAACCCTAACCCTAACTCTAACCCTAAGAGTCTAACCCTAACCCTAAGAGTCTAACCCTAACCCCAACCCTAACCCTAAGAGTCTAACCCTAACCCTAAGAGTCTAACCCTAACCCTAACTCTAACCCTAAGAGTCTAACCGTAACCCTAACCCTAACCCTAAGAGTCTAACCCTAACCCTAACCCTAACCCTAAGAGTCTAACCCTAACCCTAAGAGTCTAACCCTAACCCTAACCCTAACCCTAACCGTAAGAGTCTAACCCTAACCCTAAGAGTCTAACCCTAACCCTAACCCTAACCCTAAGAGTCTAACCCTAACCCTAACCCTAAGAGTCTAACCCTAATCTGAATATAACCCTAACCCTAAGAGTCTAACCCTCACCCTAACCCTAACCCTAAGTGTCTAACCCTAACCCTAACCCTAACCTTAACCCTAAGAGTCTAACCCTAACCCTAAGAGTCTAACCCTAACCCCACCCTAACCCTAAGAGTCTAACCCTAAACTTAAGAGTCTAACCCTAACCCTAACTCTAACCCTAAGAGTCTAACCGTAACCCTAACCCTAACCCTAAGAGTCTAACCCTAACCTAACCCTAACCCTAACCCTAAGAGACTAACCCTAACCCTAACCCTAACCCTAAGAGTCTAACCCTAACCCTAAGAATCTAACCCTAACCCTAACCCTAACCCTAACCCTAAGAGTCTAACCCTAACCCTAAGAGTCTAACCCTAACCCTAACCCTAACCCTAAGAGTCTAACCCTAACCCTAAGAGTCTAACCCTAACCCTAACCCTAACCCTAACCCTAACCGTAAGAGTCTAACCCTAACCCTAAGAGTCTAACCCTAAGAGTCTAACCCTAAGAGTCTAACCCTAACCCTAACAGTCTAACCCTAACCCTAACCCTAAACCCGGCTGAAGTACCCAAGTATATTTCGCTAGATGGCAGCAGCGCTCCACCAACAGCGCCGGCTGCAGTACCCAAATATATTTCGCTAGATGGCAGCAGCGCTCCACCAACAGCGCCGGCTGCAGTACCCAAATATATTTCGCTAGATGGCAGCAACGCTCCACCAACAGCGCCGGCTGCAGTACCCAAATATATTTCGCTAGATGGCAGCAGCGCTCCACCAACAGCGCCGGCTGCAGTACCCAAGTATATTTCGCTAGATGGCAGCAGCGCTCCACCAACCGGGCGGCTGCAGTACCCAAGTATATTTCGCTAGATGGCAGCAGCGCTCCACCAACAGGGCCGGCTGCAGTACCCAAGTATATTTCGCTAGATGGCAGCAGCGCTCCACCAACCGGGCGGCTGCAGTACCCAAGTATATTTCGCTAGATGGCAGCAGCGCTCCACCAACAGGGCCGGCTGCAGTACCCAAATATATTTCGCTAGATGGCAGCAGCGCTCCACCAACCGGGCGGCTGCAGTACCCAAGTATATTTCGCTAGATGGCAGCAGCGCTACACCAACCGGGCGGCTGCAGTACCCAATTACATTTCGCTAGATGGCAGCAGCGCTCCATTAACAGCGCCGGCTGCAGTACCCAAATATATTTCGCTAGATGGCAGCAGCGCTCCACAAACCGGGCGGCTGCAGTACCCAAGTATATTTCGCTAGATGGCAGCAGCGCTCCACCAACCGGGCGGCTGCAGTACCCAATTACATTTCGCTAGATGGCAGCAGCGCTCCACCAACCGGGCGGCTGCAGTACCCAAGTATATTTCGCTAGATGGCAGCAGCGCTCCACCAAAAGGGCGGCTGCAGTACCCAAATATATTTCGCTAGATGGCAGCAGAGCTCCACCAACAGCGCCGGCTGCAGTACCCAAGTATATTTCGCTAGATGGCAGCAGCGCTCCACCAAAAGGGCGGCTGCAGTACCCAAATATATTTCGCTAGATAACAGCAGCGCTCCACCAACAGGGCCGGCTGCAGTACCCAAATATATTTCGCTAGATGGCAGCAGCGCTCCACCAACCGGGCGGCTGCAATACCCAAGTATATTTCGCTAGATGGCAGCAGCGCTCCACCAACCGGGCGGCTGCAGTACCCAAATATATAGTACTGAGTCTGACCCTAACCCTAAGAGCCTGAGTCTAACCCTAACCCTAAGAGCCTGAGTCTAACCCTCACCCTAAGAGCCTGAGTCTAACCCTCACCCTAAGAGCCTGAGTCTAACCCTAACCCTAAGAGCCTGAGTCTAACCCTAACCCTAAGAGCCTAAGTCTAACCCTTACCCTAAGAGTCTAACCCTAACCCTAACCCTAACCCTAAGAGTCTAACCCTAACCCTGAATATAACCCTAACCCTAAGAGTCTAACCCTCACCCTAACCCTAACCCTAAGTGTCTAACCCTAACCCTAACCCTAACTCTAACCGTAAGAGTCTAACCCTAACTCTAAGAGTCTAACCCTAACCCCAACCCTAACCCTAAGAGTCTAACCCTAACCCTAAGAGTCTAACCCTAACCCTAACTCTAACCCTAAGAGTCTAACCGTAACCCTAACCCTAACCCTAAGAGTCTAACCCTAACCCTAAGAGTCTAACCCTAACCCTAAGAGTCTAACCCTAACCCTAACCCTAACCCTAACCGTAAGAGTCTAACCCTAACCCTAAGAGTCTAACCCTAACCCTAACCCTAACCCTAAGAGTCTAACCCTAACCCTAACCCTAAGAGTCTAACCCTAATCTGAATATAACCCTAACCCTAAGAGTCTAACCCTCACCCTAACCCTAACCCTAAGTGTCTAACCCTAACCCTAACCCTAACCTTAACCCTAAGAGTCTAACCCTAACCCTAAGAGTCTAACCCTAACCCCAACCCTAACCCTAAGAGTCTAACCCTAACCTTAAGAGTCTAACCCTAACCCTAACCCTAACCGTAAGAGTCTAACCCTAACCCTAAGAGTCTAACCCTAAGAGTCTAACCCTAACCTAACCCTAACCCTAACCCTAAGAGTCTAACCCTAACCCTAACCCTAACCCTAAGAGTCTAACCCTAACCCTAAGAATCTAACCCTAACCCTAACCCTAACCCTAACCCTAAGAGTCTAACCCTAACCCTGAGTCTAACCCTAACCCTAACCCTAACCCTAAGAGTCTAACCCTAACCCTAAGAGTCTAACCCTAACCCTAACCCTAACCCTAACCCTAACCGTAAGAGTCTAAGCCTAACCCTAAGAGTCTAACCCTAAGAGTCTAACCCTAACAGTCTAACCCTAACCCTAACAGTCTAACCCTAACCCTAACCCTAAACCCGGCTGAAGTACCCAAGTATATTTCGCTAGATGGCAGCAGCGCTCCACAAACAGAGCTGGCTGCAGTACCCAAATATATTTCGCTAGATGGCAGCAGCGCTCCACCAACAGCGCCGGCTGCAGTACCCAAATATATTTCGCTAGATGGCAGCAGCGCTCCACCAACAGAGCCGGCTGCAGTACCCAAATATATTTCGCTAGATGGCAGCAGCGCTCCACCAACAGCGCCGGCTGCAGTACCCAAATATATTTCGCTAGATGGCAGCAGCGCTCCACCAACAGGGCCGGCTGCAGTACCCAAGTATATTTCGCTAGATGGCAGCAGCGCTCCAACAACCGGGCGGCTGCAGTACCAAGTATATTTCGCTAGATGGCAGCAGCGCTCCACCAACAGGGTCGGCTGCAGTACCCAAGTATATTTCGCTAGATGGCAGCAGCGCTCCACCAACCGGGCGGCTGCAGTACCCAAGTATATTTCGCTAGATGGCAGCAGCGCTCCACCAACAGGGCCGGCTGCAGTACCCAAATATATTTCGCTAGATGGCAGCAGCGCTCCACCAACCGGGCGGCTGCAGTACCCAAATATATAGTACTGAGTCTGACCCTAACCCTAAGAGCCTGAGTCTAACCCTAACCCTAAGAGCCTGAGTCTAACCCTCACCCTAAGAGCCTGAGTCTAACCCTCACCCTAAGAGCCTGAGTCTAACCCTAACCCTAAGAGCCTGAGTCTAACCCTCACCCTAAGAGCCTGAGTCTAACCCTAACCCTAAGAGCCTGAGTCTAACTCTAACCCTAAGGGCCTGAGTCTAACCCTAACCCTAAGAGCCTGAGTCTAACCCTAACCCTAAGAGCCTGAGTCTAACCCAAACCCTAAGAGCCTGAGTCTAACCCTAACCCTAAGAGCCTGAGTCTAACCCTAACCCTAAGAGCCTGAGTCTAACCCTAACCCTAAGAGCCTGAGTCTAACCCTCACCCTAAGAGCCTGAGTCTAACCCTAACCCTAAGAGCCTGAGTCTAACCCTTACCCTAAGAGTCTAACCCTAACCCTAACCCTAACCCTAAGAGTCTAACCCTAACCCTGAATATAACCCTAACCCTAAGAGTCTAACCCTCACCCTAACCCTAACCCTAAGTGTCTAACCCTAACCCTAACCCTAACTCTAACCCTAAGAGTCTAACCCTAACCCTAAGAGTCTAACCCTAACCCCAACCCTAACCCTAAGAGTCTAACCCTAACCCTAAGAGTCTAACCCTAACCCTAACTCTAACCCTAAGAGTCTAACCGTAACCCTAACCCTAACCCTAAGAGTCTAACCCTAACCCTAAGAGTCTAACCCTAACCCTAAGAGTCTAACCCTAACCCTAACCCTAACCCTAACCGTAAGAGTCTAACCCTAACCCTAAGAGTCTAACCCTAACCCTAACCCTAACCCTAAGAGTCTAACCCTAACCCTAACCCTAAGAGTCTAACCCTAATCTGAATATAACCCTAACCCTAAGAGTCTAACCCTCACCCTAACCCTAACCCTAAGTGTCTAACCCTAACCCTAACCCTAACCTTAACCCTAAGAGTCTAACCCTAACCCTAAGAGTCTAACCCTAACCCCAACCCTAACCCTAAGAGTCTAACCCTAACCTTAAGAGTCTAAGCCTAACCCTAAACCTAACCGTAAGAGTCTAACCCTAACCCTAAGAGTCTAACCCTAAGAGTCTAACCCTAACCTAACCCTAACCCTAACCCTAAGAGTCTAACCCTAACCCTAAGAATCTAACCCTAACCATAACCCTAAACCTAACCCTAAGTGTCTAACCCTAACCCTGAGTCTAACCCTAACCCTAACCCTAACCCTAAGAGTCTAACCCTAACCCTGAATATAACCCTAACCCTAAGAGTCTAACCCTCACCCTAACCCTAACCCTAAGTGTCTAACCCTAACCCTAACCCTAACTCTAACCCTAAGAGTCTAACCCTAACCCTAAGAGTCTAACCCTAACCCCAACCCTAACCCTAAGAGTCTAACCCTAACCCTAAGAGTCTAACCCTAACCCTAACTCTAACCCTAAGAGTCTAACCGTAACCCTAACCCTAACCCTAAGAGTCTAACCCTAACCCTAACCCTAACCCTAAGAGTCTAACCCTAACCCTAAGAGTCTAACCCTAACCCTAACCCTAACCCTAACCGTAAGAGTCTAACCCTAACCCTAAGAGTCTAACCCTAACCCTAACCCTAACCCTAAGAGTCTAACCCTAACCCTAACCCTAAGAGTCTAACCCTAATCTGAATATAACCCTAACCCTAAGAGTCTAACCCTCACCCTAACCCTAACCCTAAGTGTCTAACCCTAACCCTAACCCTAACCTTAACCCTAAGAGTCTAACCCTAACCCTAAGAGTCTAACCCTAACCCCACCCTAACCCTAAGAGTCTAACCCTAAACTTAAGAGTCTAACCCTAACCCTAACTCTAACCCTAAGAGTCTAACCGTAACCCTAACCCTAACCCTAAGAGTCTAACCCTAACCTAACCCTAACCCTAACCCTAAGAGACTAACCCTAACCCTAACCCTAACCCTAAGAGTCTAACCCTAACCCTAAGAATCTAACCCTAACCCTAACCCTAACCCTAACCCTAAGAGTCTAACCCTAACCCTAAGAGTCTAACCCTAACCCTAACCCTAACCCTAAGAGTCTAACCCTAACCCTAAGAGTCTAACCCTAACCCTAACCCTAACCCTAACCCTAACCGTAAGAGTCTAACCCTAACCCTAAGAGTCTAACCCTAAGAGTCTAACCCTAAGAGTCTAACCCTAACCCTAACAGTCTAACCCTAACCCTAACCCTAAACCCGGCTGAAGTACCCAAGTATATTTCGCTAGATGGCAGCAGCGCTCCACAAACAGAGCCGGCTGCAGTACCCAAATATATTTCGCTAGATGGCAGCAGCGCTCCACCAACAGCGCCGGCTGCAGTACCCAAGTATATTTCGCTAGATGGCAGCAGCACTCCACCAACAGGGCCGGCTGCAGTACCCAAGTATATTTCGCTAGATGGCAGCAGCGCTCCACCAACAGGGCCGGCTGCAGTACCCAAATATATTTCGCTAGATGGCAGCAGCGCTCCACCAACCGGGCGGCTGCAGTACCCAAGTATATTTCGCTAGATGGCAGCAGCGCTCCACCAACCGGGCGGCTGCAGTACCCAAGTATATTTCGCTAGATGGCAGCAGCGCTCCACCAACAGCGCCGGCTGCAGTACCCAAATATATTTCGCTAGATGGCAGCAGCGCTCCACAAACCGGGCGGCTGCAGTACCCAAGTATATTTCGCTAGATGGCAGCAGCGCTCCACCAACAGGGCCGGCTGCAGTACCCAAGTATATTTCGCTAGATGGCAGCAGCGCTCCACCAACCGGGCGGCTGCAGTACCCAAGTATATTTCGCTAGATGGCAGCAGCGCTCCACCAACCGGGCGGCTGCAGTACCCAAGTATATTTCGCTAGATGGCAGCAGCGCTCCACCAACAGGGCCGGCTGCAGTACCCAAGTATATTTCGCTAGATGGCAGCAGCGCTCCACCAACCGGGCGGCTGCAGTACCCAAGTATATTTCGCTAGATGGCAGCAGCGCTCCACCAACAGGGCCGGCTGCAGTACCCAAGTATATTTCGCTAGATGGCAGCAGCGTTCCACCAAAAGGGCGGCTGCAGTACACAAATATATAGTACTAAATCTGACCCTAACCCTAAGAGCCTGTGTCTAACCCTAACCCTAAGAGCCTGAGTCTAACCCTAACCCTAAGAGCCTGAGTCTAACCCTAACCCTAAGAGCCTAAGTCTAACCCTAACCCTAAGAGTCAAACCCTAACCCTAACCCTAAGCCTAAGAGTGTAACCCTAACCCTAACCCTAACCCTAACCCTAAGAGTCTAACCCTAACCCTAACCCTAACCCTAAGAGTCTAACCCTAACCCTAAGAGTCTAACCCTAACCCTAACCTTAACCCTAACCCTAAGAGTCTAACCCTAACCCTAAGAGTCTAACCCTAACCCTAACCCTAACCCTAACCGTAAGAGTCTAACCCTAACCCTAAGAGTCTAACCCTAACCCTAACCCTAACCCTAAGAGTCTAACCCTAACCCTAACCCTAAGAGTCTAACCCTAATCTGAATATAACCCTAACCCTAAGAGTCTAACCCTCACCCTAACCCTAACCCTAAGTGTCTAACCCTAACCCTAACCCTAACCTTAACCCTAAGAGTCTAACCCTAACCCTAAGAGTCTAACCCTAACCCCACCCTAACCCTAAGAGTCTAACCCTAAACTTAAGAGTCTAACCCTAACCCTAACTCTAACCCTAAGAGTCTAACCGTAACCCTAACCCTAACCCTAAGAGTCTAACCCTAACCTAACCCTAACCCTAACCCTAAGAGACTAACCCTAACCCTAACCCTAACCCTAACCCTAACCGTAAGAGTCTAACCCTAACCCTAAGAGTCTAACCCTAAGAGTCTAACCCTAACCCTAACCCTAACCCTAACAGTCTAACCCTAACCCTAACCCTAAACCCGGCTGAAGTACCCAAGTATATTTCGCTAGATGGCAGCAGCGCTCCACCAACAGAGCCGGCTGCAGTACCCAAATATATTTCGCTAGATGGCAGCAGCGCTCCACAAACAGGGCCGGCTGCAGTACCCAAATATATTTCGCTAGATGGCAGCAGCGATCCACCAACAGCGCCGGCTGCAGTACCCAAATATATTTCGCTAGATGGCAGCAGCGCTCCACCAAAAGGGCGGCTGCAGTACCCAAGTATATTTCGCTAGACGGCGGCAGTGCTCAACCAAAAGGGCGGCTGCAGTACCAAAGTATATTTCGCTAGATGGCAGCAGCGCTCCACCAACAGCGCCGGCTGCAGTACTCAAGTATATTTCGCTAGATGGCAGCAGCGCTCCACAAAAAGGGTGGCTGCACTACCCAAATATATAGTAGTGAGTCTAACCCTAACCCTAAGAGTCTAACCCTAAGAGTCTAACCCTAACCCTAACCCTAACCCTAACAGTCTAACCCTAACCCTAACCCTAAACCCGGCTGCAGTACCCAAATATATTTCGCTAGATGGCAGCAGCGCTCCACCAACAGAGCCGGCTGCAGTACCCAAGTATATTTCGCTAGATGGCAGCAGCGCTCCACCAACAGGGCCGGCTGCAGTACCCAAATATATTTCGCTAGATGGCAGCAGCGCTCCACCAACAGCACCGGCTGCAATACCCAAATATATTTCGCTAGATGGCAGCAGCGCTCCATCAAAAGGGCGGCTGCAGTACCCAAATATATAGTACTGAGTCTGACCCTAACCCTAAGAGCCTGATTCTAACCCTAACCCTAAGAGCCTGAGTCTAACCCTCACCCTAAGAGCCTGAGTCTAACCCTAACCCTAAGAGCCTGAGTCTAACCCTAACCCTAAGAGCCTGAGTCTAACCCTCACCCTAAGAGCCTGAGTCTAACCCTCACCCTAAGAGCCTGAGTCTAACCCTAACCCTAAGAGCCTGAGTCTAACCCTTACCCTAAGAGTCTAACCCTAACCCTAACCCTAACCCTAAGAGTCTAACCCTAATCTGAATATAACCCTAACCCTAAGAGTCTAACCCTCACCCTAACCCTAACCCTAAGTGTCTAACCCTAACCCTAACCTTAACCCTAAGAGTCTAACCCTAACCCTAAGAGTCTAACCCTAACCCCAACCCTAACCCTAAGAGTCTAACCCTAACCTTAAGAGTCTAACCCTAACCCTAACTCTAACCCTAAGAGTCTAACCGTAACCCTAACCCTAAGAGTCTAACCCTAACCCTAACCCTAACCCTAACCCTAAGAGTCTAACCCTAACCCTAACCCTAACCCTAAGAGTCTAACCCTAACCCTAAGAGTCTAACCCTAACCCTAACCCTAACCCTAACCCTAAGAGTCTAACCCTAACCCTAAGAGTCTAACCCTAACCCTAACCCTAACCCTAACCCTAAGAGTCTAACCCTAACCCTAAGAGTCTAACCCTAACCCTAACCCTAACCCTAACCCTAAGAGTCTAACCCTAACCCTAAGAGTCTAACCCTAAGCCTAACCCTAACCCTAACCGTAAGAGTCTAACCCTAAGAGTCTAACCCTAAGAGTCTAACCCTAACCCTAACAGTCTAACCCTAACCCTAACCCTAAACCCGGCTGAAGTACCCAAGTATATTTCGCTAGATGGCAGCAGCGCTCCACCAACAGAGCCGGCTGCAGTACCCAAATATATTTCGCTAGATGGCAGCAGCGCTCCACCAACAGCGCCGGCTGCAGTACCCAAATATATTTCGCTAGATGGCAGCAGCGTTCCACCAACAGCGCCGGCTGCAGTACCCAAATATATTTCGCTAGATGGCAGCAGCGCTCCACCAACCGGGCGGCTGCAGTACCCAAGTATATTTCGCTAGATGGCAGCAGCGCTCCACCAACAGGGCCGGCTGCAGTACCCAAATATATTTCGCTAGATGGCAGCAGCGCTCCACCAACCGGGCGGCTGCAATACCCAAGTATATTTCGCTAGATGGCAGCAGCGCTACACCAACCGGGCGGCTGCAGTACCCAATTACATTTCGCTAGATGGCAGCAGCGCTCCATTAACAGCGCCGGCTGCAGTACCCAAATATATTTCGCTAGATGGCAGCAGCGCTCCACAAACCGGGCGGCTGCAGTACCCAAGTATATTTCGCTAGATGGCAGCAGCGCTCCACCAACCGGGCGGCTGCAGTACCCAATTACATTTCGCTAGATGGCAGCAGCGCTCCACCAACCGGGCGGCTGCAGTACCCAATTACATTTCGCTAGATGGCAGCAGCGCTCCACCAAAAGGGCGGCTGCAGTACCCAAGTATATTTCGCTAGATGGCAGCAGCGCTCCACCAACAGCGCCGGCTGCAGTACCCAAATATATTTCGCTAGATGGCAGCAGCGCTCCACCAACAGCGCCGGCTGCAGTACCCAAATATATTTCGCTAGATAACAGCAGCGCTCCACCAACAGGGCCGGCTGCAGTACCCAAATATATTTCGCTAGATGGCAGCAGCGCTCCACCAACAGCGCCGGCTGCAATACCCAAGTATATTTCGCTAGATGGCAGCAGCGCTCCACCAACCGGGCGGCTGCAGTACCCAAATATATAGTACTGAGTCTGACCCTAACCCTAAGAGCCTGAGTCTAACCCTAACCCTAAGAGCCTGAGTCTAACCCTCACCCTAAGAGCCTGAGTCTAACCCTCACCCTAAGAGCCTGAGTCTAACCCTAACCCTAAGAGCCTGAGTCTAACCCTAACCCTAAGAGCCTAAGTCTAACCCTTACCCTAAGAGTCTAACCCTAACCCTAACCGTAACCCTAAGAGTCTAACCCTAACCCTGAATATAACCCTAACCCTAAGAGTCTAACCCTCACCCTAACCCTAACCCTAAGTGTCTAACCCTAACCCTAACCCTAACTCTAACCCTAAGATTCTAACCCTAACCCTAAGAGTCTAACCCTAACCCCAACCCTAACCCTAAGAGTCTAACCCTAACCCTAAGAGTCTAACCCTAACCCTAACTCTAACCCTAAGAGTCTAACCGTAACCCTAACCCTAACCCTAAGAGTCTAACCCTAACCCTAAGAGTCTAACCCTAACCCTAAGAGTCTAACCCTAACCCTAACCCTAACCCTAACCGTAAGAGTCTAACCCTAACCCTAAGAGTCTAACCCTAACCCTAACCCTAACCCTAAGAGTCTAACCCTAACCCTAACCCTAAGAGTCTAACCCTAATCTGAATATAACCCTAACCCTAAGAGTCTAACCCTCACCCTAACCCTAACCCTAAGTGTCTAACCCTAACCCTAACCCTAACCTTAACCCTAAGAGTCTAACCCTAACCCTAAGAGTCTAACCCTAACCCCAACCCTAACCCTAAGAGTCTAACCCTAACCTTAAGAGTCTAACCCTAACCCTAAACCTAACCGTAAGAGTCTAACCCTAACCCTAAGAGTCTAACCCTAAGAGTCTAACCCTAACCTAACCCTAACCCTAACCCTAAGAGTCTAACCCTAACCCTAACCCTAACCCTAAGAGTCTAACCCTAACCCTAAGAATCTAACCCTAACCCTAACCCTAACCCTAACCCTAAGAGTCTAACCCTAACCCTGAGTCTAACCCTAACCCTAACCCTAACCCTAAGAGTCTAACCCTAACCCTAAGAGTCTAACCCTAACCCTAACCCTAACCCTAACCCTAACCCTAACCGTAAGAGTCTAACCCTAACCCTAAGAGTCTAACCCTAAGAGTCTAACCCTAACAGTCTAACCCTAACCCTAACAGTCTAACCCTAACCCTAACCCTAAACCCGGCTGAAGTACCCAAGTATATTTCGCTAGATGGCAGCAGCGCTCCACAAACAGAGCCGGCTGCAGTACCCAAATATATTTCGCTAGATGGCAGCAGCGCTCCACCAACAGCGCCGGCTGCAGTACCCAAATATATTTCGCTAGATGGCAGCAGCGCTCCACCAACAGCGCCGGCTGCAGTACCCAAATATATTTCGCTAGATGGCAGCAGCGCTCCACCAACAGCGCCGGCTGCAGTACCCAAATATATTTCGCTAGATGGCAGCAGCGCTCCACCAACAGGGCCGGCTGCAGTACCCAAGTATATTTCGCTAGATGGCAGCAGCGCTCCAACAACCGGGCGGCTGCAGTACCAAGTATATTTCGCTAGATGGCAGCAGCGCTCCACCAACAGGGCCGGCTGCAGTACCCAAGTATATTTCGCTAGATGGCAGCAGCGCTCCACCAACCGGGCGGCTGCAGTACCCAAGTATATTTCGCTAGATGGCAGCAGCGCTCCACCAACAGGGCCGGCTGCAGTACCCAAATATATTTCGCTAGATGGCAGCAGCGCTCCACCAACCGGGCGGCTGCAGTACCCAAGTATATTTCGCTAGATGGCAGCAGCGCTCCACCAACCGGGCGGCTGCAGTACCCAAGTATATTTCGCTAGATGGCAGCAGCGCTCCACCAACAGCGCCGGCTGCAGTACC
This sequence comes from Falco punctatus, assembly GCF_963210335.1. NCBI lineage: Eukaryota > Metazoa > Chordata > Aves > Falconiformes > Falconidae > Falco > Falco punctatus. Next base: position 198,337 of record NW_027660289.1, on the reverse strand, counting down.
CAAATATATTTCGCTAGATGGCAGCAGCGCTCCACAAACCGGGCGGCTGCAGTACCCAAGTATATTTCGCTAGATGGCAGCAGCGCTCCACCAACAGCGCCGGCTGCAGTACCCAAGTATATTTCGCTAGATGGCAGCAGCGCTCCACCAACCGGGCGGCTGCAGTACCCAATTACATTTCGCTAGATGGCAGCAGCGCTCCACCAACGGGGCGGCTGCAGTACCCAAGTATATTTCGCTAGATGGCAGCAGAGCTCCACCAACAGGGCCGGCTGCAGTACCCAAATATATTTCGCTAGATGGCAGCAGCGCTCCACCAAAAGGGCGGCTGCAGTACCCAAATATATTTCGCTAGATGGCAGCAGCGCTCCACCAACAGGGCCGGCTGCAGTACCCAAGTATATTTCGCTAGATGGCAGCAGCGCTCCACCAACCGGGCGGCTGCAGTACCCAAGTATATTTCGCTAGATGGCAGCAGCGCTACACCAACCGGGCGGCTGCAGTACCCCATTACATTTCGCTAGATGGCAGCAGCGCTCCACCAACCGGGCGGCTGCAGTACCCAAGTATATTTCGCTAGATGGCAGCAGCGCTCCACCAACCGGGCGGCTGCAGTACCCAATTACATTTCGCTAGATGGCAGCAGCGCTCCACCAACAGCGCCGGCTGCAGTACCCAAATATATTTCCCTAGATGGCAGCAGCGCTCCACAAACCGGGCGGCTGCAGTACCCAAGTATATTTCGCTAGATGGCAGCAGCGCTCCACCAACAGGGCCGGCTGCAGTACCCAAGTATATTTCGCTAGATGGCAGCAGCGCTCCACCAACCGGGCGGCTGCAGTACCCAAATATATTTCGCTAGATGGCAGCAGCGCTCCACCAACAGGGCCGGCTGCAGTACCCAAATATATTTCGCTAGATGGCAGCAGCGCTCCACCAACCGGGCGGCTGCAGTACCCAAGTATATTTCGCTAGATGGCAGCAGCGCTCCACCAAAAGGGCGGCTGCAGTACCCAAATATATAGTACTGAGTCTGACCCTAACCCTAAGAGCCTGAGTCTAACCCTAACCCTAAGAGCCTGAGTCTAACCCTAACCCTAAGAGCCTGAGTCTAACCCTCACCCTAAGAGCCTGAGTCTAACCCTAACCCTAAGAGCCTGAGTCTAACCCTAACCCTAAGAGCCTAAGTCTAACCCTTACCCTAAGAGTCTAACCCTAACCCTAACCCTAACCCTAAGAGTCTAACCCTAACCCTGAATATAACCCTAACCCTAAGAGTCTAACCCTCACCCTAACCCTAACCCTAAGTGTCTAACCCTAACCCTAACCCTAACTCTAACCCTAAGAGTCTAACCCTAACCCTAAGAGTCTAACCCTAACCCCAACCCTAACCCTAAGAGTCTAACCCTAACCCTAAGAGTCTAACCCTAACCCTAACTCTAACCCTAAGAGTCTAACCGTAACCCTAACCCTAACCCTAAGAGTCTAACCCTAACCCTAACCCTAACCCTAAGAGTCTAACCCTAACCCTAAGAGTCTAACCCTAACCCTAACCCTAACCCTAACCGTAAGAGTCTAACCCTAACCCTAAGAGTCTAACCCTAACCCTAACCCTAACCCTAAGAGTCTAACCCTAACCCTAACCCTAAGAGTCTAACCCTAATCTGAATATAACCCTAACCCTAAGAGTCTAACCCTCACCCTAACCCTAACCCTGTCTAACCCTAACCCTAACCCTAACCTTAACCCTAAGAGTCTAACCCTAACCCTAAGAGTCTAACCCTAACCCCAACCCTAACCCTAAGAGTCTAACCCTAACCTTAAGAGTCTAACCCTAACCCTAACTCTAACCCTAACCCTAAGAGTCTAACCGTAACCCTAACCCTAACCCTAAGAGTCTAACCCTAACCTAACCCTAACCCTAACCCTAAGAGTCTAACCCTAACCCTAACCCTAACCCTAAGAGTCTAACCCTAACCCTAAGAATCTAACCCTAACCCTAACCCTAACCCTAACCCTAAGAGTCTAACCCTAACCCTGAGTCTAACCCTAACCCTAACCCTAACCCTAACCCTAAGAGTCTAACCCTAACCCTAAGAGTCTAACCCTAAGCCTAACCCTAACCCTAACCGTAAGAGTCTAACCCTAAGAGTCTAACCCTAAGAGTCTAACCCTAACCCTAACAGTCTAACCCTAACCCTAACCCTAAACCCGGCTGAAGTACCCAAGTATATTTCGCTAGATGGCAGCAGCGCTCCACCAACAGAGCCGGCTGCAGTACCCAAATATATTTCGCTAGATGGCAGCAGCGCTCCACCAACAGCGCCGGCTGCAGTACCCAAATATATTTCGCTAGATGGCAGCAGCGTTCCACCAACAGCGCCGGCTGCAGTACCCAAATATATTTCGCTAGATGGCAGCAGCGCTCCACCAACCGGGCGGCTGCAGTACCCAAGTATATTTCGCTAGATGGCAGCAGCGCTCCACCAACAGGGCCGGCTGCAGTACCCAAATATATTTCGCTAGATGGCAGCAGCGCTCCACCAACCGGGCGGCTGCAATACCCAAGTATATTTCGCTAGATGGCAGCAGCGCTACACCAACCGGGCGGCTGCAGTACCCAATTACATTTCGCTAGATGGCAGCAGCGCTCCATTAACAGCGCCGGCTGCAGTACCCAAATATATTTCGCTAGATGGCAGCAGCGCTCCACAAACCGGGCGGCTGCAGTACCCAAGTATATTTCGCTAGATGGCAGCAGCGCTCCACCAACCGGGCGGCTGCAGTACCCAATTACATTTCGCTAGATGGCAGCAGCGCTCCACCAACCGGGCGGCTGCAGTACCCAATTACATTTCGCTAGATGGCAGCAGCGCTCCACCAAAAGGGCGGCTGCAGTACCCAAGTATATTTCGCTAGATGGCAGCAGAGCTCCACCAACAGCGCCGGCTGCAGTACCCAAATATATTTCGCTAGATGGCAGCAGCGCTCCACCAACAGCGCCGGCTGCAGTACCCAAATATATTTCGCTAGATAACAGCAGCGCTCCACCAACAGGGCCGGCTGCAGTACCCAAATATATTTCGCTAGATGGCAGCAGCGCTCCACCAACAGCGCCGGCTGCAATACCCAAGTATATTTCGCTAGATGGCAGCAGCGCTCCACCAACCGGGCGGCTGCAGTACCCAAATATATAGTACTGAGTCTGACCCTAACCCTAAGAGCCTGAGTCTAACCCTAACCCTAAGAGCCTGAGTCTAACCCTCACCCTAAGAGCCTGAGTCTAACCCTCACCCTAAGAGCCTGAGTCTAACCCTAACCCTAAGAGCCTGAGTCTAACCCTAACCCTAAGAGCCTAAGTCTAACCCTTACCCTAAGAGTCTAACCCTAACCCTAACCGTAACCCTAAGAGTCTAACCCTAACCCTGAATATAACCCTAACCCTAAGAGTCTAACCCTCACCCTAACCCTAACCCTAAGTGTCTAACCCTAACCCTAACCCTAACTCTAACCCTAAGATTCTAACCCTAACCCTAAGAGTCTAACCCTAACCCCAACCCTAACCCTAAGAGTCTAACCCTAACCCTAAGAGTCTAACCCTAACCCTAACTCTAACCCTAAGAGTCTAACCGTAACCCTAACCCTAACCCTAAGAGTCTAACCCTAACCCTAAGAGTCTAACCCTAACCCTAAGAGTCTAACCCTAACCCTAACCCTAACCCTAACCGTAAGAGTCTAACCCTAACCCTAAGAGTCTAACCCTAACCCTAACCCTAACCCTAAGAGTCTAACCCTAACCCTAACCCTAAGAGTCTAACCCTAATCTGAATATAACCCTAACCCTAAGAGTCTAACCCTCACCCTAACCCTAACCCTAAGTGTCTAACCCTAACCCTAACCCTAACCTTAACCCTAAGAGTCTAACCCTAACCCTAAGAGTCTAACCCTAACCCCAACCCTAACCCTAAGAGTCTAACCCTAACCTTAAGAGTCTAACCCTAACCCTAAACCTAACCGTAAGAGTCTAACCCTAACCCTAAGAGTCTAACCCTAAGAGTCTAACCCTAACCTAACCCTAACCCTAACCCTAAGAGTCTAACCCTAACCCTAACCCTAACCCTAAGAGTCTAACCCTAACCCTAAGAATCTAACCCTAACCCTAACCCTAACCCTAACCCTAAGAGTCTAACCCTAACCCTGAGTCTAACCCTAACCCTAACCCTAACCCTAAGAGTCTAACCCTAACCCTAAGAGTCTAACCCTAACCCTAACCCTAACCCTAACCCTAACCCTAACCGTAAGAGTCTAACCCTAACCCTAAGAGTCTAACCCTAAGAGTCTAACCCTAACAGTCTAACCCTAACCCTAACAGTCTAACCCTAACCCTAACCCTAAACCCGGCTGAAGTACCCAAGTATATTTCGCTAGATGGCAGCAGCGCTCCACAAACAGAGCCGGCTGCAGTACCCAAATATATTTCGCTAGATGGCAGCAGCGCTCCACCAACAGCGCCGGCTGCAGTACCCAAATATATTTCGCTAGATGGCAGCAGCGCTCCACCAACAGCGCCGGCTGCAGTACCCAAATATATTTCGCTAGATGGCAGCAGCGCTCCACCAACAGCGCCGGCTGCAGTACCCAAATATATTTCGCTAGATGGCAGCAGCGCTCCACCAACAGGGCCGGCTGCAGTACCCAAGTATATTTCGCTAGATGGCAGCAGCGCTCCACCAACCGGGCGGCTGCAGTACCAAGTATATTTCGCTAGATGGCAGCAGCGCTCCACCAACAGGGCCGGCTGCAGTACCCAAGTATATTTCGCTAGATGGCAGCAGCGCTCCACCAACCGGGCGGCTGCAGTACCCAAGTATATTTCGCTAGATGGCAGCAGCGCTCCACCAACAGGGCCGGCTGCAGTACCCAAATATATTTCGCTAGATGGCAGCAGCGCTCCACCAACCGGGCGGCTGCAGTACCCAAGTATATTTCGCTAGATGGCAGCAGCGCTCCACCAACCGGGCGGCTGCAGTACCCAAGTATATTTCGCTAGATGGCAGCAGCGCTCCACCAACAGCGCCGGCTGCAGTACCCAAATATATTTCGCTAGATGGCAGCAGCGCTCCACAAACCGGGCGGCTGCAGTACCCAAGTATATTTCGCTAGATGGCAGCAGCGCTCCACCAACAGCGCCGGCTGCAGTACCCAAGTATATTTCGCTAGATGGCAGCAGCGCTCCACCAACCGGGCGGCTGCAGTACCCAATTACATTTCGCTAGATGGCAGCAGCGCTCCACCAACCGGGCGGCTGCAGTACCCAAGTATATTTCGCTAGATGGCAGCAGAGCTCCACCAACAGGGCCGGCTGCAGTACCCAAATATATTTCGCTAGATGGCAGCAGCGCTCCACCAAAAGGGCGGCTGCAGTACCCAAATATATTTCGCTAGATGGCAGCAGCGCTCCACCAACAGGGCCGGCTGCAGTACCCAAGTATATTTCGCTAGATGGCAGCAGCGCTCCACCAACCGGGCGGCTGCAGTACCCAAGTATATTTCGCTAGATGGCAGCAGCGCTACACCAACCGGGCGGCTGCAGTACCCCATTACATTTCGCTAGATGGCAGCAGCGCTCCACCAACCGGGCGGCTGCAGTACCCAAGTATATTTCGCTAGATGGCAGCAGCGCTACACCAACCGGGCGGCTGCAGTACCCAATTACATTTCGCTAGATGGCAGCAGCGCTCCACCAACAGCGCCGGCTGCAGTACCCAAATATATTTCCCTAGATGGCAGCAGCGCTCCACAAACCGGGCGGCTGCAGTACCCAAGTATATTTCGCTAGATGGCAGCAGCGCTCCACCAACAGGGCCGGCTGCAGTACCCAAGTATATTTCGCTAGATGGCAGCAGCGCTCCACCAACCGGGCGGCTGCAGTACCCAAATATATTTCGCTAGATGGCAGCAGCGCTCCACCAACAGGGCCGGCTGCAGTACCCAAATATATTTCGCTAGATGGCAGCAGCGCTCCACCAACCGGGCGGCTGCAGTACCCAAGTATATTTCGCTAGATGGCAGCAGCGCTCCACCAAAAGGGCGGCTGCAGTACCCAAATATATAGTACTGAGTCTGACCCTAACCCTAAGAGCCTGAGTCTAACCCTAACCCTAAGAGCCTGAGTCTAACCCTAACCCTAAGAGCCTGAGTCTAACCCTCACCCTAAGAGCCTGAGTCTAACCCTAACCCTAAGAGCCTGAGTCTAACCCTAACCCTAAGAGCCTAAGTCTAACCCTTACCCTAAGAGTCTAACCCTAACCCTAACCCTAACCCTAAGAGTCTAACCCTAACCCTGAATATAACCCTAACCCTAAGAGTCTAACCCTCACCCTAACCCTAACCCTAAGTGTCTAACCCTAACCCTAACCCTAACTCTAACCCTAAGAGTCTAACCCTAACCCTAAGAGTCTAACCCTAACCCCAACCCTAACCCTAAGAGTCTAACCCTAACCCTAAGAGTCTAACCCTAACCCTAACTCTAACCCTAAGAGTCTAACCGTAACCCTAACCCTAACCCTAAGAGTCTAACCCTAACCCTAACCCTAACCCTAAGAGTCTAACCCTAACCCTAAGAGTCTAACCCTAACCCTAACCCTAACCCTAACCGTAAGAGTCTAACCCTAACCCTAAGAGTCTAACCCTAACCCTAACCCTAACCCTAAGAGTCTAACCCTAACCCTAACCCTAAGAGTCTAACCCTAATCTGAATATAACCCTAACCCTAAGAGTCTAACCCTCACCCTAACCCTAACCCTGTCTAACCCTAACCCTAACCCTAACCTTAACCCTAAGAGTCTAACCCTAACCCTAAGAGTCTAACCCTAACCCCAACCCTAACCCTAAGAGTCTAACCCTAACCTTAAGAGTCTAACCCTAACCCTAACTCTAACCCTAAGAGTCTAACCGTAACCCTAACCCTAACCCTAAGAGTCTAACCCTAACCTAACCCTAACCCTAACCCTAAGAGTCTAACCCTAACCCTAACCCTAACCCTAAGAGTCTAACCCTAACCCTAAGAATCTAACCCTAACCCTAACCCTAACCCTAACCCTAAGAGTCTAACCCTAACCCTGAGTCTAACCCTAACCCTAACCCTAACCCTAACCCTAAGAGTCTAACCCTAACCCTAAGAGTCTAACCCTAACCCTAACCCTAACCCTAACCCTAACCGTAAGAGTCTAACCCTAACCCTAAGAGTCTAACCCTAAGAGTCTAACCCTAACAGTCTAACCCTAACCCTAACAGTCTAACCCTAACCCTAACCCTAAACCCGGCTGAAGTACCCAAGTATATTTCGCTAGATGGCAGCAGCGCTCCACAAACAGAGCCGGCTGCAGTACCCAAATATATTTCGCTAGATGGCAGCAGCGCTCCACCAACAGCGCCGGCTGCAGTACCCAAGTATATTTCGCTAGATGGCAGCAGCGCTCCACCAACCGGGCGGCTGCAGTACCCAAGTATATTTCGCTAGATGGCAGCAGCGCTCCACCAACAGCGCCGGCTGCAGTACCCAAATATATTTCGCTAGATGGCAGCAGCGCTCCACCAACCGGGCGGCTGCAGTACCCAAGTATATTTCGCTAGATGGCAGCAGCGCTCCACCAACCGGGCGGCTGCAGTACCCAAGTATATTTCGCTAGATGGCAGCAGCGCTCCACCAACAGCGCCGGCTGCAGTACCCAAATATATTTCGCTAGATGGCAGCAGCGCTCCACAAACCGGGCGGCTGCAGTACCCAAGTATATTTCGCTAGATGGCAGCAGCGCTCCACCAACAGCGCCGGCTGCAGTACTCAAGTATATTTCGCTAGATGGCAGCAGCGTTCCACAAAAAGGGTGGCTGCACTACCCAAATATATAGTAGTGAGTCTAACCCTAACCCTAAGAGTCTAACCCTAAGAGTCTAACCCTAACCCTAACCCTAACCCTAACAGTCTAACCCTAACCCTAACCCTAAACCCGGCTGCAGTACCCAAATATATTTCGCTAGATGGCAGCAGCGCTCCACCAACAGAGCCGGCTGCAGTACCCAAGTATATTTCGCTAGATGGCAGCAGCGCTCCACCAACAGGGCCGGCTGCAGTACCCAAATATATTTCGCTAGATGGCAGCAGCGCTCCACCAACAGCACCGGCTGCAATACCCAAGTATATTTCGCTAGATGGCAGCAGCGCTCCATCAAAAGGGCGGCTGCAGTACCCAAATATATAGTACTGAGTCTGACCCTAACCCTAAGAGCCTGATTCTAACCCTAACCATAAGAGCCTGAGTCTAACCCTCACCCTAAGAGCCTGAGTCTAACCCTAACCCTAAGAGCCTGAGTCTAACCCTAACCCTAAGAGCCTGAGTCTAACCCTCACCCTAAGAGCCTGAGTCTAACCCTCACCCTAAGAGCCTGAGTCTAACCCTAACCCTAAGAGCCTGAGTCTAACCCTTACCCTAAGAGTCTAACCCTAACCCTAACCCTAACCCTAAGAGTCTAACCCTAATCTGAATATAACCCTAACCCTAAGAGTCTAACCCTCACCCTAACCCTAACCCTAAGTGTCTAACCCTAACCCTAACCTTAACCCTAAGAGTCTAACCCTAACCCTAAGAGTCTAACCCTAACCCCAACCCTAACCCTAAGAGTCTAACCCTAACCTTAAGAGTCTAACCCTAACCCTAACTCTAACCCTAAGAGTCTAACCGTAACCCTAACCCTAAGAGTCTAACCCTAACCCTAACCCTAACCCTAACCCTAAGAGTCTAACCCTAACCCTAACCCTAACCCTAAGAGTCTAACCCTAACCCTAAGAGTCTAACCCTAACCCTAACCCTAACCCTAACCCTAAGAGTCTAACCCTAACCCTAAGAGTCTAACCCTAACCCTAACCCTAACCCTAACCCTAAGAGTCCAACCCTAACCCTAAGAGTCTAACCCTAACCCTAACCCTAACCCTAACCCTAAGAGTCTAACCCTAACCCTAAGAGTCTAACCCTAACCCTAACCCTAACCGTAAGAGTCTAACCCTAAGAGTCTAACCCTAAGAGTCTAACCCTAACCCTAACAGTCTAACCCTAACCCTAACCCTAAACCCGGCTGAAGTACCCAAGTATATTTCGCTAGATGGCAGCAGCGCTCCACCAACAGAGCCGGCTGCAGTACCCAAATATATTTCGCTAGATGGCAGCAGCGCTCCACCAACAGCGCCGGCTGCAGTACCCAAATATATTTCGCTAGATGGCAGCAGCGCTCCACCAACAGCGCCGGCTGCAGTACCCAAATATATTTCGCTAGATGGCAGCAGCGCTCCACCAACCGGGCGGCTGCAGTACCCAAGTATATTTCGCTAGATGGCAGCAGCGCTCCACCAACAGGGCCGGCTGCAGTACCCAAATATATTTCGCTAGATGGCAGCAGCGCTCCACCAACCGGGCGGCTGCAGTACCCAAGTATATTTCGCTAGATGGCAGCAGCGCTACACCAACCGGGCGGCTGCAGTACCCAATTACATTTCGCTAGATGGCAGCAGCGCTCCATTAACAGCGCCGGCTGCAGTACCCAAATATATTTCGCTAGATGGCAGCAGCGCTCCACAAACCGGGCGGCTGCAGTACCCAAGTATATTTCGCTAGATGGCAGCAGCGCTCCACCAACCGGGCGGCTGCAGTACCCAATTACATTTCGCTAGATGGCAGCAGCGCTCCACCAACCGGGCGGCTGCAGTACCCAATTACATTTCGCTAGATGGCAGCAGCGCTCCACCAAAAGGGCGGCTGCAGTACCCAAGTATATTTCGCTAGATGGCAGCAGAGCTCCACCAACAGCGCCGGCTGCAGTACCCAAATATATTTCGCTAGATGGCAGCAGCGCTCCACCAAAAGGGCGGCTGCAGTACCCAAATATATTTCGCTAGATAACAGCAGCGCTCCACCAACAGGGCCGGCTGCAGTACCCAAATATATTTCGCTAGATGGCAGCAGCGCTCCACCAACAGCGCCGGCTGCAATACCCAAGTATATTTCGCTAGATGGCAGCAGCGCTCCACCAACCGGGCGGCTGCAGTACCCAAATATATAGTACTGAGTCTGACCCTAACCCTAAGAGCCTGAGTCTAACCCTAACCCTAAGAGCCTGAGTCTAACCCTCACCCTAAGAGCCTGAGTCTAACCCTAACCCTAAGAGCCTGAGTCTAACCCTAACCCTAAGAGCCTAAGTCTAACCCTTACCCTAAGAGTCTAACCCTAACCCTAACCGTAACCCTAAGAGTCTAACCCTAACCCTGAATATAACCCTAACCCTAAGAGTCTAACCCTCACCCTAACCCTAACCCTAAGTGTCTAACCCTAACCCTAACCCTAACTCTAACCCTAAGATTCTAACCCTAACCCTAAGAGTCTAACCCTAACCCCAACCCTAACCCTAAGAGTCTAACCCTAACCCTAAGAGTCTAACCCTAACCCTAACTCTAACCCTAAGAGTCTAACCGTAACCCTAACCCTAACCCTAAGAGTCTAACCCTAACCCTAAGAGTCTAACCCTAACCCTAAGAGTCTAACCCTAACCCTAACCCTAACCCTAACCGTAAGAGTCTAACCCTAACCCTAAGAGTCTAACCCTAACCCTAACCCTAACCCTAAGAGTCTAACCCTAACCCTAACCCTAAGAGTCTAACCCTAATCTGAATATAACCCTAACCCTAAGAGTCTAACCCTCACCCTAACCCTAACCCTAAGTGTCTAACCCTAACCCTAACCCTAACCTTAACCCTAAGAGTCTAACCCTAACCCTAAGAGTCTAACCCTAACCCCAACCCTAACCCTAAGAGTCTAACCCTAACCTTAAGAGTCTAACCCTAACCCTAAACCTAACCGTAAGAGTCTAACCCTAACCCTAAGAGTCTAACCCTAAGAGTCTAACCCTAACCTAACCCTAACCCTAACCCTAAGAGTCTAACCCTAACCCTAACCCTAACCCTAAGAGTCTAACCCTAACCCTAAGAATCTAACCCTAACCCTAACCCTAACCCTAACCCTAAGAGTCTAACCCTAACCCTGAGTCTAACCCTAACCCTAACCCTAACCCTAAGAGTCTAACCCTAACCCTGAATATAACCCTAACCCTAAGAGTCTAACCCTCACCCTAACCCTAACCCTAAGTGTCTAACCCTAACCCTAACCCTAACTCTAACCCTAAGAGTCTAACCCTAACCCTAAGAGTCTAACCCTAACCCCAACCCTAACCCTAAGAGTCTAACCCTAACCCTAAGAGTCTAACCCTAACCCTAACTCTAACCCTAAGAGTCTAACCGTAACCCTAACCCTAACCCTAAGAGTCTAACCCTAACCCTAACCCTAACCCTAAGAGTCTAACCCTAACCCTAAGAGTCTAACCCTAACCCTAACCCTAACCCTAACCGTAAGAGTCTAACCCTAACCCTGAGTCTAACCCTAACCCTAACCCTAACCCTAAGAGTCTAACCCTAACCCTAACCCTAAGAGTCTAACCCTAATCTGAATATAACCCTAACCCTAAGAGTCTAACCCTCACCCTAACCCTAACCCTAAGTGTCTAACCCTAACCCTAACCCTAACCTTAACCCTAAGAGTCTAACCCTAACCCTAAGAGTCTAACCCTAACCCCACCCTAACCCTAAGAGTCTAACCCTAAACTTAAGAGTCTAACCCTAACCCTAACTCTAACCCTAAGAGTCTAACCGTAACCCTAACCCTAACCCTAAGAGTCTAACCCTAACCTAACCCTAACCCTAACCCTAAGAGACTAACCCTAACCCTAACCCTAACCCTAAGAGTCTAACCCTAACCCTAAGAATCTAACCCTAACCCTAACCCTAACCCTAACCCTAAGAGTCTAACCCTAACCCTAAGAGTCTAACCCTAACCCTAACCCTAACCCTAAGAGTCTAACCCTAACCCTAAGAGTCTAACCCTAACCCTAACCCTAACCCTAACCCTAACCGTAAGAGTCTAACCCTAACCCTAAGAGTCTAACCCTAAGAGTCTAACCCTAAGAGTCTAACCCTAACCCTAACAGTCTAACCCTAACCCTAACCCTAAACCCGGCTGAAGTACCCAAGTATATTTCGCTAGATGGCAGCAGCGCTCCACAAACAGAGCCGGCTGCAGTACCCAAATATATTTCGCTAGATGGCAGCAGCGCTCCACCAACAGCGCCGGCTGCAGTACCCAAGTATATTTCGCTAGATGGCAGCAGCACTCCACCAACAGGGCCGGCTGCAGTACCCAAGTATATTTCGCTAGATGGCAGCAGCGCTCCACCAACAGGGCCGGCTGCAGTACCCAAATATATTTCGCTAGATGGCAGCAGCGCTCCACCAACCGGGCGGCTGCAGTACCCAAGTATATTTCGCTAGATGGCAGCAGCGCTCCACCAACCGGGCGGCTGCAGTACCCAAGTATATTTCGCTAGATGGCAGCAGCGCTCCACCAACAGCGCCGGCTGCAGTACCCAAATATATTTCGCTAGATGGCAGCAGCGCTCCACAAACCGGGCGGCTGCAGTACCCAAGTATATTTCGCTAGATGGCAGCAGCGCTCCACCAACAGGGCCGGCTGCAGTACCCAAGTATATTTCGCTAGATGGCAGCAGCGCTCCACCAACCGGGCGGCTGCAGTACCCAAGTATATTTCGCTAGATGGCAGCAGCGCTCCACCAACCGGGCGGCTGCAGTACCCAAGTATATTTCGCTAGATGGCAGCAGCGCTCCACCAACAGGGCCGGCTGCAGTACCCAAGTATATTTCGCTAGATGGCAGCAGCGCTCCACCAACCGGGCGGCTGCAGTACCCAAGTATATTTCGCTAGATGGCAGCAGCGCTCCACCAACAGGGCCGGCTGCAGTACCCAAGTATATTTCGCTAGATGGCAGCAGCGTTCCACCAAAAGGGCGGCTGCAGTACACAAATATATAGTACTAAATCTGACCCTAACCCTAAGAGCCTGTGTCTAACCCTAACCCTAAGAGCCTGAGTCTAACCCTAACCCTAAGAGCCTGAGTCTAACCCTAACCCTAAGAGCCTAAGTCTAACCCTAACCCTAAGAGTCAAACCCTAACCCTAACCCTAAGCCTAAGAGTGTAACCCTAACCCTAACCCTAACCCTAAGAGTCTAACCCTAACCCTAACCCTAACCCTAAGAGTCTAACCCTAACCCTAAGAGTCTAACCCTAACCCTAACCTTAACCCTAACCCTAAGAGTCTAACCCTAACCCTAAGAGTCTAACCCTAACCCTAACCCTAACCCTAAGAGTCTAACCCTAACCCTAAGAGTCTAACCCTAACCCTAACCCTAACCCTAACCCTAACCGTAAGAGTCTAACCCTAACCCTAAGAGTCTAACCCTAAGAGTCTAACCCTAACCCTAACCCTAACCCTAACAGTCTAACCCTAACCCTAACCCTAAACCCGGCTGAAGTACCCAAGTATATTTCGCTAGATGGCAGCAGCGCTCCACCAACAGAGCCGACTGCAGTACCCAAATATATTTCGCTAGATGGCAGCAGCGCTCCACACACAGGGCCGGCTGCAGTACCCAAATATATTTCGCTAGATGGCAGCAGCGATCCACCAACAGCGCCGGCTGCAGTACCCAAATATATTTCGCTAGATGGCAGCAGCGCTCCACCAAAAGGGCGGCTGCAGTACCCAAGTATATTTCGCTAGACGGCGGCAGTGCTCAACCAAAAGGGCGGCTGCAGTACCAAAGTATATTTCGCTAGATGGCAGCAGCGCTCCACCAACAGCGCCGGCTGCAGTACTCAAGTATATTTCGCTAGATGGCAGCAGCGCTCCACAAAAAGGGTGGCTGCACTACCCAAATATATAGTAGTGAGTCTAACCCTAACCCTAAGAGTCTAACCCTAAGAGTCTAACCCTAACCCTAACCCTAACCCTAACAGTCTAACCCTAACCCTAACCCTAAACCCGGCTGCAGTACCCAAATATATTTCGCTAGATGGCAGCAGCGCTCCACCAACAGAGCCGGCTGCAGTACCCAAGTATATTTCGCTAGATGGCAGCAGCGCTCCACCAACAGGGCCGGCTGCAGTACCCAAATATATTTCGCTAGATGGCAGCAGCGCTCCACCAACAGCACCGGCTGCAATACCCAAGTATATTTCGCTAGATGGCAGCAGCGCTCCATCAAAAGGGCGGCTGCAGTACCCAAATATATAGTACTGAGTCTGACCCTAACCCTAAGAGCCTGATTCTAACCCTAACCCTAAGAGCCTGAGTCTAACCCTCACCCTAAGAGCCTGAGTCTAACCCTAACCCTAAGAGCCTGAGTCTAACCCTAACCCTAAGAGCCTGAGTCTAACCCTCACCCTAAGAGCCTGAGTCTAACCCTCACCCTAAGAGCCTGAGTCTAACCCTAACCCTAAGAGCCTGAGTCTAACCCTTACCCTAAGAGTCTAACCCTAACCCTAACCCTAACCCTAAGAGTCTAACCCTAATCTGAATATAACCCTAACCCTAAGAGTCTAACCCTCACCCTAACCCTAACCCTAAGTGTCTAACCCTAACCCTAACCTTAACCCTAAGAGTCTAACCCTAACCCTAAGAGTCTAACCCTAACCCCAACCCTAACCCTAAGAGTCTAACCCTAACCTTAAGAGTCTAACCCTAACCCTAACTCTAACCCTAAGAGTCTAACCGTAACCCTAACCCTAAGAGTCTAACCCTAACCCTAACCCTAACCCTAACCCTAAGAGTCTAACCCTAACCCTAACCCTAACCGTAAGAGTCTAACCCTAACCCTAAGAGTCTAACCCTAACCCTAACCCTAACCCTAACCCTAAGAGTCTAACCCTAACCCTAAGAGTCTAACCCTAACCCTAACCCTAACCCTAACCCTAAGAGTCTAACCCTAACCCTAAGAGTCTAACCCTAACCCTAACCCTAACCCTAACCCTAAGAGTCTAACCCTAACCCTAAGAGTCTAACCCTAACCCTAACCCTAACCCTAACCCTAACCGTAAGAGTCTAACCCTAAGAGTCTAACCCTAAGAGTCTAACCCTAACCCTAACAGTCTAACCCTAACCCTAACCCTAAACCCGGCTGAAGTACCCAAGTATATTTCGCTAGATGGCAGCAGCGCTCCACCAACAGAGCCGGCTGCAGTACCCAAATATATTTCGCTAGATGGCAGCAGCGCTCCACCAACAGCGCCGGCTGCAGTACCCAAATATATTTCGCTAGATGGCAGCAGCGTTCCACCAACAGCGCCGGCTGCAGTACCCAAATATATTTCGCTAGATGGCAGCAGCGCTCCACCAACCGGGCGGCTGCAGTACCCAAGTATATTTCGCTAGATGGCAGCAGCGCTCCACCAACAGGGCCGGCTGCAGTACCCAAATATATTTCGCTAGATGGCAGCAGCGCTCCACCAACAGGGCCGGCTGCAGTACCCAAGTATATTTCGCTAGATGGCAGCAGCGCTCCAACAACCGGGCGGCTGCAGTACCAAGTATATTTCGCTAGATGGCAGCAGCGCTCCACCAACAGGGTCGGCTGCAGTACCCAAGTATATTTCGCTAGATGGCAGCAGCGCTCCACCAACCGGGCGGCTGCAGTACCCAAGTATATTTCGCTAGATGGCAGCAGCGCTCCACCAACAGGGCCGGCTGCAGTACCCAAATATATTTCGCTAGATGGCAGCAGCGCTCCACCAACCGGGCGGCTGCAGTACCCAAATATATAGTACTGAGTCTGACCCTAACCCTAAGAGCCTGAGTCTAACCCTAACCCTAAGAGCCTGAGTCTAACCCTCACCCTAAGAGCCTGAGTCTAACCCTCACCCTAAGAGCCTGAGTCTAACCCTAACCCTAAGAGCCTGAGTCTAACCCTAACCCTAAGAGCCTAAGTCTAACCCTTACCTTAAGAGTCTAACCCTAACCCTAACCCTAACCCTAAGAGTCTAACCCTAACCCTGAATATAACCCTAACCCTAAGAGTCTAACCCTCACCCTAACCCTAACCCTAAGTGTCTAACCCTAACCCTAACCCTAACTCTAACCCTAAGAGTCTAACCCTAAACATAAGAGTCTAACCCTAACCCCAACCCTAACCCTAAGAGTCTAACCCTAACCCTAAGAGTCTAACCCTAACCCTAACTCTAACCCTAAGAGTCTAACCGTAACCCTAACCCTAACCCTAAGAGTCTAACCCTAACCCTAACCCTAACCCTAAGAGTCTAACCCTAACCCTAAGAGTCTAACCCTAACCCTAACCCTAACCCTAACCGTAAGAGTCTAACCCTAACCCTAAGAGTCTAACCCTAACCCTAACCCTAACCCTAAGAGTCTAACCCTAACCCTAACCCTAAGAGTCTAACCCTAATCTGAATATAACCCTAACCCTAAGAGTCTAACCCTCACCCTAACCCTAACCCTAAGTGTCTAACCCTAACCCTAACCCTAACCTTAACCCTAAGAGTCTAACCCTAACCCTAAGAGTCTAACCCTAACCCCACCCTAACCCTAAGAGTCTAACCCTAAACTTAAGAGTCTAACCCTAACCCTAACTCTAACCCTAAGAGTCTAACCCTAACCCTAACCCTAACCCTAAGAGTCTAACCCTAACCTAACCCTAACCCTAACCCTAAGAGACTAACCCTAACCCTAACCCTAACCCTAAGAGTCTAACCCTAACCCTAAGAATCTAACCCTAACCCTAACCCTAACCCTAACCCTAAGAGTCTAACCCTAACCCTAAGAGTCTAACCCTAACCCTAACCCTAACCCTAAGAGTCTAACCCTAACCCTAAGAGTCTAACCCTAACCCTAACCCTAACCGTAAGAGTCTAACCCTAACCCTAAGAGTCTAACCCTAAGAGTCTAACCCTAAGAGTCTAACCCTAACCCTAACAGTCTAACCCTAACCCTAACCCTAAACCCGGCTGAAGTACCCAAGTATATTTCGCTAGATGGCAGCAGCGCTCCACAAACAGAGGCGGCTGCAGTACCCAAATATATTTCGCTAGATGGCAGCAGCGCTCCACCAACAGCGCCGGCTGCAGTACCCAAGTATATTTCGCTAGATGGCAGCAGCACTCCACCAACCGGGCGGCTGCAGTACCCAAGTATATTTCGCTAGATGGCAGCAGCGCTCCACCAACAGGGCCGGCTGCAGTACCCAAATATATTTCGCTAGATGGCAGCAGCGCTCCACCAACCGGGCGGCTGCAGTACCCAAGTATATTTCGCTAGATGGCAGCAGCGCTCCACCAACCGGGCGGCTGCAGTACCCAAGTATATTTCGCTAGATGGCAGCAGCGCTCCACCAACAGCGCCGGCTGCAGTACCCAAATATATTTCGCTAGATGGCAGCAGCGCTCCACAAACCGGGCGGCTGCAGTACCCAAGTATATTTCGCTAGATGGCAGCAGCGCTCCACCAACAGGGCCGGCTGCAGTACCCAAATATATTTCGCTAGATGGCAGCAGCGCTCCACCAACCGGGCGGCTGCAGTACCCAAGTATATTTCGCTAGATGGCAGCAGCGCTCCACCAACCGGGCGGCTGCAGTACCCAAGTATATTTCGCTAGATGGCAGCAGCGCTCCACCAACAGGGCCGGCTGCAGTACCCAAGTATATTTCGCTAGATGGCAGCAGCGCTCCACCAACCGGGCGGCTGCAGTACCCAAGTATATTTCGCTAGATGGCAGCAGCGCTCCACCAACAGGGCCGGCTGCAGTACCCAAGTATATTTCGCTAGATGGCAGCAGCGTTCCACCAAAAGGGCGGCTGCAGTACACAAATATATAGTACTAAATCTGACCCTAACCCTAAGAGCCTGTGTCTAACCCTAACCCTAAGAGCCTGAGTCTAACCCTAACCCTAAGAGCCTGAGTCTAACCCTAACCCTAAGAGCCTAAGTCTAACCCTAACCCTAAGAGTCAAACCCTAACCCTAACCCTAAGCCTAAGAGTGTAACCCTAACCCTAACCCTAACCCTAACCCTAAGAGTCTAACCCTAACCCTAACCCTAACCCTAAGAGTCTAACCCTAACCCTAAGAGTCTAACCCTAACCCTAACCTTAACCCTAACCCTAAGAGTCTAACCCTAACCCTAAGAGTCTAACCCTAACCCTAACCCTAACCCTAAGAGTCTAACCCTAACCCTAAGAGTCTAACCCTAACCCTAACCCTAACCCTAACCCTAACCGTAAGAGTCTAACCCTAACCCTAAGAGTCTAACCCTAAGAGTCTAACCCTAACCCTAACCCTAACCCTAACAGTCTAACCCTAACCCTAACCCTAAACCCGGCTGAAGTACCCAAGTATATTTCGCTAGATGGCAGCAGCGCTCCACCAACAGAGCCGGCTGCAGTACCCAAATATATTTCGCTAGATGGCAGCAGCGCTCCACAAACAGGGCCGGCTGCAGTACCCAAATATATTTCGCTAGATGGCAGCAGCGATCCACCAACAGCGCCGGCTGCAGTACCCAAATATATTTCGCTAGATGGCAGCAGCGCTCCACCAAAAGGGCGGCTGCAGTACCCAAGTATATTTCGCTAGACGGCGGCAGTGCTCAACCAAAAGGGCGGCTGCAGTACCAAAGTATATTTCGCTAGATGGCAGCAGCGCTCCACCAACAGCGCCGGCTGCAGTACTCAAGTATATTTCGCTAGATGGCAGCAGCGCTCCACAAAAAGGGTGGCTGCACTACCCAAATATATAGTAGTGAGTCTAACCCTAACCCTAAGAGTCTAACCCTAAGAGTCTAACCCTAACCCTAACCCTAACCCTAACAGTCTAACCCTAACCCTAACCCTAAACCCGGCTGCAGTACCCAAATATATTTCGCTAGATGGCAGCAGCGCTCCACCAACAGAGCCGGCTGCAGTACCCAAGTATATTTCGCTAGATGGCAGCAGCGCTCCACCAACAGGGCCGGCTGCAGTACCCAAATATATTTCGCTAGATGGCAGCAGCGCTCCACCAACAGCACCGGCTGCAATACCCAAGTATATTTCGCTAGATGGCAGCAGCGCTCCATCAAAAGGGCGGCTGCAGTACCCAAATATATAGTACTGAGTCTGACCCTAACCCTAAGAGCCTGAGTCTAACCCTAACCCTAAGAGCCTGAGTCTAACCCTCACCCTAAGAGCCTGAGTCTAACCCTAACCCTAAGAGCCTGAGTCTAACCCTAACCCTAAGAGCCTGAGTCTAACCCTCACCCTAAGAGCCTGAGTCTAACCCTCACCCTAAGAGCCTGAGTCTAACCCTAACCCTAAGAGCCTGAGTCTAACCCTTACCCTAAGAGTCTAACCCTAACCCTAACCCTAACCCTAAGAGTCTAACCCTAATCTGAATATAACCCTAACCCTAAGAGTCTAACCCTCACCCTAACCCTAACCCTAAGTGTCTAACCCTAACCCTAACCTTAACCCTAAGAGTCTAACCCTAACCCTAAGAGTCTAACCCTAACCCCAACCCTAACCCTAAGAGTCTAACCCTAACCTTAAGAGTCTAACCCTAACCCTAACCCTAACCCTAAGAGTCTAACCCTAACCCCAACCCTAACCCTAAGAGTCTAACCCTAACCTTAAGAGTCTAACCCTAACCCTAACTCTAACCCTAAGAGTCTAACCGTAACCCTAACCCTAAGAGTCTAACCCTAACCCTAACCCTAACCCTAACCCTAAGAGTCTAACCCTAACCCTAACCCTAACCCTAAGAGTCTAACCCTAACCCTAAGAGTCTAACCCTAACCCTAACCCTAACCCTAACCCTAAGAGTCTAACCCTAACCCTAAGAGTCTAACCCTAACCCTAACCCTAACCCTAACCCTAAGAGTCTAACCCTAACCCTAAGAGTCTAACCCTAACCCTAACCCTAACCCTAACCCTAAGAGTCTAACCCTAACCCTAAGAGTCTAACCCTAAGCCTAACCCTAACCCTAACCGTAAGAGTCTAACCCTAAGAGTCTAACCCTAAGAGTCTAACCCTAACCCTAACAGTCTAACCCTAACCCTAACCCTAAACCCGGCTGAAGTACCCAAGTATATTTCGCTAGATGGCAGCAGCGCTCCACCAACAGAGCCGGCTGCAGTACCCAAATATATTTCGCTAGATGGCAGCAGCGATCCACCAACAGCGCCGGCTGCAGTACCCAAATATATTTCGCTAGATGGCAGCAGCGTTCCACCAACAGCGCCGGCTGCAGTACCCAAATATATTTCGCTAGATGGCAGCAGCGCTCCACCAACCGGGCGGCTGCAGTACCCAAGTATATTTCGCTAGATGGCAGCAGCGCTCCACCAACAGCGCCGGCTGCAGTACCCAAATATATTTCGCTAGATGGCAGCAGCGCTCCACCAACCGGGCGGCTGCAGTACCCAAGTATATTTCGCTAGATGGCAGCAGCGCTACACCAACCGGGCGGCTGCAGTACCCAATTACATTTCGCTAGATGGCAGCAGCGCTCCACCAACAGCGCCGGCTGCAGTACCCAAATATATTTCGCTAGATGGCAGCAGCGCTCCACAAACCGGGCGGCTGCAGTACCCAAGTATATTTCGCTAGATGGCAGCAGCGCTCCACCAACCGGGCGGCTGCAGTACCCAATTACATTTCGCTAGATGGCAGCAGCGCTCCACCAACCGGGCGGCTGCAGTACCCAATTACATTTCGCTAGATGGCAGCAGCGCTCCACCAAAAGGGCGGCTGCAGTACCCAAGTATATTTCGCTAGATGGCAGCAGAGCTCCACCAACAGCGCCGGCTGCAGTACCCAAATATATTTCGCTAGATAACAGCAGCGCTCCACCAACAGGGCCGGCTGCAGTACCCAAATATATTTCGCTAGATGGCAGCAGCGCTCCACCAACAGCGCCGGCTGCAATACCCAAGTATATTTCGCTAGATGGCAGCAGCGCTCCACCAACCGGGCGGCTGCAGTACCCAAATATATAGTACTGAGTCTGACCCTAACCCTAAGAGCCTGAGTCTAACCCTAACCCTAAGAGCCTGAGTCTAACCCTCACCCTAAGAGCCTGAGTCTAACCCTCACCCTAAGAGCCTGAGTCTAACCCTAACCCTAAGAGCCTGAGTCTAACCCTAACCCTAAGAGCCTAAGTCTAACCCTTACCCTAAGAGTCTAACCCTAACCCTAACCGTAACCCTAAGAGTCTAACCCTAACCCTGAATATAACCCTAACCCTAAGAGTCTAACCCTCACCCTAACCCTAACCCTAAGTGTCTAACCCTAACCCTAACCCTAACTCTAACCCTAAGAGTCTAACCCTAACCCTAAGAGTCTAACCCTAACCCCAACCCTAACCCTAAGAGTCTAACCCTAACCCTAAGAGTCTAACCCTAACCCTAACTCTAACCCTAAGAGTCTAACCGTAACCCTAACCCTAACCCTAAGAGTCTAACCCTAACCCTAAGAGTCTAACCCTAACCCTAAGAGTCTAACCCTAACCCTAACCCTAACCCTAACCGTAAGAGTCTAACCCTAACCCTAAGAGTCTAACCCTAACCCTAACCCTAACCCTAAGAGTCTAACCCTAACCCTAACCCTAAGAGTCTAACCCTAATCTGAATATAACCCTAACCCTAAGAGTCTAACCCTCACCCTAACCCTAACCCTAAGTGTCTAACCCTAACCCTAACCCTAACCTTAACCCTAAGAGTCTAACCCTAACCCTAAGAGTCTAACCCTAACCCCAACCCTAACCCTAAGAGTCTAACCCTAACCTTAAGAGTCTAACCCTAACCCTAAACCTAACCGTAAGAGTCTAACCCTAACCCTAAGAGTCTAACCCTAAGAGTCTAACCCTAACCTAACCCTAACCCTAACCCTAAGAGTCTAACCCTAACCCTAACCCTAACCCTAAGAGTCTAACCCTAACCCTAAGAATCTAACCCTAACCATAACCCTAACCCTAACCCTAAGAGTCTAACCCTAACCCTGAGTCTAACCCTAACCCTAACCCTAACCCTAAGAGTCTAACCCTAACCCTGAATATAACCCTAACCCTAAGAGTCTAACCCTCACCCTAACCCTAACCCTAAGTGTCTAACCCTAACCCTAACCCTAACTCTAACCCTAAGAGTCTAACCCTAACCCTAAGAGTCTAACCCTAACCCCAACCCTAACCCTAAGAGTCTAACCCTAACCCTAAGAGTCTAACCCTAACCCTAACTCTAACCCTAAGAGTCTAACCGTAACCCTAACCCTAACCCTAAGAGTCTAACCCTAACCCTAACCCTAACCCTAAGAGTCTAACCCTAACCCTAAGAGTCTAACCCTAACCCTAACCCTAACCCTAACCGTAAGAGTCTAACCCTAACCCTAAGAGTCTAACCCTAACCCTAACCCTAACCCTAAGAGTCTAACCCTAACCCTAACCCTAAGAGTCTAACCCTAATCTGAATATAACCCTAACCCTAAGAGTCTAACCCTCACCCTAACCCTAACCCTAAGTGTCTAACCCTAACCCTAACCCTAACCTTAACCCTAAGAGTCTAACCCTAACCCTAAGAGTCTAACCCTAACCCCACCCTAACCCTAAGAGTCTAACCCTAAACTTAAGAGTCTAACCCTAACCCTAACTCTAACCCTAAGAGTCTAACCGTAACCCTAACCCTAACCCTAAGAGACTAACCCTAACCCTAACCCTAACCCTAAGAGTCTAACCCTAACCCTAAGAATCTAACCCTAACCCTAACCCTAACCCTAACCCTAAGAGTCTAACCCTAACCCTAAGAGTCTAACCCTAACCCTAACCCTAACCCTAAGAGTCTAACCCTAACCCTAAGAGTCTAACCCTAACCCTAACCCTAACCCTAACCCTAACCGTAAGAGTCTAACCCTAACCCTAAGAGTCTAACCCTAAGAGTCTAACCCTAAGAGTCTAACCCTAACCCTAACAGTCTAACCCTAACCCTAACCCTAAACCCGGCTGAAGTACCCAAGTATATTTCGCTAGATGGCAGCAGCGCTCCACAAACAGAGCCGGCTGCAGTACCCAAATATATTTCGCTAGATGGCAGCAGCGCTCCACCAACAGCGCCGGCTGCAGTACCCAAGTATATTTCGCTAGATGGCAGCAGCACTCCACCAACAGGGCCGGCTGCAGTACCCAAGTATATTTCGCTAGATGGCAGCAGCGCTCCACCAACAGGGCCGGCTGCAGTACCCAAATATATTTCGCTAGATGGCAGCAGCGCTCCACCAACCGGGCGGCTGCAGTACCCAAGTATATTTCGCTAGATGGCAGCAGCGCTCCACCAACCGGGCGGCTGCAGTACCCAAGTATATTTCGCTAGATGGCAGCAGCGCTCCACCAACAGCGCCGGCTGCAGTACCCAAATATATTTCGCTAGATGGCAGCAGCGCTCCACAAACCGGGCGGCTGCAGTACCCAAGTATATTTCGCTAGATGGCAGCAGCGCTCCACCAACAGGGCCGGCTGCAGTACCCAAGTATATTTCGCTAGATGGCAGCAGCGCTCCACCAACCGGGCGGCTGCAGTACCCAAGTATATTTCGCTAGATGGCAGCAGCGCTCCACCAACCGGGCGGCTGCAGTACCCAAGTATATTTCGCTAGATGGCAGCAGCGCTCCACCAACAGGGCCGGCTGCAGTACCCAAGTATATTTCGCTAGATGGCAGCAGCGCTCCACCAACCGGGCGGCTGCAGTACCCAAGTATATTTCGCTAGATGGCAGCAGCGCTCCACCAACAGGGCCGGCTGCAGTACCCAAGTATATTTCGCTAGATGGCAGCAGCGTTCCACCAAAAGGGCGGCTGCAGTACACAAATATATAGTACTAAATCTGACCCTAACCCTAAGAGCCTGTGTCTAACCCTAACCCTAAGAGCCTGAGTCTAACCCTAACCCTAAGAGCCTGAGTCTAACCCTAACCCTAAGAGCCTAAGTCTAACCCTAACCCTAAGAGTCAAACCCTAACCCTAACCCTAAGCCTAAGAGTGTAACCCTAACCCTAACCCTAACCCTAACCCTAAGAGTCTAACCCTAACCCTAACCCTAACCCTAAGAGTCTAACCCTAACCCTAAGAGTCTAACCCTAACCCTAACCTTAACCCTAACCCTAAGAGTCTAACCCTAACCCTAAGAGTCTAACCCTAACCCTAACTCTAACCCTAAGAGTCTAACCCTAACCCTAAGAGTCTAACCCTAACCCTAACCCTAACCCTAACCCTAACCGTAAGAGTCTAACCCTAACCCTAAGAGTCTAACCCTAAGAGTCTAACCCTAACCCTAACCCTAACCCTAACAGTCTAACCCTAACCCTAACCCTAAACCCGGCTGAAGTACCCAAGTATATTTCGCTAGATGGCAGCAGCGCTCCACCAACAGAGCCGGCTGCAGTACCCAAATATATTTCGCTAGATGGCAGCAGCGCTCCACAAACAGGGCCGGCTGCAGTACCCAAATATATTTCGCTAGATGGCAGCAGCGATCCACCAACAGCGCCGGCTGCAGTACCCAAATATATTTCGCTAGATGGCAGCAGCGCTCCACCAAAAGGGCGGCTGCAGTACCCAAGTATATTTCGCTAGACGGCGGCAGTGCTCAACCAAAAGGGCGGCTGCAGTACCAAAGTATATTTCGCTAGATGGCAGCAGCGCTCCACCAACAGCGCCGGCTGCAGTACTCAAGTATATTTCGCTAGATGGCAGCAGCGCTCCACAAAAAGGGTGGCTGCACTACCCAAATATATAGTAGTGAGTCTAACCCTAACCCTAAGAGTCTAACCCTAAGAGTCTAACCCTAACCCTAACCCTAACCCTAACAGTCTAACCCTAACCCTAACCCTAAACCCGGCTGCAGTACCCAAATATATTTCGCTAGATGGCAGCAGCGCTCCACCAACAGAGCCGGCTGCAGTACCCAAGTATATTTCGCTAGATGGCAGCAGCGCTCCACCAACAGGGCCGGCTGCAGTACCCAAATATATTTCGCTAGATGGCAGCAGCGCTCCACCAACAGCACCGGCTGCAATACCCAAATATATTTCGCTAGATGGCAGCAGCGCTCCATCAAAAGGGCGGCTGCAGTACCCAAATATATAGTACTGAGTCTGACCCTAACCCTAAGAGCCTGAGTCTAACCCTAACCCTAAGAGCCTGAGTCTAACCCTCACCCTAAGAGCCTGAGTCTAACCCTAACCCTAAGAGCCTGAGTCTAACCCTAACCCTAAGAGCCTGAGTCTAACCCTCACCCTAAGAGCCTGAGTCTAACCCTCACCCTAAGAGCCTGAGTCTAACCCTAACCCTAAGAGCCTGAGTCTAACCCTTACCCTAAGAGTCTAACCCTAACCCTAACCCTAACCCTAAGAGTCTAACCCTAATCTGAATATAACCCTAACCCTAAGAGTCTAACCCTCACCCTAACCCTAACCCTAAGTGTCTAACCCTAACCCTAACCTTAACCCTAAGAGTCTAACCCTAACCCTAAGAGTCTAACCCTAACCCCAACCCTAACCCTAAGAGTCTAACCCTAACCTTAAGAGTCTAACCCTAACCCTAACTCTAACCCTAAGAGTCTAACCGTAACCCTAACCCTAAGAGTCTAACCCTAACCCTAACCCTAACCCTAACCCTAAGAGTCTAACCCTAACCCTAACCCTAACCCTAAGAGTCTAACCCTAACCCTAAGAGTCTAACCCTAACCCTAACCCTAACCCTAACCCTAAGAGTCTAACCCTAACCCTAAGAGTCTAACCCTAACCCTAACCCTAACCCTAACCCTAAGAGTCTAACCCTAACCCTAAGAGTCTAACCCTAACCCTAACCCTAACCCTAACCCTAAGAGTCTAACCCTAACCCTAAGAGTCTAACCCTAACCCTAACCCTAACCCTAACCCTAACCGTAAGAGTCTAACCCTAAGAGTCTAACCCTAAGAGTCTAACCCTAACCCTAACAGTCTAACCCTAACCCTAACCCTAAACCCGGCTGAAGTACCCAAGTATATTTCGCTAGATGGCAGCAGCGCTCCACCAACAGAGCCGGCTGCAGTACCCAAATATATTTCGCTAGATGGCAGCAGCGCTCCACCAACAGCGCCGGCTGCAGTACCCAAATATATTTCGCTAGATGGCAGCAGCGTTCCACCAACAGCGCCGGCTGCAGTACCCAAATATATTTCGCTAGATGGCAGCAGCGCTCCACCAACCGGGCGGCTGCAGTACCCAAGTATATTTCGCTAGATGGCAGCAGCGCTCCACCAACAGGGCCGGCTGCAGTACCCAAATATATTTCGCTAGATGGCAGCAGCGCTCCACCAACCGGGCGGCTGCAATACCCAAGTATATTTCGCTAGATGGCAGCAGCGCTACACCAACCGGGCGGCTGCAGTACCCAATTACATTTCGCTAGATGGCAGCAGCGCTCCATTAACAGCGCCGGCTGCAGTACCCAAATATATTTCGCTAGATGGCAGCAGCGCTCCACAAACCGGGCGGCTGCAGTACCCAAGTATATTTCGCTAGATGGCAGCAGCGCTCCACCAACAGGGCCGGCTGCAGTACCCAAGTATATTTCGCTAGATGGCAGCAGCGCTCCACCAACCGGGCGGCTGCAGTACCCAAGTATATTTCGCTAGATGGCAGCAGCGCTCCACCAACAGGGCCGGCTGCAGTACCCAAGTATATTTCGCTAGATGGCAGCAGCGCTCCACCAACCGGGCGGCTGCAGTACCCAAGTATATTTCGCTAGATGGCAGCAGCGTTCCACCAAAAGGGCGGCTGCAGTACACAAATATATAGTACTAAATCTGACCCTAACCCTAAGAGCCTGTGTCTAACCCTAACCCTAAGAGCCTGAGTCTAACCCTAACCCTAAGAGCCTGAGTCTAACCCTAACCCTAAGAGCCTAAGTCTAACCCTAACCCTAAGAGTCAAACCCTAACCCTAACCCTAAGCCTAAGAGTGTAACCCTAACCCTAACCCTAACCCTAACCCTAAGAGTCTAACCCTAACCCTAACCCTAACCCTAAGAGTCTAACCCTAACCCTAAGAGTCTAACCCTAACCCTAACCTTAACCCTAACCCTAAGAGTCTAACCCTAACCCTAAGAGTCTAACCCTAACCCTAACTCTAACCCTAAGAGTCTAACCCTAACCCTAAGAGTCTAACCCTAACCCTAACCCTAACCCTAACCCTAACCGTAAGAGTCTAACCCTAACCCTAAGAGTCTAACCCTAAGAGTCTAACCCTAACCCTAACCCTAACCCTAACAGTCTAACCCTAACCCTAACCCTAAACCCGGCTGAAGTACCCAAGTATATTTCGCTAGATGGCAGCAGCGCTCCACCAACAGAGCCGGCTGCAGTACCCAAATATATTTCGCTAGATGGCAGCAGCGCTCCACAAACAGGGCCGGCTGCAGTACCCAAATATATTTCGCTAGATGGCAGCAGCGATCCACCAACAGCGCCGGCTGCAGTACCCAAATATATTTCGCTAGATGGCAGCAGCGCTCCACCAAAAGGGCGGCTGCAGTACCCAAGTATATTTCGCTAGACGGCGGCAGTGCTCAACCAAAAGGGCGGCTGCAGTACCAAAGTATATTTCGCTAGATGGCAGCAGCGCTCCACCAACAGCGCCGGCTGCAGTACTCAAGTATATTTCGCTAGATGGCAGCAGCGCTCCACAAAAAGGGTGGCTGCACTACCCAAATATATAGTAGTGAGTCTAACCCTAACCCTAAGAGTCTAACCCTAAGAGTCTAACCCTAACCCTAACCCTAACCCTAACAGTCTAACCCTAACCCTAACCCTAAACCCGGCTGCAGTACCCAAATATATTTCGCTAGATGGCAGCAGCGCTCCACCAACAGAGCCGGCTGCAGTACCCAAGTATATTTCGCTAGATGGCAGCAGCGCTCCACCAACAGGGCCGGCTGCAGTACCCAAATATATTTCGCTAGATGGCAGCAGCGCTCCACCAACAGCACCGGCTGCAATACCCAAATATATTTCGCTAGATGGCAGCAGCGCTCCATCAAAAGGGCGGCTGCAGTACCCAAATATATAGTACTGAGTCTGACCCTAACCCTAAGAGCCTGAGTCTAACCCTAACCCTAAGAGCCTGAGTCTAACCCTCACCCTAAGAGCCTGAGTCTAACCCTAACCCTAAGAGCCTGAGTCTAACCCTAACCCTAAGAGCCTGAGTCTAACCCTCACCCTAAGAGCCTGAGTCTAACCCTCACCCTAAGAGCCTGAGTCTAACCCTAACCCTAAGAGCCTGAGTCTAACCCTTACCCTAAGAGTCTAACCCTAACCCTAACCCTAACCCTAAGAGTCTAACCCTAATCTGAATATAACCCTAACCCTAAGAGTCTAACCCTCACCCTAACCCTAACCCTAAGTGTCTAACCCTAACCCTAACCTTAACCCTAAGAGTCTAACCCTAACCCTAAGAGTCTAACCCTAACCCCAACCCTAACCCTAAGAGTCTAACCCTAACCTTAAGAGTCTAACCCTAACCCTAACTCTAACCCTAAGAGTCTAACCGTAACCCTAACCCTAAGAGTCTAACCCTAACCCTAACCCTAACCCTAACCCTAAGAGTCTAACCCTAACCCTAACCCTAACCCTAAGAGTCTAACCCTAACCCTAAGAGTCTAACCCTAACCCTAACCCTAACCCTAACCCTAAGAGTCTAACCCTAACCCTAAGAGTCTAACCCTAACCCTAACCCTAACCCTAACCCTAAGAGTCTAACCCTAACCCTAAGAGTCTAACCCTAACCCTAACCCTAACCCTAACCCTAAGAGTCTAACCCTAACCCTAAGAGTCTAACCCTAACCCTAACCCTAACCCTAACCCTAACCGTAAGAGTCTAACCCTAAGAGTCTAACCCTAAGAGTCTAACCCTAACCCTAACAGTCTAACCCTAACCCTAACCCTAAACCCGGCTGAAGTACCCAAGTATATTTCGCTAGATGGCAGCAGCGCTCCACCAACAGAGCCGGCTGCAGTACCCAAATATATTTCGCTAGATGGCAGCAGCGCTCCACCAACAGCGCCGGCTGCAGTACCCAAATATATTTCGCTAGATGGCAGCAGCGTTCCACCAACAGCGCCGGCTGCAGTACCCAAATATATTTCGCTAGATGGCAGCAGCGCTCCACCAACCGGGCGGCTGCAGTACCCAAGTATATTTCGCTAGATGGCAGCAGCGCTCCACCAACAGGGCCGGCTGCAGTACCCAAATATATTTCGCTAGATGGCAGCAGCGCTCCACCAACCGGGCGGCTGCAATACCCAAGTATATTTCGCTAGATGGCAGCAGCGCTACACCAACCGGGCGGCTGCAGTACCCAATTACATTTCGCTAGATGGCAGCAGCGCTCCATTAACAGCGCCGGCTGCAGTACCCAAATATATTTCGCTAGATGGCAGCAGCGCTCCACAAACCGGGCGGCTGCAGTACCCAAGTATATTTCGCTAGATGGCAGCAGCGCTCCACCAACCGGGCGGCTGCAGTACCCAATTACATTTCGCTAGATGGCAGCAGCGCTCCACCAACCGGGCGGCTGCAGTACCCAATTACATTTCGCTAGATGGCAGCAGCGCTCCACCAAAAGGGCGGCTGCAGTACCCAAGTATATTTCGCTAGATGGCAGCAGAGCTCCACCAACAGCGCCGGCTGCAGTACCCAAATATATTTCGCTAGATGGCAGCAGCGCTCCACCAAAAGGGCGGCTGCAGTACCCAAATATATTTCGCTAGATAACAGCAGCGCTCCACCAACAGGGCCGGCTGCAGTACCCAAATATATTTCGCTAGATGGCAGCAGCGCTCCACCAACAGCGCCGGCTGCAATACCCAAGTATATTTCGCTAGATGGCAGCAGCGCTCCACCAACCGGGCGGCTGCAGTACCCAAATATATAGTACTGAGTCTGACCCTAACCCTAAGAGCCTGAGTCTAACCCTAACCCTAAGAGCCTGAGTCTAACCCTCACCCTAAGAGCCTGAGTCTAACCCTCACCCTAAGAGCCTGAGTCTAACCCTAACCCTAAGAGCCTGAGTCTAACCCTAACCCTAAGAGCCTAAGTCTAACCCTTACCCTAAGAGTCTAACCCTAACCCTAACCGTAACCCTAAGAGTCTAACCCTAACCCTGAATATAACCCTAACCCTAAGAGTCTAACCCTCACCCTAACCCTAACCCTAAGTGTCTAACCCTAACCCTAACCCTAACTCTAACCCTAAGATTCTAACCCAAACCCTAAGAGTCTAACCCTAACCCCAACCCTAACCCTAAGAGTCTAACCCTAACCCTAAGAGTCTAACCCTAACCCTAACTCTAACCCTAAGAGTCTAACCGTAACCCTAACCCTAACCCTAAGAGTCTAACCCTAACCCTAAGAGTCTAACCCTAACCCTAAGAGTCTAACCCTAACCCTAACCCTAACCCTAACCGTAAGAGTCTAACCCTAACCCTAAGAGTCTAACCCTAACCCTAACCCTAACCCTAAGAGTCTAACCCTAACCCTAACCCTAAGAGTCTAACCCTAATCTGAATATAACCCTAACCCTAAGAGTCTAACCCTCACCCTAACCCTAACCCTAAGTGTCTAACCCTAACCCTAACCCTAACCTTAACCCTAAGAGTCTAACCCTAACCCTAAGAGTCTAACCCTAACCCCAACCCTAACCCTAAGAGTCTAACCCTAACCTTAAGAGTCTAACCCTAACCCTAAACCTAACCGTAAGAGTCTAACCCTAACCCTAAGAGTCTAACCCTAAGAGTCTAACCCTAACCTAACCCTAACCCTAACCCTAAGAGTCTAACCCTAACCCTAACCCTAACCCTAAGAGTCTAACCCTAACCCTAAGAATCTAACCCTAACCCTAACCCTAACCCTAACCCTAAGAGTCTAACCCTAACCCTGAGTCTAACCCTAACCCTAACCCTAACCCTAAGAGTCTAACCCTAACCCTAAGAGTCTAACCCTAACCCTAACCCTAACCCTAACCCTAACCGTAAGAGTCTAACCCTAACCCTAAGAGTCTAACCCTAAGAGTCTAACCCTAACAGTCTAACCCTAACCCTAACAGTCTAACCCTAACCCTAACCCTAAACCCGGCTGAAGTACCCAAGTATATTTCGCTAGATGGCAGCAGCGCTCCACAAACAGAGCCGGCTGCAGTACCCAAATATATTTCGCTAGATGGCAGCAGCGCTCCACCAACAGCGCCGGCTGCAGTACCCAAATATATTTCGCTAGATGGCAGCAGCGCTCCACCAACAGCGCCGGCTGCAGTACCCAAATATATTTCGCTAGATGGCAGCAGCGCTCCACCAACAGCGCCGGCTGCAGTACCCAAATATATTTCGCTAGATGGCAGCAGCGCTCCACCAACAGGGCCGGCTGCAGTACCCAAGTATATTTCGCTAGATGGCAGCAGCGCTCCAACAACCGGGCGGCTGCAGTACCAAGTATATTTCGCTAGATGGCAGCAGCGCTCCACCAACAGGGCCGGCTGCAGTACCCAAGTATATTTCGCTAGATGGCAGCAGCGCTCCACCAACCGGGCGGCTGCAGTACCCAAGTATATTTCGCTAGATGGCAGCAGCGCTCCACCAACAGGGCCGGCTGCAGTACCCAAATATATTTCGCTAGATGGCAGCAGCGCTCCACCAACCGGGCGGCTGCAGTACCCAAGTATATTTCGCTAGATGGCAGCAGCGCTCCACCAACCGGGCGGCTGCAGTACCCAAGTATATTTCGCTAGATGGCAGCAGCGCTCCACCAACAGCGCCGGCTGCAGTACCCAAATATATTTCGCTAGATGGCAGCAGCGCTCCACAAACCGGGCGGCTGCAGTACCCAAGTATATTTCGCTAGATGGCAGCAGCGCTCCACCAACAGCGCCGGCTGCAGTACCCAAGTATATTTCGCTAGATGGCAGCAGCGCTCCACCAACCGGGCGGCTGCAGTACCCAATTACATTTCGCTAGATGGCAGCAGCGCTCCACCAACGGGGCGGCTGCAGTACCCAAGTATATTTCGCTAGATGGCAGCAGAGCTCCACCAACAGGGCCGGCTGCAGTACCCAAATATATTTCGCTAGATGGCAGCAGCGCTCCACCAAAAGGGCGGCTGCAGTACCCAAATATATTTCGCTAGATGGCAGCAGCGCTCCACCAACAGGGCCGGCTGCAGTACCCAAGTATATTTCGCTAGATGGCAGCAGCGCTCCACCAACCGGGCGGCTGCAGTACCCAAGTATATTTCGCTAGATGGCAGCAGCGCTACACCAACCGGGCGGCTGCAGTACCCCATTACATTTCGCTAGATGGCAGCAGCGCTCCACCAACCGGGCGGCTGCAGTACCCAAGTATATTTCGCTAGATGGCAGCAGCGCTACACCAACCGGGCGGCTGCAGTACCCAATTACATTTCGCTAGATGGCAGCAGCGCTCCACCAACAGCGCCGGCTGCAGTACCCAAATATATTTCCCTAGATGGCAGCAGCGCTCCACAAACCGGGCGGCTGCAGTACCCAAGTATATTTCGCTAGATGGCAGCAGCGCTCCACCAACCGGGCGGCTGCAGTACCCAAATATATTTCGCTAGATGGCAGCAGCGCTCCACCAACAGGGCCGGCTGCAGTACCCAAATATATTTCGCTAGATGGCAGCAGCGCTCCACCAACCGGGCGGCTGCAGTACCCAAGTATATTTCGCTAGATGGCAGCAGCGCTCCACCAAAAGGGCGGCTGCAGTACCCAAATATATAGTACTGAGTCTGACCCTAACCCTAAGAGCCTGAGTCTAACTCTAACCCTAAGAGCCTGAGTCTAACCCTCACCCTAAGAGCCTGAGTCTAACCCTCACCCTAAGAGCCTGAGTCTAACCCTAACCCTAAGAGCCTGAGTCTAACCCTAACCCTAAGAGCCTAAGTCTAACCCTTACCCTAAGAGTCTAACCCTAACCCTAACCCTAACCCTAAGAGTCTAACCCTAACCCTGAATATAACCCTAACCCTAAGAGTCTAACCCTCACCCTAACCCTAACCCTAAGTGTCTAACCCTAACCCTAACCCTAACTCTAACCCTAAGAGTCTAACCCTAACCCTAAGAGTCTAACCCTAACCCCAACCCTAACCCTAAGAGTCTAACCCTCACCCTAACCCTAACCCTAAGTGTCTAACCCTAACCCTAACCCTAACTCTAACCCTAAGAGTCTAACCCTAACCCTAAGAGTCTAACCCTAACCCCAACCCTAACCCTAAGAGTCTAACCCTAACCCTAAGAGTCTAACCCTAACCCTAACTCTAACCCTAAGAGTCTAACCGTAACCCTAACCCTAACCCTAAGAGTCTAACCCTAACCCTAACCCTAACCCTAAGAGTCTAACCCTAACCCTAAGAGTCTAACCCTAACCCTAACCCTAACCCTAACCGTAAGAGTCTAACCCTAACCCTAAGAGTCTAACCCTAACCCTAACCCTAACCCTAAGAGTCTAACCCTAACCCTAACCCTAAGAGTCTAACCCTAATCTGAATATAACCCTAACCCTAAGAGTCTAACCCTCACCCTAACCCTAACCCTGTCTAACCCTAACCCTAACCCTAACCTTAACCCTAAGAGTCTAACCCTAACCCTAAGAGTCTAACCCTAACCCCAACCCTAACCCTAAGAGTCTAACCCTAACCTTAAGAGTCTAACCCTAACCCTAACTCTAACCCTAAGAGTCTAACCGTAACCCTAACCCTAACCCTAAGAGTCTAACCCTAACCTAACCCTAACCCTAACCCTAAGAGTCTAACCCTAACCCTAACCCTAACCCTAAGAGTCTAACCCTAACCCTAAGAATCTAACCCTAACCCTAACCCTAACCCTAACCCTAAGAGTCTAACCCTAACCCTGAGTCTAACCCTAACCCTAACCCTAACCCTAACCCTAAGAGTCTAACCCTAACCCTAAGAGTCTAACCCTAACCCTAACCCTAACCCTAACCCTAACCGTAAGAGTCTAACCCTAACCCTAAGAGTCTAACCCTAAGAGTCTAACCCTAACAGTCTAACCCTAACCCTAACAGTCTAACCCTAACCCTAACCCTAAACCCGGCTGAAGTACCCAAGTATATTTCGCTAGATGGCAGCAGCGCTCCACAAACAGAGCCGGCTGCAGTACCCAAATATATTTCGCTAGATGGCAGCAGCGCTCCACCAACAGCGCCGGCTGCAGTACCCAAGTATATTTCGCTAGATGGCAGCAGCGCTCCACCAACCGGGCGGCTGCAGTACCCAAGTATATTTCGCTAGATGGCAGCAGCGCTCCACCAACAGGGCCGGCTGCAGTACCCAAATATATTTCGCTAGATGGCAGCAGCGCTCCACCAACCGGGCGGCTGCAGTACCCAAGTATATTTCGCTAGATGGCAGCAGCGCTACACCAACCGGGCGGCTGCAGTACCCAAGTATATTTCGCTAGATGGCAGCAGCGCTCCACCAACAGCGCCGGCTGCAGTACCCAAATATATTTCGCTAGATGGCAGCAGCGCTCCACAAACCGGGCGGCTGCAGTACCCAAGTATATTTCGCTAGATGGCAGCAGCGCTCCACCAACAGCGCCGGCTGCAGTACTCAAGTATATTTCGATAGATGGCAGCAGCGTTCCACAAAAAGGGTGGCTGCACTACCCAAATATATAGTAGTGAGTCTAACCCTAACCCTAAGAGTCTAACCCTAAGAGTCTAACCCTAACCCTAACCCTAACCCTAACAGTCTAACCCTAACCCTAACCCTAAACCCGGCTGCAGTACCCAAATATATTTCGCTAGATGGCAGCAGCGCTCCACCAACAGAGCCGGCTGCAGTACCCAAGTATATTTCGCTAGATGGCAGCAGCGCTCCACCAACAGGGCCGGCTGCAGTACCCAAATATATTTCGCTAGATGGCAGCAGCGCTCCACCAACAGCACCGGCTGCAATACCCAAGTATATTTCGCTAGATGGCAGCAGCGCTCCATCAAAAGGGCGGCTGCAGTACCCAAATATATAGTACTGAGTCTGACCCTAACCCTAAGAGCCTGATTCTAACCCTAACCCTAAGAGCCTGAGTCTAACCCTCACCCTAAGAGCCTGAGTCTAACCCTAACCCTAAGAGCCTGAGTCTAACCCTAACCCTAAGAGCCTGAGTCTAACCCTCACCCTAAGAGCCTGAGTCTAACCCTCACCCTAAGAGCCTGAGTCTAACCCTAACCCTAAGAGCCTGAGTCTAACCCTTACCCTAAGAGTCTAACCCTAACCCTAACCCTAACCCTAAGAGTCTAACCCTAATCTGAATATAACCCTAACCCTAAGAGTCTAACCCTCACCCTAACCCTAACCCTAAGTGTCTAACCCTAACCCTAACCTTAACCCTAAGAGTCTAACCCTAACCCTAAGAGTCTAACCCTAACCCCAACCCTAACCCTAAGAGTCTAACCCTAACCTTAAGAGTCTAACCCTAACCCTAACTCTAACCCTAAGAGTCTAACCGTAACCCTAACCCTAAGAGTCTAACCCTAACCCTAACCCTAACCCTAACCCTAAGAGTCTAACCCTAACCCTAACCCTAACCCTAAGAGTCTAACCCTAACCCTAAGAGTCTAACCCTAACCCTAACCCTAACCCTAACCCTAAGAGTCTAACCCTAACCCTAAGAGTCTAACCCTAACCCTAACCCTAACCCTAACCCTAAGAGTCCAACCCTAACCCTAAGAGTCTAACCCTAACCCTAACCCTAACCCTAACCCTAAGAGTCTAACCCTAACCCTAAGAGTCTAACCCTAACCCTAACCCTAACCCTAACCGTAAGAGTCTAACCCTAAGAGTCTAACCCTAAGAGTCTAACCCTAACCCTAACAGTCTAACCCTAACCCTAACCCTAAACCCGGCTGAAGTACCCAAGTATATTTCGCTAGATGGCAGCAGCGCTCCACCAACAGAGCCGGCTGCAGTACCCAAATATATTTCGCTAGATGGCAGCAGCGCTCCACCAACAGCGCCGGCTGCAGTACCCAAATATATTTCGCTAGATGGCAGCAGCGTTCCACCAACAGCGCCGGCTGCAGTACCCAAATATATTTCGCTAGATGGCAGCAGCGCTCCACCAACCGGGCGGCTGCAGTACCCAAGTATATTTCGCTAGATGGCAGCAGCGCTCCACCAACAGGGCCGGCTGCAGTACCCAAATATATTTCGCTAGATGGCAGCAGCGCTCCACCAACCGGGCGGCTGCAGTACCCAAGTATATTTCGCTAGATGGCAGCAGCGCTACACCAACCGGGCGGCTGCAGTACCCAATTACATTTCGCTAGATGGCAGCAGCGCTCCATTAACAGCGCCGGCTGCAGTACCCAAATATATTTCGCTAGATGGCAGCAGCGCTCCACAAACCGGGCGGCTGCAGTACCCAAGTATATTTCGCTAGATGGCAGCAGCGCTCCACCAACCGGGCGGCTGCAGTACCCAATTACATTTCGCTAGATGGCAGCAGCGCTCCACCAACCGGGCGGCTGCAGTACCCAATTACATTTCGCTAGATGGCAGCAGCGCTCCACCAAAAGGGCGGCTGCAGTACCCAAGTATATTTCGCTAGATGGCAGCAGAGCTCCACCAACAGCGCCGGCTGCAGTACCCAAATATATTTCGCTAGATGGCAGCAGCGCTCCACCAAAAGGGCGGCTGCAGTACCCAAATATATTTCGCTAGATAACAGCAGCGCTCCACCAACAGGGCCGGCTGCAGTACCCAAATATATTTCGCTAGATGGCAGCAGCGCTCCACCAACAGCGCCGGCTGCAATACCCAAGTATATTTCGCTAGATGGCAGCAGCGCTCCACCAACCGGGCGGCTGCAGTACCCAAATATATAGTACTGAGTCTGACCCTAACCCTAAGAGCCTGAGTCTAACCCTAACCCTAAGAGCCTGAGTCTAACCCTCACCCTAAGAGCCTGAGTCTAACCCTCACCCTAAGAGCCTGAGTCTAACCCTAACCCTAAGAGCCTGAGTCTAACCCTAACCCTAAGAGCCTAAGTCTAACCCTTACCCTAAGAGTCTAACCCTAACCCTAACCGTAACCCTAAGAGTCTAACCCTAACCCTGAATATAACCCTAACCCTAAGAGTCTAACCCTCACCCTAACCCTAACCCTAAGTGTCTAACCCTAACCCTAACCCTAACTCTAACCCTAAGATTCTAACCCTAACCCTAAGAGTCTAACCCTAACCCCAACCCTAACCCTAAGAGTCTAACCCTAACCCTAAGAGTCTAACCCTAACCCTAACTCTAACCCTA
Organism: Falco punctatus; assembly: GCF_963210335.1. Lineage (NCBI taxonomy): Eukaryota > Metazoa > Chordata > Aves > Falconiformes > Falconidae > Falco > Falco punctatus. The sequence goes on along the minus strand of NW_027660289.1, from coordinate 160,979 downwards.
AGAGTCTAACCGTAACCCTAACCCTAACCCTAAGAGTCTAACCCTAACCCTAAGAGTCTAACCCTAACCCTAAGAGTCTAACCCTAACCCTAACCCTAACCCTAACCGTAAGAGTCTAACCCTAACCCTAAGAGTCTAACCCTAACCCTAACCCTAACCCTAAGAGTCTAACCCTAACCCTAACCCTAAGAGTCTAACCCTAATCTGAATATAACCCTAACCCTAAGAGTCTAACCCTCACCCTAACCCTAACCCTAAGTGTCTAACCCTAACCCTAACCCTAACCTTAACCCTAAGAGTCTAACCCTAACCCTAAGAGTCTAACCCTAACCCCAACCCTAACCCTAAGAGTCTAACCCTAACCTTAAGAGTCTAACCCTAACCCTAAACCTAACCGTAAGAGTCTAACCCTAACCCTAAGAGTCTAACCCTAAGAGTCTAACCCTAACCTAACCCTAACCCTAACCCTAAGAGTCTAACCCTAACCCTAACCCTAACCCTAAGAGTCTAACCCTAACCCTAAGAATCTAACCCTAACCCTAACCCTAACCCTAACCCTAAGAGTCTAACCCTAACCCTGAGTCTAACCCTAACCCTAACCCTAACCCTAAGAGTCTAACCCTAACCCTGAATATAACCCTAACCCTAAGAGTCTAACCCTCACCCTAACCCTAACCCTAAGTGTCTAACCCTAACCCTAACCCTAACTCTAACCCTAAGAGTCTAACCCTAACCCTAAGAGTCTAACCCTAACCCCAACCCTAACCCTAAGAGTCTAACCCTAACCCTAAGAGTCTAACCCTAACCCTAACTCTAACCCTAAGAGTCTAACCGTAACCCTAACCCTAACCCTAAGAGTCTAACCCTAACCCTAACCCTAACCCTAAGAGTCTAACCCTAACCCTAAGAGTCTAACCCTAACCCTAACCCTAACCCTAACCGTAAGAGTCTAACCCTAACCCTGAGTCTAACCCTAACCCTAACCCTAACCCTAAGAGTCTAACCCTAACCCTAACCCTAAGAGTCTAACCCTAATCTGAATATAACCCTAACCCTAAGAGTCTAACCCTCACCCTAACCCTAACCCTAAGTGTCTAACCCTAACCCTAACCCTAACCTTAACCCTAAGAGTCTAACCCTAACCCTAAGAGTCTAACCCTAACCCCACCCTAACCCTAAGAGTCTAACCCTAAACTTAAGAGTCTAACCCTAACCCTAACTCTAACCCTAAGAGTCTAACCGTAACCCTAACCCTAACCCTAAGAGTCTAACCCTAACCTAACCCTAACCCTAACCCTAAGAGACTAACCCTAACCCTAACCCTAACCCTAAGAGTCTAACCCTAACCCTAAGAATCTAACCCTAACCCTAACCCTAACCCTAACCCTAAGAGTCTAACCCTAACCCTAAGAGTCTAACCCTAACCCTAACCCTAACCCTAAGAGTCTAACCCTAACCCTAAGAGTCTAACCCTAACCCTAACCCTAACCCTAACCCTAACCGTAAGAGTCTAACCCTAACCCTAAGAGTCTAACCCTAAGAGTCTAACCCTAACCCTAACCCTAACCCTAACAGTCTAACCCTAACCCTAACCCTAAACCCGGCTGAAGTACCCAAGTATATTTCGCTAGATGGCAGCAGCGCTCCACAAACAGAGCCGGCTGCAGTACCCAAATATATTTCGCTAGATGGCAGCAGCGCTCCACCAACAGCGCCGGCTGCAGTACCCAAGTATATTTCGCTAGATGGCAGCAGCACTCCACCAACAGGGCCGGCTGCAGTACCCAAGTATATTTCGCTAGATGGCAGCAGCGCTCCACCAACAGGGCCGGCTGCAGTACCCAAATATATTTCGCTAGATGGCAGCAGCGCTCCACCAACCGGGCGGCTGCAGTACCCAAGTATATTTCGCTAGATGGCAGCAGCGCTCCACCAACCGGGCGGCTGCAGTACCCAAGTATATTTCGCTAGATGGCAGCAGCGCTCCACCAACAGCGCCGGCTGCAGTACCCAAATATATTTCGCTAGATGGCAGCAGCGCTCCACAAACCGGGCGGCTGCAGTACCCAAGTATATTTCGCTAGATGGCAGCAGCGCTCCACCAACAGGGCCGGCTGCAGTACCCAAGTATATTTCGCTAGATGGCAGCAGCGCTCCACCAACCGGGCGGCTGCAGTACCCAAGTATATTTCGCTAGATGGCAGCAGCGCTCCACCAACCGGGCGGCTGCAGTACCCAAGTATATTTCGCTAGATGGCAGCAGCGCTCCACCAACAGGGCCGGCTGCAGTACCCAAGTATATTTCGCTAGATGGCAGCAGCGCTCCACCAACCGGGCGGCTGCAGTACCCAAGTATATTTCGCTAGATGGCAGCAGCGCTCCACCAACAGGGCCGGCTGCAGTACCCAAGTATATTTCGCTAGATGGCAGCAGCGTTCCACCAAAAGGGCGGCTGCAGTACACAAATATATAGTAATAAATCTGACCCTAACCCTAAGAGCCTGTGTCTAACCCTAACCCTAAGAGCCTGAGTCTAACCCTAACCCTAAGAGCCTGAGTCTAACCCTAACCCTAAGAGCCTAAGTCTAACCCTAACCCTAAGAGTCAAACCCTAACCCTAACCCTAAGCCTAAGAGTGTAACCCTAACCCTAACCCTAACCCTAAGAGTCTAACCCTAACCCTAACCCTAACCCTAAGAGTCTAACCCTAACCCTAAGAGTCTAACCCTAACCCTAACCTTAACCCTAACCCTAAGAGTCTAACCCTAACCCTAAGAGTCTAACCCTAACCCTAACCCTAACCCTAAGAGTCTAACCCTAACCCTAAGAGTCTAACCCTAACCCTAACCCTAACCCTAACCCTAACCGTAAGAGTCTAACCCTAACCCTAAGAGTCTAACCCTAAGAGTCTAACCCTAACCCTAACCCTAACCCTAACAGTCTAACCCTAACCCTAACCCTAAACCCGGCTGAAGTACCCAAGTATATTTCGCTAGATGGCAGCAGCGCTCCACCAACAGAGCCGGCTGCAGTACCCAAATATATTTCGCTAGATGGCAGCAGCGCTCCACAAACAGGGCCGGCTGCAGTACCCAAATATATTTCGCTAGATGGCAGCAGCGATCCACCAACAGCGCCGGCTGCAGTACCCAAATATATTTCGCTAGATGGCAGCAGCGCTCCACCAAAAGGGCGGCTGCAGTACCCAAGTATATTTCGCTAGACGGCGGCAGTGCTCAACCAAAAGGGCGGCTGCAGTACCCAAGTATATTTCGCTAGATGGCAGCAGCGCTCCACCAACAGCGCCGGCTGCAGTACTCAAGTATATTTCGCTAGATGGCAGCAGCGCTCCACAAAAAGGGTGGCTGCACTACCCAAATATATAGTAGTGAGTCTAACCCTAACCCTAAGAGTCTAACCCTAAGAGTCTAACCCTAACCCTAACCCTAACCCTAACAGTCTAACCCTAACCCTAACCCTAAACCCGGCTGCAGTACCCAAATATATTTCGCTAGATGGCAGCAGCGCTCCACCAACAGAGCCGGCTGCAGTACCCAAGTATATTTCGCTAGATGGCAGCAGCGCTCCACCAACAGGGCCGGCTGCAGTACCCAAATATATTTCGCTAGATGGCAGCAGCGCTCCACCAACAGCACCGGCTGCAATACCCAAGTATATTTCGCTAGATGGCAGCAGCGCTCCATCAAAAGGGCGGCTGCAGTACCCAAATATACAGTACTGAGTCTGACCCTAACCCTAAGAGCCTGATTCTAACCCTAACCCTAAGAGCCTGAGTCTAACCCTCACCCTAAGAGCCTGAGTCTAACCCTAACCCTAAGAGCCTGAGTCTAACCCTAACCCTAAGAGCCTGAGTCTAACCCTCACCCTAAGAGCCTGAGTCTAACCCTAACCCTAAGAGCCTGAGTCTAACCCTAACCCTAAGAGCCTGAGTCTAACCCTAACCCTACGAGTCTAACCCTAACCCTAACACTAATAGTCTAACCCTAACCCTAACCCTAACCCTAACCCTAAGAGTCTAACCCTAATCTGAATATAACCCTAACCCTAAGAGTCTAACCCTCACCCTAACCCTAACCCTAAGTGTCTAACCCTAACCCTAACCTTAACCCTAAGAGTCTAACCCTAACCCTAAGAGTCTAACCCTAACCCCAACCCTAACCCTAAGAGTCTAACCCTAACCTTAAGAGTCTAACCCTAACCCTAACTCTAACCCTAAGAGTCTAACCGTAACCCTAACCCTAAGAGTCTAACCCTAACCCTAACCCTAACCCTAAGAGTCTAACCCTAACCCTAACCCTAACCCTAAGAGTCTAACCCTAACCCTAAGAGTCTAACCCTAACCCTAACCCTAACCCTAACCCTAAGAGTCTAACCCTAACCCTAAGAGTCTAACCCTAACCCTAACCCTAACCCTAACCCTAAGAGTCTAACCCTAACCCTAAGAGTCTAACCCTAACCCTAACCCTAACCCTAACCCTAAGAGTCTAACCCTAACCCTAAGAGTCTAACCCTAACCCTAACCCTAACCCTAACCCTAACCGTAAGAGTCTAACCCTAAGAGTCTATCCCTAAGAGTCTAACCCTAACCCTAACAGTCTAACCCTAACCCTAACCCTAAACCCGGCTGAAGTACCCAAGTATATTTCGCTAGATGGCAGCAGCGCTCCACCAACAGAGCCGGCTGCAGTACCCAAATATATTTCGCTAGATGGCAGCAGCGCTCCACCAACAGCGCCGGCTGCAGTACCCAAATATATTTCGCTAGATGGCAGCAGCGTTCCACCAACAGCGCCGGCTGCAGTACCCAAATATATTTCGCTAGATGGCAGCAGCGCTCCACCAACCGGGCGGCTGCAGTACCCAAGTATATTTCGCTAGATGGCAGCAGCGCTCCACCAACCGGGCGGCTGCAGTACCCAATTACATTTCGCTAGATGGCAGCAGCGCTCCACCAACCGGGCGGCTGCAGTACCCAATTACATTTCGCTAGATGGCAGCAGCGCTCCACCAAAAGGGCGGCTGCAGTACCCAAGTATATTTCGCTAGATGGCAGCAGAGCTCCACCAACAGCGCCGGCTGCAGTACCCAAATATATTTCGCTAGATGGCAGCAGCGCTCCACCAAAAGGGCGGCTGCAGTACCCAAATATATTTCGCTAGATAACAGCAGCGCTCCACCAACAGGGCCGGCTGCAGTACCCAAATATATTTCGCTAGATGGCAGCAGCGCTCCACCAACAGCGCCGGCTGCAATACCCAAGTATATTTCGCTAGATGGCAGCAGCGCTCCACCAACCGGGCGGCTGCAGTACCCAAATATATAGTACTGAGTCTGACCCTAACCCTAAGAGCCTGAGTCTAACCCTAACCCTAAGAGCCTGAGTCTAACCCTCACCCTAAGAGCCTGAGTCTAACCCTCACCCTAAGAGCCTGAGTCTAACCCTAACCCTAAGAGCCTGAGTCTAACCCTAACCCTAAGAGCCTAAGTCTAACCCTTACCCTAAGAGTCTAACCCTAACCCTAACCGTAACCCTAAGAGTCTAACCCTAACCCTGAATATAACCCTAACCCTAAGAGTCTAACCCTCACCGTAACCCTAACCCTAAGTGTCTAACCCTAACCCTAACCCTAACTCTAACCCTAAGATTCTAACCCTAACCCTAAGAGTCTAACCCTAACCCCAACCCTAACCCTAAGAGTCTAACCCTAACCCTAAGAGTCTAACCCTAACCCTAACTCTAACCCTAAGAGTCTAACCGTAACCCTAACCCTAACCCTAAGAGTCTAACCCTAACCCTAAGAGTCTAACCCTAACCCTAAGAGTCTAACCCTAACCCTAACCCTAACCCTAACCGTAAGAGTCTAACCCTAACCCTAAGAGTCTAACCCTAACCCTAACCCTAACCCTAAGAGTCTAACCCTAACCCTAACCCTAAGAGTCTAACCCTAATCTGAATATAACCCTAACCCTAAGAGTCTAACCCTCACCCTAACCCTAACCCTAAGTGTCTAACCCTAACCCTAACCCTAACCTTAACCCTAAGAGTCTAACCCTAACCCTAAGAGTCTAACCCTAACCCCAACCCTAACCCTAAGAGTCTAACCCTAACCTTAAGAGTCTAACCCTAACCCTAAACCTAACCGTAAGAGTCTAACCCTAACCCTAAGAGTCTAACCCTAAGAGTCTAACCCTAACCTAACCCTAACCCTAACCCTAAGAGTCTAACCCTAACCCTAACCCTAACCCTAAGAGTCTAACCCTAACCCTAAGAATCTAACCCTAACCCTAACCCTAACCCTAACCCTAAGAGTCTAACCCTAACCCTGAGTCTAACCCTAACCCTAACCCTAACCCTAAGAGTCTAACCCTAACCCTGAATATAACCCTAACCCTAAGAGTCTAACCCTCACCCTAACCCTAACCCTAAGTGTCTAACCCTAACCCTAACCCTAACTCTAACCCTAAGAGTCTAACCCTAACCCTAAGAGTCTAACCCTAACCCCAACCCTAACCCTAAGAGTCTAACCCTAACCCTAAGAGTCTAACCCTAACCCTAACTCTAACCCTAAGAGTCTAACCGTAACCCTAACCCTAACCCTAAGAGTCTAACCCTAACCCTAACCCTAACCCTAAGAGTCTAACCCTAACCCTAAGAGTCTAACCCTAACCCTAACCCTAACCCTAACCGTAAGAGTCTAACCCTAACCCTGAGTCTAACCCTAACCCTAACCCTAACCCTAAGAGTCTAACCCTAACCCTAACCCTAAGAGTCTAACCCTAATCTGAATATAACCCTAACCCTAAGAGTCTAACCCTCACCCTAACCCTAACCCTAAGTGTCTAACCCTAACCCTAACCCTAACCTTAACCCTAAGAGTCTAACCCTAACCCTAAGAGTCTAACCCTAACCCCACCATAACCCTAAGAGTCTAACCCTAAACTTAAGAGTCTAACCCTAACCCTAACTCTAACCCTAAGAGTCTAACCGTAACCCTAACCCTAACCCTAAGAGTCTAACCCTAACCTAACCCTAACCCTAACCCTAAGAGACTAACCCTAACCCTAACCCTAACCCTAAGAGTCTAACCCTAACCCTAAGAATCTAACCCTAACCCTAACCCTAACCCTAACCCTAAGAGTCTAACCCTAACCCTAAGAGTCTAACCCTAACCCTAACCCTAACCCTAAGAGTCTAACCCTAACCCTAAGAGTCTAACCCTAACCCTAACCCTAACCCTAACCCTAACCGTAAGAGTCTAACCCTAACCCTAAGAGTCTAACCCTAAGAGTCTAACCCTAAGAGTCTAACCCTAACCCTAACAGTCTAACCCTAACCCTAACCCTAAACCCGGCTGAAGTACCCAAGTATATTTCGCTAGATGGCAGCAGCGCTCCACAAACAGAGCCGGCTGCAGTACCCAAATATATTTCGCTAGATGGCAGCAGCGCTCCACCAACAGCGCCGGCTGCAGTACCCAAGTATATTTCGCTAGATGGCAGCAGCACTCCACCAACAGGGCCGGCTGCAGTACCCAAGTATATTTCGCTAGATGGCAGCAGCGCTCCACCAACAGGGCCGGCTGCAGTACCCAAATATATTTCGCTAGATGGCAGCAGCGCTCCACCAACCGGGCGGCTGCAGTACCCAAGTATATTTCGCTAGATGGCAGCAGCGCTCCACCAACCGGGCGGCTGCAGTACCCAAGTATATTTCGCTAGATGGCAGCAGCGCTCCACCAACAGCGCCGGCTGCAGTACCCAAATATATTTCGCTAGATGGCAGCAGCGCTCCACAAACCGGGCGGCTGCAGTACCCAAGTATATTTCGCTAGATGGCAGCAGCGCTCCACCAACAGGGCCGGCTGCAGTACCCAAGTATATTTCGCTAGATGGCAGCAGCGCTCCACCAACCGGGCGGCTGCAGTACCCAAGTATATTTCGCTAGATGGCAGCAGCGCTCCACCAACCGGGCGGCTGCAGTACCCAAGTATATTTCGCTAGATGGCAGCAGCGCTCCACCAACAGCGCCGGCTGCAGTACCCAAGTATATTTCGCTAGATGGCAGCAGCGCTCCACCAACCGGGCGGCTGCAGTACCCAAGTATATTTCGCTAGATGGCAGCAGCGCTCCACCAACAGGGCCGGCTGCAGTACCCAAGTATATTTCGCTAGATGGCAGCAGCGTTCCACCAAAAGGGCGGCTGCAGTACACAAATATATAGTACTAAATCTGACCCTAACCCTAAGAGCCTGTGTCTAACCCTAACCCTAAGAGCCTGAGTCTAACCCTAACCCTAAGAGCCTGAGTCTAACCCTAACCCTAAGAGCCTAAGTCTAACCCTAACCCTAAGAGTCAAACCCTAACCCTAACCCTAAGCCTAAGAGTGTAACCCTAACCCTAACCCTAACCCTAAGAGTCTAACCCTAACCCTAACCCTAACCCTAAGAGTCTAACCCTAACCCTAAGAGTCTAACCCTAACCCTAACCTTAACCCTAACCCTAAGAGTCTAACCCTAACCCTAAGAGTCTAACCCTAACCCTAACCCTAACCCTAAGAGTCTAACCCTAACCCTAAGAGTCTAACCCTAACCCTAACCCTAACCCTAACCCTAACCGTAAGAGTCTAACCCTAACCCTAAGAGTCTAACCCTAAGAGTCTAACCCTAACCCTAACCCTAACCCTAACAGTCTAACCCTAACCCTAACCCTAAACCCGGCTGAAGTACCCAAGTATATTTCGCTAGATGGCAGCAGCGCTCCACCAACAGAGCCGGCTGCAGTACCCAAATATATTTCGCTAGATGGCAGCAGCGCTCCACAAACAGGGCCGGCTGCAGTACCCAAATATATTTCGCTAGATGGCAGCAGCGATCCACCAACAGGGCCGGCTGCAGTACCCAAATATATTTCGCTAGATGGCAGCAGCGCTCCACCAAAAGGGCGGCTGCAGTACCCAAGTATATTTCGCTAGACGGCGGCAGTGCTCAACCAAAAGGGCGGCTGCAGTACCAAAGTATATTTCGCTAGATGGCAGCAGCGCTCCACCAACAGCGCCGGCTGCAGTACTCAAGTATATTTCGCTAGATGGCAGCAGCGCTCCACAAAAAGGGTGGCTGCACTACCCAAATATATAGTAGTGAGTCTAACCCTAACCCTAAGAGTCTAACCCTAAGAGTCTAACCCTAACCCTAACCCTAACCCTAACAGTCTAACCCTAACCCTAACCCTAAACCCGGCTGCAGTACCCAAATATATTTCGCTAGATGGCAGCAGCGCTCCACCAACAGAGCCGGCTGCAGTACCCAAGTATATTTCGCTAGATGGCAGCAGCGCTCCACCAACAGGGCCGGCTGCAGTACCCAAATATATTTCGCTAGATGGCAGCAGCGCTCCACCAACAGCACCGGCTGCAATACCCAAGTATATTTCGCTAGATGGCAGCAGCGCTCCATCAAAAGGGCGGCTGCAGTACCCAAATATATAGTACTGAGTCTGACCCTAACCCTAAGAGCCTGATTCTAACCCTAACCCTAAGAGCCTGAGTCTAACCCTCACCCTAAGAGCCTGAGTCTAACCCTAACCCTAAGAGCCTGAGTCTAACCCTAACCCTAAGAGCCTGATTCTAACCCTCACCCTAAGAGCCTGAGTCTAACCCTCACCCTAAGAGCCTGAGTCTAACCCTAACCCTAAGAGCCTGAGTCTAACCCTAACCCTAAGAGTCTAACCCTAACCCTAACCCTAACCCTAAGTGTCTAACCCTAACCCTAACCCTAACCCTAACCGTAAGAGTCTAACCCTAACCCTAAGAGTCTAACCCTAACCCTAACCCTAAGAGTCTAACCCTAACCCTAACCCTAAGAGTCTAACCCTAATCTGAATATAACCCTAACCCTAAGAGTCTAACCCTCACCCTAACCCTAACCCTGTCTAACCCTAACCCTAACCCTAACCTTAACCCTAAGAGTCTAACCCTAACCCTAAGAGTCTAACCCTAACCCCAACCCTAACCCTAAGAGTCTAACCCTAACCTTAAGAGTCTAACCCTAACCCTAAACCTAACCGTAAGAGTCTAACCGTAACCCTAACCCTAACCCTAAGAGTCTAACCCTAACCTAACCCTAACCCTAACCCTAAGAGTCTAACCCTAACCCTAACCCTAACCCTAAGAGTCTAACCCTAACCCTAAGAATCTAACCCTAACCCTAACCCTAACCCTAACCCTAAGAGTCTAACCCTAACCCTGAGTCTAACCCTAACCCTAACCCTAACCCTAAGAGTCTAACCCTAACCCTAAGAGTCTAACCCTAACCCTAACCCTAACCCTAACCCTAACCGTAAGAGTCTAACCCTAACCCTAAGAGTCTAACCCTAAGAGTCTAACCCTAACCCTAAACCCGGCTGAAGTACCCAAGTATATTTCGCTAGATGGCAGCAGCGCTCCACAAACAGAGCCGGCTGCAGTACCCAAATATATTTCGCTAGATGGCAGCAGCGCTCCACCAACAGAGCCGGCTGCAGTACCCAAGTATATTTCGCTAGATGGCAGCAGCGCTCCACCAACAGGGCCGGCTGCAGTACCCAAATATATTTCGCTAGATGGCAGCAGCGCTCCACCAACAGCACCGGCTGCAATACCCAAGTATATTTCGCTAGATGGCAGCAGCGCTCCATCAAAAGGGCGGCTGCAGTACCCAAATATATAGTACTGAGTCTGACCCTAACCCTAAGAGCCTGATTCTAACCCTAACCCTAAGAGCCTGAGTCTAACCCTCACCCTAAGAGCCTGAGTCTAACCCTAACCCTAAGAGCCTGAGTCTAACCCTAACCCTAAGAGCCTGATTCTAACCCTCACCCTAAGAGCCTGAGTCTAACCCTCACCCTAAGAGCCTGAGTCTAACCCTAACCCTAAGAGCCTGAGTCTAACCCTAACCCTAAGAGTCTAACCCTAACCCTAACCCTAACCCTAAGTGTCTAACCCTAACCCTAACCCTAACCCTAACCGTAAGAGTCTAACCCTAACCCTAAGAGTCTAACCCTAACCCTAACCCTAAGAGTCTAACCCTAACCCTAACCCTAAGAGTCTAACCCTAATCTGAATATAACCCTAACCCTAAGAGTCTAACCCTCACCCTAACCCTAACCCTGTCTAACCCTAACCCTAACCCTAACCTTAACCCTAAGAGTCTAACCCTAACCCTAAGAGTCTAACCCTAACCCCAACCCTAACCCTAAGAGTCTAACCCTAACCTTAAGAGTCTAACCCTAACCCTAAACCTAACCGTAAGAGTCTAACCGTAACCCTAACCCTAACTCTAAGAGTCTAACCCTAACCTAACCCTAACCCTAACCCTAAGAGTCTAACCCTAACCCTAACCCTAACCCTAAGAGTCTAACCCTAACCCTAAGAATCTAACCCTAACCCTAACCCTAACCCTAACCCTAAGAGTCTAACCCTAACCCTGAGTCTAACCCTAACCCTAACCCTAACCCTAAGAGTCTAACCCTAACCCTAAGAGTCTAACCCTAACCCTAACCCTAACCCTAACCCTAACCGTAAGAGTCTAACCCTAACCCTAAGAGTCTAACCCTAAGAGTCTAACCCTAACCCTAAACCCGGCTGAAGTACCCAAGTATATTTCGCTAGATGGCAGCAGCGCTCCACAAACAGAGCCGGCTGCAGTACCCAAATATATTTCGCTAGATGGCAGCAGCGCTCCACCAACAGCGCCGGCTGCAGTACCCAAATATATTTCGCTAGATGGCAGCAGCGCTCCACCAACAGCGCCGGCTGCAGTACCCAAATATATTTCGCTAGATGGCAGCAGCGCTCCACCAACAGCGCCGGCTGCAGTACCCAAATATATTTCGCTAGATGGCAGCAGCGCTCCACCAACCGGGCGGCTGCAGTACCCAAGTATATTTCGCTAGATGGCAGCAGCGCTCCACCAACCGGGCGGCTGCAGTACCCAAGTATATTTCGCTAGATGGCAGCAGCGCTCCACCAACAGGGCGGCTGCAGTACCCAAATATATTTCGCTAGATGGCAGCAGCGCTCCACAAACCGGGCGGCTGCAGTACCCAAGTATATTTCGCTAGATGGCAGCAGCGCTCCACCAACAGCGCCGGCTGCAGTACCCAAGTATATTTCGCTAGATGGCAGCAGCGCTCCACCAACCGGGCGGCTGCAGTACCCAATTACATTTCGCTAGATGGCAGCAGCGCTCCACCAAAAGGGCGGCTGCAGTACCCAAGTATATTTCGCTAGATGGCAGCAGAGCTCCACCAACAGGGCCGGCTGCAGTACCCAAATATATTTCGCTAGATGGCAGCAGCGCTGCACCAAAAGGGTGGCTGCAGTACCCAAATATATTTCGCTAGATGGCAGCAGCGCTCCACCAACAGGGCCGGCTGCAGTACCCAAGTATATTTCGCTAGATGGCAGCAGCGCTCCACCAACCGGGCGGCTGCAGTACCCAAGTATATTTCGCTAGATGGCAGCAGCGCTACACCAACCGGGCGGCTGCAGTACCCCATTACATTTCGCTAGATGGCAGCAGCGCTCCACCAACCGGGCGGCTGCAGTACCCAAGTATATTTCGCTAGATGGCAGCAGCGCTACACCAACCGGGCGGCTGCAGTACCCAATTACATTTCGCTAGATGGCAGCAGCGCTCCACCAACAGCGCCGGCTGCAGTACCCAAGTATATTTCGCTAGATGGCAGCAGCGCTCCACCAACCGGGCGGCTGCAGTACCCAATTACATTTCGCTAGATGGCAGCAGCGCTCCACCAACCGGGCGGCTGCAGTACCCAAGTATATTTCGCTAGATGGCAGCAGAGCTCCACCAACAGGGCGGCTGCAGTACCCAAATATATTTCGCTAGATGGCAGCAGCGCTCCACCAACCGGGCGGCTGCAGTACCCAATTACATTTCGCTAGATGGCAGCAGCGCTCCACCAAAAGGGCGGCTGCAGTACCCAAGTAAATTTCGCTAGATGGCAGCAGAGCTCCACCAACAGGGCCGGCTGCAGTATCCAAATATATTTCGCTAGATGGCAGCAGCGCTCCACCAAAAGGGCGGCTGCAGTACCCAATTACATTTCGCTAGATGGCAGCAGCGCTCCACCAACAGGGCCGGCTGCAGTACCCAAATATATTTCGCTAGATGGCAGCAGCGCTCCACCAAGAGCGCCGGCTGCAATACCCAAGTATATTTCGCTAGATGGCAGCAGCGCTCCACCAAAAGGGCGGCTGCAGTACCCAAATATATAGTACTGAGTCTGACCCTAACCCTAAGAGCCTGAGTCTAACCCTAACCCTAAGAGCCTGAGTCTAACCCTCACCCTAAGAGCCTGAGTCTAACCCTCACCCTCAGAGCCTGAGTCCAACCCTCACCCTAAGAGCCTGAGTCTAACCCTCACCCTAAGAGCCTGAGTCTAACCCTAACCCTAAGAGCCTGAGTCTAACCCTCACCCTAAGAGCCTGAGTCTAACCCTAACCCTAAGAGCCTAACCCTAACCCTAACCCTAAGAGTCTAACCCTAACCCTAACCCTAACCCTAAGAGTCTAACCCTAAGAGTCTAACCCTAAGAGTCTAACCCTAACCCTAACAGTCTAACCCTAACCCTAACCCTAAACCCGGCTGAAGTACCCAAGTATATTTCGCTAGATGGCAGCAGCGCTCCACCAACAGAGCCGGCTGCAGTACCAAAATATATTTCGCTAGATGGCAGCAGCGCTCCACCAACAGCGCCGGCTGCAGTACCCAAATATATTTCGCTAGATGGCAGCAGCGCTCCACCAACAGCGCCGGCTGCAGTACCCAAATATATTTCGCTAGATGGCAGCAGCGCTCCACCAACAGCGCCGGCTGCAGTACCCAAATATATTTCGCTAGATGGCAGCAGCGCTCCACCAACAGCGCCGGCTGCAGTACCCAAATATATTTCGCTAGATGGCAGCAGCGCTCCACCAACCGGGCGGCTGCAGTACCCAAGTATATTTCGCTAGATGGCAGCAGCGCTCCACCAACAGGGCCGGCTGCAGTACCCAAGTATATTTCGCTAGATGGCAGCAGCGCTCCACCAACCGGGCGGCTGCAGTACCCAAGTATATTTCGCTAGATGGCAGCAGCGCTCCACCAACAGGGCCGGCTGCAGTACCCAAATATATTTCGCTAGATGGCAGCAGCGCTCCACCAACCGGGCGGCTGCAGTACCCAAGTATATTTCGCTAGATGGCAGCAGCGCTACACCAACCGGGCGGCTGCAGTACCCAATTACATTTCGCTAGATGGCAGCAGCGCTCCATTAACAGCGCCGGCTGCAGTACCCAAATATATTTCGCTAGATGGCAGCAGCGCTCCACAAACCGGGCGGCTGCAGTACCCAAGTATATTTCGCTAGATGGCAGCAGCGCTCCACCAACCGGGCGGCTGCAGTACCCAATTACATTTCGCTAGATGGCAGCAGCGCTCCACCAACCGGGCGGCTGCAGTACCCAATTACATTTCGCTAGATGGCAGCAGCGCTCCACCAAAAGGGCGGCTGCAGTACCCAAGTATATTTCGCTAGATGGCAGCAGAGCTCCACCAACAGCGCCGGCTGCAGTACCCAAATATATTTCGCTAGATGGCAGCAGCGCTCCACCAAAAGGGCGGCTGCAGTACCCAAATATATTTCGCTAGATGGCAGCAGCGCTCCACCAACAGGGCCGGCTGCAGTACCCAAATATATTTCGCTAGACGGCAGCAGCGCTCCACCAACAGCGCCGGCTGCAATACCCAAGTATATTTCGCTAGATGGCAGCAGCGCTCCACCAAAAGGGCGGCTGCAGTACCCAAATATATAGTACTGAGTCTGACCCTAACCCTAAGAGCCTGAGTCTAACCCTAACCCTAAGAGCCTGAGTCTAACCCTCACCCTAAGAGCCTGAGTCTAACCCTAACCCTAAGAGCCTGAGTCTAACCCTAACCCTAAGAGCCTGAGTCTAACCCTCACCCTAAGAGCCTGAGTCTAACCCTCACCCTAAGAGCCTGAGTCTAACCCTAACCCTAAGAGCCTGAGTCTAACCCTAACCCTAAGAGCCTAAGTCTAACCCTTACCCTAAGAGTCTAACCCTAACCCTAACCCTAACCCTAAGAGTCTAACCCTAACCCTGAATATAACCCTAACCCTAAGAGTCTAACCCTCACCCTAACCCTAACCCTAAGTGTCTAACCCTAACCCTAACCCTAACTCTAACCCTAAGAGTCTAACCCTAACCCTAAGAGTCTAACCCTAACCCCAACCCTAACCCTAAGAGTCTAACCCTAACCCTAAGAGTCTAACCCTAACCCTAACTCTAACCCTAAGAGTCTAACCGTAACCCTAACCCTAACCCTAAGAGTCTAACCCTAACCCTAACCCTAACCCTAAGAGTCTAACCCTAACCCTAAGAGTCTAACCCTAACCCTAACCCTAACCCTAACCCTAACCGTAAGAGTCTAACCCTAACCCTAAGAGTCTAACCCTAACCCTAACCCTAACCCTGAGTCTAACCCTAACCCTAACCCTAAGAGTCTAACCCTAATCTGAATATAACCCTAACCCTAAGAGTCTAACCCTCACCCTAACCCTAACCCTAAGTGTCTAACCCTAACCCTAACCCTAACCTTAACCCTAAGAGTCTAACCCTAACCCTAAGAGTCTAACCCTAACCCCAACCCTAACCCTAAGAGTCTAACCCTAACCTTAAGAGTCTAACCCTAACCCTAACTCTAACCCTAAGAGTCTAACCGTAACCCTAACCCTAACCCTAAGAGTCTAACCCTAACCTAACCCTAACCCTAACCCTAAGAGTCTAACCCTAACCCTAACCCTAACCCTAAGAGTCTAACCCTAACCCTAAGAATCTAACCCTAACCCTAACCCTAACCCTAAGAGTCTAACCCTAACCCTAAGAGTCTAACCCTAACCCTAACCCTAACCCTAAGAGTCTAACCCTAACCCTAAGAGTCTAACCCTAACCCTAACCCTAACCCTAACCCTAACCGTAAGAGTCTAACCCTAACCCTAAGAGTCTAACCCTAAGAGTCTAACCCTAACAGTCTAACCCTAACCCTAACAGTCTAACCCTAACCCTAACCCTAAACCCGGCTGAAGTACCCAAGTATATTTCGCTAGATGGCAGCAGCGCTCCACAAACAGAGCCGGCTGCAGTACCCAAATATATTTCGCTAGATGGCAGCAGCGCTCCACCAACAGCGCCGGCTGCAGTACCCAAGTATATTTCGCTAGATGGCAGCAGCGCTCCACCAACCGGGCGGCTGCAGTACCCAAGTATATTTCGCTAGATGGCAGCAGCGCTCCACCAACAGGGCCGGCTGCAGTACCCAAATATATTTCGCTAGATGGCAGCAGCGCTCCACCAACCGGGCGGCTGCAGTACCCAAGTATATTTCGCTAGATGGCAGCAGCGCTCCACCAAAAGGGCGGCTGCAGTACCCAAATATATAGTACTGAGTCTGACCCTAACCCTAAGAGCCTGAGTCTAACCCTAACCCTAAGAGCCTGAGTCTAACCCTCACCCTAAGAGCCTGAGTCTAACCCTAACCCTAAGAGCCTGAGTCTAACCCTAACCCTAAGAGCCTAAGTCTAACCCTTACCCTAAGAGTCTAACCCTAACCCTAACCCTAACCCTAAGAGTCTAACCCTAACCCTGAATATAACCCTAACCCTAAGAGTCTAACCCTCACCCTAACCCTAACCCTAAGTGTCTAACCCTAACCCTAACCCTAACTCTAACCCTAAGAGTCTAACCCTAACCCTAAGAGTCTAACCCTAACCCCAACCCTAACCCTAAGAGTCTAACCCTAACCCTAAGAGTCTAACCCTAACCCTAACTCTAACCCTAAGAGTCTAACCGTAACCCTAACCCTAACCCTTAGAGTCTAACCCTAACCCTAACACTAACCCTAAGAGTCTAACCCTAACCCTAAGAGTCTAACCCTAACCCTAACCCTAACCCTAACCGTAAGAGTCTAACCCTAACCCTAAGAGTCTAACCCTAACCCTAACCCTAACCCTAAGAGTCTAACCCTAACCCTAACCCTAGGAGTCTAACCCTAATCTGAATATAACCCTAACCCTAAGAGTCTAACCCTCACCCTAACCCTAACCCTAAGTGTCTAACCCTAACCCTAACCCTAACCTTAACCCTAAGAGTCTAACCCTTACCCTAAGAGTCTAACCCTAACCCCAACCCTAACCCTAAGAGTCTAACCCTAACCTTAAGAGTCTAACCCTAACCCTAACTCTAACCCTAAGAGTCTAACCGTAACCCTAACCCTAACCCTAAGAGTCTAACCCTAACCTAACCCTAACCCTAACCCTAAGAGTCTAACCCTAACCCTAACCCTAACCCTAAGAGTCTAACCCTAACCCTAAGAATCTAACCCTAACCCTAACCCTAACCCTAACCCTAAGAGTCTAACCCTAACCCTAAGAGTCTAACCCTAACCCTAACCCTAACCCTAAGAGTCTAACCCTAACCCTAAGAGTCTAACCCTAACCCTAACCCTAACCCTAACCCTAACCGTAAGAGTCTAACCCTAACCCTAAGAGTCTAACCCTAAGAGTCTAACCCTAACAGTCTAACCCTAACCCTAACAGTCTAACCCTAACCCTAACCCTAAACCCGGCTGAAGTACCCAAGTATATTTCGCTAGATGGCAGCAGCGCTCCACAAACAGAGCCGGCTGCAGTACCCAAATATATTTCGCTAGATGGCAGCAGCGCTCCACCAACAGCGCCGGCTGCAGTACCCAAGTATATTTCGCTAGATGGCAGCAGCGCTCCACCAACAGCGCCGGCTGCAGTACCCAAGTATATTTCGCTAGATGGCAGCAGCGCTCCACCAACAGGGCCGGCTGCAGTACCCAAATATATTTCGCTAGATGGCAGCAGCGCTCCACCAACCGGGCGGCTGCAGTACCCAAGTATATTTCGCTAGATGGCAGCAGCGCTCCACCAACAGCGCCGGCTGCAGTACCCAAATATATTTCGCTAGATGGCAGCAGCGCTCCACAAACCGGGCGGCTGCAGTACCCAATTACATTTCGCTAGATGGCAGCAGCGCTCCACCAACAGCGCCGGCTGCAGTACCCAAGTATATTTCGCTAGATGGCAGCAGCGCTCCACCAACCGGGCGGCTGCAGTACCCAATTACATTTCGCTAGATGGCAGCAGCGCTCCACCAAAAGGGCGGCTGCAGTACCCAAGTATATTTCGCTAGATGGCAGCAGAGCTCCACCAACAGGGCCGGCTGCAGTACCCAAATATATTTCGCTAGATGGCAGCAGCGCTCCACCAAAAGGGCGGCTGCAGTACCCAAATATATTTCGCTAGATGGCAGCAGCGCTCCACCAACAGGGCCGGCTGCAGTACCCAAGTATATTTCGCTAGATGGCAGCAGCGCTCCACCAACCGGGCGGCTGCAGTACCCAAGTATATTTCGCTAGATGGCAGCAGCGCTACACCAACCGGGCGGCTGCAGTACCCCATTACATTTCGCTAGATGGCAGCAGCGCTCCACCAACCGGGCGGCTGCAGTACCCAAGTATATTTCGCTAGATGGCAGCAGCGCTACACCAACCGGGCGGCTGCAGTACCCAATTACATTTCGCTAGATGGCAGCAGCGCTCCACCAACAGGGCCGGCTGCAGTACCCAAATATATTTCGCTAGATGGCAGCAGCGCTCCACAAACCGGGCGGCTGCAGTACCCAAGTATATTTCGCTAGATGGCAGCAGCGCTCCACCAACAGGGCCGGCTGCAGTACCCAAGTATATTTCGCTAGATGGCAGCAGCGCTCCACCAACCGGGCGGCTGCAGTACCCAATTACATTTCGCTAGATGGCAGCAGCGCTCCACCAACCGGGCGGCTGCAGTACCCAAGTATATTTCGCTAGATGGCAGCAGAGCTCCACCAACAGGGCCGGCTGCAGTACCCAAATATATTTCGCTAGATGGCAGCAGCGCTCCACCAAAAGGGCGGCTGCAGTACCCAATTACATTTCGCTAGATGGCAGCAGCTCTCCACCAAAAGGGCGGCTGCAGTACCCAAGTATATTTCGCAAGATGGCAGCAGAGCTCCACCAACAGGGCCGGCTGCAGTATCCAAATATATTTCGCTAGATGGCAGCAGCGCTCCACCAAAAGGGCGGCTGCAGTACCCAATTACATTTCGCTAGATGGCAGCAGCGCTCCACCAACAGGGCCGGCTGCAGTACCCAAATATATTTCGCTAGATGGCAGCAGCGCTCCACCAAGAGCGCCGGCTGCAATACCCAAGTATATTTCGCTAGATGGCAGCAGCGCTCCACCAAAAGGGCGGCTGCAGTACCCAAATATATAGTACTGAGTCTGACCCTAACCCTAAGAGCCTGAGTCGAACCCTAACCCTAAGAGCCTGAGTCTAACCCTCACCCTAAGAGCCTGAGTCTAACCCTAACCCTAAGAGCCTGAGTCCAACCCTCACCCTAAGAGCCTGAGTCTAACCCTCACCCTCAGAGCCTGAGTCTAACCCTAACCCTAAGAGCCTGAGTCTAACCCTCACCCTAAGAGCCTGAGTCTAACCCTAACCCTAAGAGCCTAACCCTAACCCTAACCCTAAGAGTCTAACCCTAACCCTAACCCTAACCCTAAGAGTCTAACCCTAAGAGTCTAACCCTAAGAGTCTAACCCTAACCCTAACAGTCTAACCCTAACCCTAACCCTAAACCCGGCTGAAGTACCCAAGTATATTTCGCTAGATGGCAGCAGCGCTCCACCAACAGGGCCGGCTGCAGTACCCAAATATATTTCGCTAGATGGCAGCAGCGCTCCACCAACAGCGCCGGCTGCAGTACCCAAGTATATTTCGCTAGATGGCAGCAGCGTTCCACCAAAAGGGCGGCTGCAGTACACAAATATATAGTACTAAATCTGACCCTAACCCTAAGAGCCTGTGTCTAACCCTAACCCTAAGAGCCTGAGTCTAACCCTAACCGTAAGAGCCTGAGTCTAACCCTAACCCTAAGAGCCTGAGTCTAACCCTAACCCTAAGAGCCTAAGTCTAACCCTAACCCTAAGAGTCTAACCCTAACCCTAACCCTAACCCTAAGAGTGTAACCCTAACCCTAACCCTAACCCTAACCCTAAGAGTCTAACCCTAACCCTAACCCTAACCCTAAGAGTCTAACCCTAACCCTAAGAATCTAACCCTAACCCTAACCTTAACCCTAACCCTAAGAGTCTAACCCTAACCCTAAGAGTCTAACCCTAACCCTAACCCTAACCCTAAGAGTCTAACCCTAACCCTAAGAGTCTAACCCTAACCCTAACCCTAACCCTAACCCTAACCGTAAGAGTCTAACCCTAACCCTAAGAGTCTAACCCTAAGAGTCTAACCCTAACCCTAACCCTAACCCTAACAGTCTAACCCTAACCCTAACCCTAAACCCGGCTGAAGTACCCAAGTATATTTCGCTAGATGGCAGCAGCGCTCCACCAACAGAGCCGGCTGCAGTACCCAAATATATTTCGCTAGATGGCAGCAGCGCTCCACAAACAGGGCCGGCTGCAGTACCCAAATATATTTCGCTAGATGGCAGCAGCGATCCACCAACAGCGCCGGCTGCAGTACCCAAATATATTTCGCTAGATGGCAGCAGCGCTCCACCAAAAGGGCGGCTGCAGTACCCAAGTATATTACGCTAGACGGCGGCAGTGCTCAACCAACCGGGCGGCTGCAGTACCAAAGTATATTTCGCTAGATGGCAGCAGCGCTCCACCAACAGCGCCGGCTGCAGTACTCAAGTATATTTCGCTAGATGGCAGCAGCGCTCCACAAAAAGGGTGGCTGCACTACCCAAATATATAGTACTGAGTCTAACCCTAACCCTAAGAGTCTAACCCTAAGAGTCTAACCCTAACCCTAACCCTAACCCTAACAGTCTAACCCTAACCCTAACCCTAAACCCGGCTGCAGTACCCAAATATATTTCGCTAGATGGCAGCAGCGCTCCACCAACAGAGCCGGCTGCAGTACCCAAGTATATTTCGCTAGATGGCAGCAGCGCTCCACCAAAAGGGCGGCTGCAGTACCCAAATATATTTCGCTAGATGGCAGCAGCGCTCCACCAACAGGGCCGGCTGCAGTACCCAAATATATTTCGCTAGATGGCAGCAGCGCTCCACCAACATCGCCGGCTGCAATACCCAAGTATATTTCGCTAGATGGCAGCAGCGCTCCACCAAAAGGGCGGCTGCAGTACCCAAATATATAGTACTGAGTCTGACCCTAACCCTAAGAGCCTGAGTCTAACCCTAACCCTAAGAGCCTGAGTCTAACCCTCACCCTAAGAGCCTGAGTCTAACCCTCACCCTAAGAGCCTGAGTCTAACCCTAACCCTAAGAGCCTGAGTCTAACCCTAACCCTAAGAGCCTAAGTCTAACCCTTACCCTAAGAGTCTAACCCTAACCCTAACCCTAACCCTAAGAGTCTAACCCTAACCCTAACCTTAACCCTAACCCTAAGAGTCTAACCCTAACCCTAAGAGTCTAACCCTAACCCTAACCCTAAGAGTCTAACCCTAACCCTAAGAGTCTAACCCTAACCCTAACCCTAACCCTAACCCTAACCCTAACCGTAAGAGTCTAACCCTAACCCTAAGAGTCTAACCCTAAGAGTCTAACCCTAACCCTAACCCTAACCCTAACAGTCTAACCCTCACCCTACCCCTAACCCTAAGTGTCTAACCCTAACCCTAACCCTAACCCTAAGTGTCTAACCCTAACCCTAACCTTAACCCTAAGAGTCTAACCCTAACCCTAAGAGCCTGAGTTTAACCCTAACCCTAAGAGCCTAACCCTAACCCTAACCCTAAGAGTCTAACCCTAACCCTAACCCTAACCCTAAGAGTCTAACCCTAACCCTGAATATAACCCTAACCCTAAGAGTCTAACCCTAACCCTAACCCTAACCCTAAGAGTCTAACCCTAACCCTAAGAGTCTAACCCTAACCCTAACCCTAACCCTAACCCTAAGAGTCTAACCCTAACCCTAAGAGTCTAACCCTAACCCTAACCCTAACCCTAACCCTAAGAGTCTAACCCTAACCCTAAGAGTCTAACCCTAACCCTAACCCTAACCCTAACCCTAAGAGTCTAACCCTAACCCTAAGAGTCTAACCCTAACCCTAACCCTAACCCTAACCGTAAGAGTCTAACCCTAACCCTAAGAGTCTAACCCTAAGAGTCTAACCCTAAGAGTCTAACCCTAACCCTAACAGTCTAACCCTAACCCTAACCCTAAACCCGGCTGAAGTACCCAAGTATATTTCGCTAGATGGCAGCAGCGCTCCACAAACAGAGCCGGCTGCAGTACCCAAATATATTTCGCTAGATGGCAGCAGCGCTCCACCAACAGAGCCGGCTGCAGTACCCAAATATATTTCGCTAGATGGCAGCAGCGCTCCACCAACCGGGCGGCTGCAGTACCCAAGTATATTTCGCTAGATGGCAGCAGCGCTCCACCAACAGGGCCGGCTGCAGTACCCAAGTATATTTCGCTAGATGGCAGCAGCGCTCCACCAACCGGGCGGCTGCAGTACCCAAGTATATTTCGCTAGATGGCAGCAGCGCTCCACCAACAGGGCCGGCTGCAGTACCCAAGTATATTTCGCTAGATGGCAGCAGCGGTCCACCAACCGGGCGGCTGCAGTACCCAAGTATATTTCGCTAGATGGCAGCAGCGCTCCACCAACAGGGCCGGCTGCAGTACCCAAGTATATTTCGCTAGATGGCAGCAGCGCTCCACCAACCGGCCGGCTGCAGTACCCAAGTATATTTCGCTAGATGGCAGCAGCGCTCCACCAACAGGGCGGCTGCAGTACCCAATTACATTTCGCTAGATGGCAGCAGCGCTCCACCAAAAGGCCGGCTGCAGTACCCAATTATATTTCGCTAGATGGCAGCAGAGCTCCACCAACAGAGCTGGCTGCAGTACCCAAATATATTTCGCTAGATGGCAGCAGCGCTCCACCAAAAGGGCGGCTGCAGTACCCAAATATATTTCGCTAGATGGCAGCAGCGCTCCACCAACAGGGCCGGCTGCAGTACCCAAATATATTTCGCTAGATGGCAGCAGCGCTCCACCAACAGCGCCGGCTGCAGTACCCAAGTATATTTCGCTAGATGGCAGCAGAGCTCCACCAACAGGGCCGGCTGCAGTACCCAAATATATTTCGCTAGATGGCAGCAGCGCTCCACCAACAGCGCCGGCTGCAATACCCAAGTATATTTCGCTAGATGGCAGCAGCGCTCGACCAAAAGTGCGGCTGCAGTACCCAAATATATAGTACTGAGTCTGACCCTAACCCTAAGAGCCTGAGTCTAACCCTAACCGTAAGAGCCTGAGTCTAACCCTAACCCTAAGAGCCTGAGTCTAACCCTAACCCTAAGAGCCTAAGTCTAACCCTAACCCTAAGAGTCTAACCCTAACCCTAACCCTAACCCTAAGAGTGTAACCCTAACCCTAACCCTAACCCTAACCCTAAGAGTCTAACCCTAACCCTAACCCTAACCCTAAGAGTCTAACCCTAACCCTAACCCTAACCCTAAGAGTCTAACCCTAACCCTAAGAGTCTAACCCTAACCCTAAGAGTCTAACCCTAACCCTAACCCTAACCCTAAGAGTCTAACCCTAACCCTAAGAGTCTAACCCTAACCCTAACCCTAACCCTAACCCTAACCGTAAGAGTCTAACCCTAACCCTAAGAGTCTAACCCTAAGAGTCTAACCCTAACCCTAACCCTAACCCTAACAGTCTAACCCTAACCCTAACCCTAAACCCGGCTGAAGTACCCAAGTATATTTCGCTAGATGGCAGCAGCGCTCCACCAACAGAGCCGGCTGCAGTACCCAAATATATTTCGCTAGATGGCAGCAGCGCTCCACCAACAGCGCCGGCTGCAGTACCCAAGTATATTTCGCTAGATGGCAGCAGCGCTCCACCAACAGCGCCGGCTGAAGTACCCAAGTATATTTCGCTAGATGGCAGCAGCGCTCCACCAACCGGGCGGCTGCAGTACCCAAGTATATTTCGCTAGATGGCAGCAGCGCTCCACCAACAGGGCCGGCTGCAGTACCCAAGTATATTTCGCTAGATGGCAGCAGCGCTCCACCAACCGGGCGGCTGCAGTACCCAAGTATATTTCGCTAGATGGCAGCAGCGCTCCACCAACCGGGCGGCTGCAGTACCCAATTACATTTCGCTAGATGGCAGCAGCGCTCCACCAACAGCGCCGGCTGCAGTACCCAAATATATTTCGCTAGATGGCAGCAGCGCTCCACAAACCGGGCGGCTGCAGTACCCAAGTATATTTCGCTAGATGGCAGCAGCGCTCCACCAACAGGGCCGGCTGCAGTACCCAAGTATATTTCGCTAGATGGCAGCAGCGCTCCAACAACCGGGCGGCTGCAGTACCCAATTACATTTCGCTAGATGGCAGCAGCGCTCCACCAAAAGGGCGGCTGCAGTACCCAAGTATATTTCGCTAGATGGCAGCAGAGCTCCACCAACAGGGCCGGCTGCAGTACCCAAATATATTTCGCTAGATGGCAGCAGCGCTCCACCAAAAGGGCGGCTGCAGTACCCAAGTATATATCGCTAGATGGCAGCAGCGCTCCACCAACAGGGCCGGCTGCAGTACCCAAATATATTTCGCTAGATGGCAGCAGCGCTCCACCAAGAGCGCCGGCTGCAATACCCAAGTATATTTCGCTAGATGGCAGCAGCGCTCCACCAAAAGGGCGGCTGCAGTACCCAAATATATAGTACTGAGTCTGACCCTAACCCTAAGAGCCTGAGTCTAACCCTAACCCTAAGAGCCTGAGTCTAACCCTCACCCTAAGAGCCTGAGTCTAACCCTAACCCTAAGAGCCTGAGTCTAACCCTCACCCTAAGAGCCTGAGTCTAACCCTAACCCTAAGAGCCTGAGTCTAACCCTCACCCTAAGAGCCTGAGTCTAACCCTAACCCTAAGAGCCTAACCCTAACCCTAACCCTAAGAGTCTGACCCTAACCCTAACCCTAACCCTAAGAGTCTAACCCTAACCCTGAATATAACCCTAACCCTAAGAGTCTAACCCTCACCCTAACCCTAACCCTAAGAGTCTAACCCTAACCCTAACCCTAACCCTAACCGTAAGAGTCTAACCCTAACCCTAAGAGTCTAACCCTAAGAGTCTAACCCTAAGAGTCTAACCCTAACCCTAACAGTCTAACCCTAACCCTAACCCTAAACCCGGCTGAAGTACCCAAGTATATTTCGCTAGATGGCAGCAGCGCTCCACAAACAGAGCCGGCTGCAGTACCCAAATATATTTCGCTAGATGGCAGCAGCGCTCCACCAACAGAGCCGGCTGCAGTACCCAAATATATTTCGCTAGATGGCAGCAGCGCTCCACCAACAGCGCCGGCTGCAGTACCCAAGTATGTTTCGCTAGATGGCAGCAGCGCTCCACCAACCGGGCGGCTGCAGTACCCAAGTATATTTCGCTAGATGGCAGCAGCGCTCCACCAACAGGGCCGGCTGCAGTACCCAAATATATTTCGCTAGATGGCAGCAGCGCTCCACCAACCGGGCGGCTGCAGTACCCAAGTATATTTCGCTAGATGGCAGCAGCGCTCCACCAACCGGGCGGCTGCAGTACCCAAGTATATTTCGCTAGATGGCAGCAGCGCTCCACCAACCGGGCGGCTGCAGTACCCAAGTATATTTCGCTAGATGGCAGCAGCGCTCCACCAACAGCGCCGGCTGCAGTACCCAAGTATATTTCGCTAGATGGCAGCAGCGCTCCACGAACCGGGCGGCTGCAGTACCCAAGTATATTTCGCTAGATGGCAGCAGCGCTCCACCAACAGGGCGGCTGCAGTACCCAATTACATTTCGCTAGATGGCAGCAGCGCTCCACCAAAAGGCCGGCTGCAGTACCCAATTATATTTCGCTAGATGGCAGCAGCGCTCCACCAACAGAGCTGGCTGCAGTACCCAAATATATTTCGCTAGATGGCAGCAGCGCTCCACCAACAGGGCCGGCTGCAGTACCCAAATATATTTCGCTAGATGGCAGCAGCGCTCCACCAACAGCGCCGGCTGCAGTACCCAAGTATATTTCGCTAGATGGCAGCAGCGTTCCACCAAAAGGGCGGCTGCAGTACACAAATATATAGTACTAAATCTGACCCTAACCCTAAGAGCCTGTGTCTAACCCTAACCCTAAGAGCCTGAGTCTAACCCTAACCGTAAGAGCCTGAGTCTAACCCTAACCCTAAGAGCCTGAGTCTAACCCTAACCCTAAGAGCCTAAGTCTAACCCTAACCCTAAGAGTCTAACCCTAACCCTAACCCTAACCCTAAGAGTGTAACCCTAACCCTAACCCTAACCCTAACCCTAAGAGTCTAACCCTAACCCTAACCCTAACCCTAAGAGTCTAACCCTAACCCTAAGAGTCTAACCCTAACCCTAACCTTAACCCTAACCCTAAGAGTCTAACCCTAACCCTAAGAGTCTAACCCTAACCCTAACCCTAACCCTAAGAGTCTAACCCTAACCCTAAGAGTCTAACCCTAACCCTAACCCTAACCCTAACCCTAACCGTAAGAGTGTAACCCTAACCCTAAGAGTCTAACCCTAAGAGTCTAACCCTAACCCTAACCCTAACCCTAACAGTCTAACCCTAACCCTAACCCTAAACCCGGCTGAAGTACCCAAGTATATTTCGCTAGATGGCAGCAGCGCTCCACCAACAGAGCCGGCTGCAGTACCCAAATATATTTCGCTAGATGGCAGCAGCGCTCCACAAACAGGGCCGGCTGCAGTACCCAAATATATTTCGCTAGATGGCAGCAGCGATCCACCAACAGCGCCGGCTGCAGTACCCAAATATATTTCGCTAGATGGCAGCAGCGCTCCACCAAAAGGGCGGCTGCAGTACCCAAGTATATTTCGCTAGACGGCGGCAGTGCTCAACCAACCGGGCGGCTGCAGTACCAAAGTATATTTCGCTAGATGGCAGCAGCGCTCCACCAACAGCGCCGGCTGCAGTACTCAAGTATATTTCGCTAGATGGCAGCAGCGCTCCACAAAAAGGGTGGCTGCACTACCCAAATATATAGTACTGAGTCTAACCCTAACCCTAAGAGTCTAACCCTAAGAGTCTAACCCTAACCCTAACCCTAACCCTAACAGTCTAACCCTAACCCTAACCCTAAACCCGGCTGCAGTACCCAAATATATTTCGCTAGATGGCAGCAGCGCTCCACCAACAGAGCCGGCTGCAGTACCCAAGTATATTTCGCTAGATGGCAGCAGCGCTCCACCAACAGGGCCGGCTGCAGTACCCAAATATATTTCGCTAGATGGCAGCAGCGCTCCACCAACAGCACCGGCTGCAATACCCAAGTATATTTCGCTAGATGGCAGCAGCGCTCCACCAAAAGAGCGGCTGCAGTACCCAAATATATAGTACTGAGTCTGACCCTAACCCTAAGAGCCTGAGTCTAACCCTAACCCGAAGAGCCTGAGTCTAACCCTCACCCTAAGAGCCTGAGTCTAACCCTAACCCTAAGAGCCTGAGTCTAACCCTCACCCTAAGAGCCTGAGTCTAACCCTCACCCTAAGAGCCTGAGTCTAACCCTAACCCTAAGAGCCTGAGTCTAACCCTCACCCTAAGAGCCTGAGTCTAACCCTCACCCTAAGAGCCTGAGTCTAACCCTAACCCTAAGAGCCTGAGTCTAACCCTAACCCTAAGAGCCTAAGTCTAACCCTTACCCTAAGAGTCTAACCCTAACCCTAACCCTAACCCTAAGAGTCTAACCCTAATCTGAATATAACCCTAACCCTAAGAGTCTAACCCTCACCCTAACCCTAACCCTAAGTGTCTAACCCTAACCCTAACCTTAACCCTAAGAGTCTAACCCTAACCCTAAGAGTCTAACCCTAACCCCAACCCTAACCCTAAGAGTCTAACCCTAACCTTAAGAGTCTAACCCTAACCCTAACTCTAACCCTAAGAGTCTAACCGTAACCCTAACCCTAACCCTAAGAGTCTAACCCTAACCTAACCCTAACCCTAACTCTAAGAGTCTAACCCTAACCCTAACCCTAAGAGTCTAACCCTAACCCTAAGAATCTAACCCTAACCCTAACCCTAACCCTAACCCTAAGAGTCTAACCCTAACCCTAAGAGTCTAACCCTAACCCTAACCCTAACCCTAAGAGTCTAACCCTAACCCTAAGAGTCTAACCCTAATCCTAACCCTAACCCTAACCCTAACCGTAAGAGTCTAACCCTAACCCTAAGAGTCTAACCCTAAGAGTCTAACCCTAACAGTCTAACCCTAACCCTAACAGTCTAACCCTAACCCTAACCCTAAACCCGGCTGAAGTACCCAAGTATATTTCGCTAGATGGCAGCAGCGCTCCACCAACAGAGCCGGCTGCAGTACCCAAATATATTTCGCTAGATGGCAGCAGCGCTCCACCAACAGCGCCGGCTGCAGTACCCAAATATATTTCGCTAGATGGCAGCAGCGCTCCACCAACAGCGCCGGCTGCAGTACCCAAATATATTTCGCTAGATGGCAGCAGCGCTCCACCAACAGCGCCGGCTGCAGTACCCAAATATATTTCGCTAGATGGCAGCAGCGCTCCAACAACCGGGCGGCTGCAGTACCCAAGTATATTTCGCTAGATGGCAGCAGCGCTCCACCAAAAGGGCCGGCTGCAGTACCCAAGTATATTTCGCTAGATGGCAGCAGCGCTCCACCAACAGGGCCGGCTGCAGTACCCAAGTATATTTCGCTAGATGGCAGCAGCGCTCCACCAACCGGGCGGCTGCAGTACCCAAGTATATTTCGCTAGATGGCAGCAGCGCTCCACCAACAGGGCGGCTGCAGTACCCAAATATATTTCGCTAGATGGCAGCAGCGCTCCACCAACCGGGCGGCTGCAGTACCCAAGTATATTTCGCTAGATGGCAGCAGCGCTCCACCAACCGGGCGGCTGCAGTACCCAATTACATTTCGCTAGATGGCAGCAGCGCTCCACCAACCGGGCGGCTGCAGTACCCAAGTATATTTCGCTAGATGGCAGCAGCGCTCCACCAAACGGGCGGCTGCAGTACCCCATTACATTTCGCTAGATGGCAGCAGCGCTCCACCAACAGGGCCGGCTGCAGTACCCAAATATATTTCGCTAGATGGCAGCAGCGCTCCACAAACCGGGCGGCTGCAGTACCCAAGTATATTTCGCTAGATGGCAGCAGCGCTCCACCAACAGGGCCGGCTGCAGTACCCAAGTATATTTCGCTAGATGGCAGCAGCGCTCCACCAACCGGGCGGCTGCAGTACCCAATTACATTTCGCTAGATGGCAGCAGCGCTCCACCAACCGGGCGGCTGCAGTACCCAAGTATATTTCGCTAGATGGCAGCAGAGCTCCACCAACAGGGCCGGCTGCAGTACCCAAATATATTTCGCTAGATGGCAGCAGCGCTCCACCAACAGCGCCGGCTGCAATACCCAAGTATATTTCGCTAGATGGCAGCAGCGCTCCACCAAAAGGGCGGCTGCAGTACCCAAATATATAGTACTGAGTCTGACCCTAACCCTAAGAGCCTGAGTCTAACCCTCACCCTAAGAGCCTGAGTCTAACCCTCACCCTAAGAGCCTGAGTCTAACCCTCACCCTAAGAGTCTAACCCTAACCCTAACCCTAACCCTAAGAGTCTAACCCTAATCTGAATATAACCCTAACCCTAAGAGTCTAACCCTAACCCTAACCCTAACCCTAACCCTAAGAGTCTAACCCTAACCCTAACTCTAACCCTAAGAGTCTAACCGTAACCCTAACCCTAAGAGTCTAACCCTAACCCTAACCCTAACCCTAACCCTAAGAGTCTAACCCTAACCCTAACCCTAACCCTAAGAGTCTAACCCTAACCCTAAGAGTCTAACCCTAACCCTAACCCTAACCCTAACCCTAAGAGTCTAACCCTAACCCTAAGAGTCTAACCCTAACCCTAACCCTAACCCTAACCCTAAGAGTCTAACCCTAACCCTAAGAGTCTAACCCTAACCCTAACCCTAACCCTAAGAGTCTAACCCTAACCCTAAGAGTCTAACCCTAACCCTAACCGTAAGAGTCTAACCCTAACCCTAAGAGTCTAACCCTAAGAGTCTAACCCTAAGAGTCTAACCCTAACCCTAACAGTCTAACCCTAACCCTAACCCTAAACCCGGCTGAAGTACCCAAGTATATTTCGCTAGATGGCAGCAGCGCTCCACCAACCGGGCGGCTGCAGTACCCAAGTATATTTCGCTAGATGGCAGCAGCGCTCCACCAACAGGGCCGGCTGCAGTACCCAAGTATATTTCGCTAGATGGCAGCAGCGCTCCACCAACCGGGCGGCTGCAGTACCCAAGTATATTTCGCTAGATGGCAGCAGCGCTCCACCAACCGGGCGGCTGCAGTACCCAAGTATATTTCGCTAGATGGCAGCAGCGCTCCACCAAAAGGGCGGCTGCAGTACCCAAATATATTTCGCTAGATGGCAGCAGCGCTCCCCCAACAGCGCCGGCTGCAGTACCCAAGTATATTTCGCTAGATGGCAGCAGCGCTCCAACAACCGGGCGGCTGCAGTACCCAAGTATATTTCGCTAGATGGCAGCAGCGCTCCACCAACAGGGCCGGCTGCAGTACCCAAGTATATTTCGCTAGATGGCAGCAGCGCTCCACCAACCGGGCGGCTGCAGTACCCAAGTATATTTCGCTAGATGGCAGCAGCGCTCCACCAACAGGGCCGGCTGCAGTACCCAAATATATTTCGCTAGATGGCAGCAGCGCTCCACCAACCGGGCGGCTGCAGTACCCAAGTATATTTCGCTAGATGGCAGCAGCGCTCCACCAACAGGGCGGCTGCAGTACCCAAGTATATTTCGCTAGATGGCAGCAGCGCTCCACCAACAGAGCCGGCTGCAGTACCCAATTACATTTCGCTAGATGGCAGCAGCGCTCCACAAACCGGGCGGCTGCAGTACCCAAGTATATTTCGCTAGATGGCAGCAGCGCTCCACCAACAGCGCCGGCTGCAGTACCCAAGTATATTTCGCTAGATGGCAGCAGCGCTCCACCAACCGGGCGGCTGCAGTACCCAATTACATTTCGCTAGATGGCAGCAGCGCTCCACCAACCGGGCGGCTGCAGTACCCAACTACATTTCGCTAGATGGCAGCAGAGCTCCACCAACAGGGCCGGCTGCAGTACCCAAATATATTTCGCTAGATGGCAGCAGCGCTCCACCAAAAGGGCGGCTGCAGTACCCAAATATATTTCGCTAGATGGCAGCAGCGCTCCACCAACCGGGCGGCTGCAGTACCCAAGTATATTTCGCTAGATGGCAGCAGCGCTCCACCAACCGGGCGGCTGCAGTACCCAAGTATATTTCGCTAGATGGCAGCAGCGCTACACCAACCGGGCGGCTGCAGTACCCCATTACATTTCGCTAGATGGCAGCAGCGCTCCACCAACCGGGCGGCTGCAGTACCCAAGTATATTTCGCTAGATGGCAGCAGCGCTACACCAACCGGGCGGCTGCAGTACCCAATTACATTTCGCTAGATGGCAGCAGCGCTCCACCAACCGGGCGGCTGCAGTACCCAAGTATATTTCGCTAGATGGCAGCAGAGCTCCACCAACAGGGCCGGCTGCAGTACCCAAATATATTTCGCTAGATGGCAGCAGCGCTCCACCAACAGCGCCGGCTGCAATACCCAAGTATATTTCGCTAGATGGCAGCAGCGCTCCACCAAAAGTGCGGCTGCAGTACCCAAATATATAGTACTGAGTCTGACCCTAACCCTAAGAGCCTGAGTCTAACCCTAACCCTAAGAGCCTGAGTCTAACCCTCACCCTAAGAGCCTGAGTCTAACCCTAACCCTAAGAGACTGAGTCTAACCCTAACCCTAAGAGCCTGAGTCTAACCCTCACCCTAAGAGCCTGAGTCTAACCCTCACCCTAAGAGCCTGAGTCTAACCCTAACCCTAAGAGCCTAAGTCTAACCCTTACCCTAAGAGTCTAACCCTAACCCTAACCCTAACCCTAAGAGTCTAACCCTAATCTGAATATAACCCTAACCCTAAGAGTCTAACCCTAACCCTGACCCTAACCCTAAGAGTCTAACCCTAACCCTAAGAGTCTAACCCTAACCCTAACCCTAACCCTAACCCTAAGAGTCTAACCCTAACCCTAAGAGTCTAACCCTAACCCTAACCCTAACCCTAACCCTAAGAGTCTAACCCTAACCCTAAGAGTCTAACCCTAACCCTAACCCTAACCCTAAGAGTCTAACCCTAACCCTAAGAGTCTAACCCTAACCCTAACCCTAACCCTAACCGTAAGAGTCTAACCCTAACCCTAAGAGTCTAACCCTAAGAGTCTAACCCTAAGAGTCTAACCCTAACCCTAACAGTCTAACCCTAACCCTAACCCTAAACCCGGCTGAAGTACCCAAGTATATTTCGCTAGATGGCAGCAGCGCTCCACAAACAGAGCCGGCTGCAGTACCCAAATATATTTCGCTAGATGGCAGCAGCGCTCCACCAACAGAGCCGGCTGCAGTACCCAAATATATTTCGCTAGATGGCAGCAGCGCTCCACCAACAGGGCCGGCTGCAGTACCCAAATATATTTCGCTAGATGGCAGCAGCGCTCCACCAACAGCGCCGGCTGCAGTACCCAAGTATATTTCGCTAGATGGCAGCAGCGCTCCACCAACCGGGCGGCTGCAGTACCCAAGTATATTTCGCTAGATGGCAGCAGCGCTCCACCAACAGGGCCGGCTGCAGTACCCAAGTATATTTCGCTAGATGGCAGCAGCGCTCCACCAACCGGGCGGCTGCAGTACCCAAGTATATTTCGCTAGATGGCAGCAGCGCTCCACCAACAGGGCCGGCTGCAGTACCCAAGTATATTTCGCTAGATGGCAGCAGCGCTCCACCAACCGGGCGGCTGCAGTACCCAAGTATATTTCGCTAGATGGCAGCAGCGCTCCACCAACAGCGCCGGCTGCAGTACCCAAGTATATTTCGCTAGATGGCAGCAGCGCTCCACCAACCGGCCGGCTGCAGTACCCAAGTATATTTCGCTAGATGGCAGCAGCGCTCCACAAACAGGGCCGGCTGCAGTACCCAATTACATTTCGCTAGATGGCAGCAGCGCTCCACCAAAAGGCCGGCTGCAGTACCCAATTATATTTCGCTAGATGGCAGCAGAGCTCCACCAACAGAGCTGGCTGCAGTACCCAAATATATTTCGCTAGATGGCAGCAGCGCTCCACCAAAAGGGCGGCTGCAGTACCCAAATATATTTCGCTAGATGGCAGCAGCGCTCCACCAACAGGGCCGGCTGCAGTACCCAAATATATTTCGCTAGATGGCAGCAGCGCTCCACCAACAGCGCCGGCTGCAGTACCCAAGTATATTTCGCTAGATGGCAGCAGCGCTCCACCAAAAGGGCGGCTGCAGTACACAAATATATAGTATTAAATCTGACCCTAACCCTAAGAGCCTGTGTCTAACCCTAACCCTAAGAGCCTGAGTCTAACCCTAACCGTAAGAGCCTGAGTCTAACCCTAACCCTAAGAGCCTGAGTCTAACCCTAACCCTAAGAGCCTAAGTCTAACCCTAACCCTAAGAGTCTAACCCTAACCCTAACCCTAACCCTAAGAGTGTAACCCTAACCCTAATCCTAACCCTAACCCTAAGAGTCTAACCCTAACCCTAACCCTAACCCTAAGAGTCTAACCCTAACCCTAACCCTAACCCTAAGAGTCTAACCCTAACCCTAAGAGTCTAACCCTAACCCTAACCTTAACCCTAACCCTAAGAGTCTAACCCTAACCCTAAGAGTCTAACCCTAACCCTAACCCTAACCCTAAGAGTCTAACCCTAACCCTAAGAGTCTAACCCTAACCCTAACCCTAACCCTAACCCTAACCGTAAGAGTCTAACCCTAACCCTAAGAGTCTAACCCTAAGAGTCTAACCCTAACCATAACCCTAACCCTAACAGTCTAACCCTAACCCTAACCCTAAACCCGGCTGAAGTACCCAAATGTATTTCGCTAGATGGCAGCAGCGCTCCACCAACAGAGCCGACTGCAGTACCCAAATATATTTCGCTAGATGGCAGCAGCGCTCCACAAACAGGGCCGGCTGCAGTACCCAAATATATTTCGCTAGATGGCAGCAGCGCTCCACCAACAGCGCCGGCTGCAGTACCCAAGTATATTTCGCTAGATGGCAGCAGCGCTCCAACAACCGGGCGGCTGCAGTACCCAAGTATATTTCGCTAGATGGCAGCAGCGCTCCACCAAAAGGGCGGCTGCAGTACCCAAATATATTTCGCTAGATGGCAGCAGCGCTCCACCAACAGGGCCGGCTGCAGTACCCAAGTATATTTCGCTAGATGGCAGCAGCGCTCCACCAACCGGGCGGCTGCAGTACCCAAGTATATTTCGCTAGATGGCAGCAGCGCTACACCAACCGGGCGGCTGCAGTACCCCATTACATTTCGCTAGATGGCAGCAGCGCTCCACCAACCGGGC
The DNA here is from genome assembly GCF_963210335.1 of Falco punctatus. Lineage (NCBI taxonomy): Eukaryota > Metazoa > Chordata > Aves > Falconiformes > Falconidae > Falco > Falco punctatus. The sequence continues at coordinate 126,270 of NW_027660289.1, read as the reverse complement.
GGCTGCAGTACCCAAGTATATTTCGCTAGATGGCAGCAGCGCTCCACCAACAGAGCCGGCTGCAGTACCCAAATATATTTCGCTAGATGGCAGCAGCGCTCCACCAACAGCGCCGGCTGCAGTACCCAAATATATTTCGCTAGATGGCAGCAGCGCTCCACAAACCGGGCGGCTGCAGTACCCAAGTATATTTCGCTAGATGGCAGCAGCGCTCCACCAAAAGGGCGGCTGCAGTACCCAAATATATTTCGCTAGATGGCAGCAGCGCTCCACCAACAGGGCCGGCTGCAGTACCCAAATATATTTCGCTAGATGGCAGCAGCGCTCCACCAAAAGGGCGGCTGCAGTACCCAAGTATATTTCGCTAGACGGCGGCAGTGCTCAACCAACCGGGCGGCTGCAGTACCAAAGTATATTTCGCTAGATGGCAGCAGCGCTCCACCAACAGCGCCGGCTGCAGTACTCAAGTATATTTCGCTAGATGGCAGCAGCGCTCCACAAAAAGGGTGGCTGCACTACCCAAATATATAGTACTGAGTCTAACCCTAACCCTAAGAGTCTAACCCTAAGAGTCTAACCCTAACCCTAACCCTAACCCTAACAGTCTAACCCTAACCCTAACCCTAAACCCGGCTGCAGTACCCAAATATATTTCGCTAGATGGCAGCAGCGCTCCACCAACAGAGCCGGCTGCAGTACCCAAGTATATTTCGCTAGATGGCAGCAGCGCTCCACCAACAGGGCCGGCTGCAGTACCCAAATATATTTCGCTAGATGGCAGCAGCGCTCCACCAACAGCACCGGCTGCAATACCCAAGTATATTTCGCTAGATGGCAGCAGCGCTCCACCAAAAGGGCGGCTGCAGTACCCAAATATATAGTACTGAGTCTGACCCTAACCCTAAGAGCCTGAGTCTAACCCTAACCCTAAGAGCCTGAGTCTAACCCTCACCCTAAGAGCCTGAGTCTAACCCTAACCCTAAGAGCCTGAGTCTAACCCTCACCCTAAGAGCCTGAGTCTAACCCTCACCCTAAGAGCCTGAGTCTAACCCTAACCCTAAGAGCCTGAGTCTAACCCTCACCCTAAGAGCCTGAGTCTAACCCTCACCCTAAGAGCCTGAGTCTAACCCTAACCCTAAGAGCCTGAGTCTAACCCTAACCCTAAGAGCCTAAGTCTAACCCTTACCTTAAGAGTCTAACCCTAACCCTAACCCTAACCCTAAGAGTCTAACCCTAATCTGAATATAACCCTAACCCTAAGAGTCTAACCCTCACCCTAACCCTAACCCTAAGTGTCTAACCCTAACCCTAACCTTAACCCTAAGAGTCTAACCCTAACCCTAAGAGTCTAACCCTAACGCCAACCCTAACCCTAAGAGTCTAACCCTAACCTTAAGAGTCTAACCCTAACCCTAACTCTAACCCTAAGAGTCTAACCGTAACCCTAACCCTAACCCTAAGAGTCTAACCCTAACCTAACCCTAACCCTAACCCTAAGAGTCTAACCCTAACCCTAACCCTAACCCTAAGAGTCTAACCCTAACCCTAAGAATCTAACCCTAACCCTAACCCTAACCCTAACCCTAAGAGTCTAACCCTAACCCTAAGAGTCTAACCCTAACCCTAACCCTAACCCTAAGAGTCTAACCCTAACCCTAAGAGTCTAACCCTAATCCTAACCCTAACCCTAACCCTAACCGTAAGAGTCTAACCCTAACCCTAAGAGTCTAACCCTAAGAGTCTAACCCTAACAGTCTAACCCTAACCCTAACAGTCTAACCCTAACCCTAACCCTAAACCCGGCTGAAGTACCCAAGTATATTTCGCTAGATGGCAGCAGCGCTCCACCAACAGAGCCGGCTGCAGTACCCAAATATATTTCGCTAGATGGCAGCAGCGCTCCACCAACAGCGCCGGCTGCAGTACCCAAATATATTTCGCTAGATGGCAGCAGCGCTCCACCAGCAGCGCCGGCTGCAGTACCCAAATATATTTCGCTAGATGGCAGCAGCGCTCCACCAGCAGCGCCGGCTGCAGTACCCAAATATATTTCGCTAGATGGCAGCAGCGCTCCAACAACCGGGCGGCTGCAGTACCCAAGTATATTTCGCTAGATGGCAGCAGCGCTCCACCAACAGGGCCGGCTGCAGTACCCAAGTATATTTCGCTAGATGGCAGCAGCGCTCCACCAACAGGGCCGGCTGCAGTACCCAAGTATATTTCGCTAGATGGCAGCAGCGCTCCACCAACCGGGCGGCTGCAGTACCCAAGTATATTTCGCTAGATGGCAGCAGCGCTCCACCAACAGGGCGGCTGCAGTACCCAAATATATTTCGCTAGATGGCAGCAGCGCTCCACCAACCGGGCGGCTGCAGTACCCAAGTATATTTCGCTAGATGGCAGCAGCGCTCCACCAACCGGGCGGCTGCAGTACCCAATTACATTTCGCTAGATGGCAGCAGCGCTCCACCAACCGGGCGGCTGCAGTACCCAAGTATATTTCGCTAGATGGCAGCAGCGCTACACCAAAAGGGCGGCTGCAGTACCCAATTACATTTCGCTAGATGGCAGCAGCGCTCCACCAACAGGGCCGGCTGCAGTACCCAAATATATTTCGCTAGATGGCAGCAGCGCTCCACAAACCGGGCGGCTGCAGTACCCAAGTATATTTCGCTAGATGGCAGCAGCGCTCCACCAACAGGGCCGGCTGCAGTACCCAAGTATATTTCGCTAGATGGCAGCAGCGCTCCACCAACCGGGCGGCTGCAGTACCCAATTACATTTCGCTAGATGGCAGCAGCGCTCCACCAACCGGGCGGCTGCAGTACCCAAGTATATTTCGCTAGATGGCAGCAGAGCTCCACCAACAGGGCCGGCTGCAGTACCCAAATATATTTCGCTAGATGGCAGCAGCGCTCCACCAACAGCGCCGGCTGCAATACCCAAGTATATTTCGCTAGATGGCAGCAGCGCTCCACCAAAAGGGCGGCTGCAGTACCCAAATATATAGTACTGAGTCTGACCCTAACCCTAAGAGCCTGAGTCTAACCCTCACCCTAAGAGCCTGAGTCTAACCCTCACCCTAAGAGCCTGAGTCTAACCCTCACCCTAAGAGTCTAACCCTAACCCTAACCCTAACCCTAAGAGTCTAACCCTAATCTGAATATAACCCTAACCCTAAGAGTCTAACCCTAACCCTAACCCTAACCCTAACCCTAAGAGTCTAACCCTAACCCTAAGAGTCTAACCCTAACCCTAACCCTAACCCTAACCCTAAGAGTCTAACCCTAACCCTAAGAGTCTAACCCTAACCCTAACCCTAACCCTAAGAGTCTAACCCTAACCCTAAGAGTCTAACCCTAACCCTAACCCTAACCCTAACCCTAAGAGTCTAACCCTAACCCTAAGAGTCTAACCCTAACCCTAACCCTAACCCTAAGAGTCTAACCCTAACCCTAAGAGTCTAACCCTAACCCTAACCGTAAGAGTCTAACCCTAACCGTAAGAGTCTAACCCTAACCCTAAGAGTCTAACCCTAAGAGTCTAACCCTAAGAGTCTAACCCTAACCCTAACAGTCTAACCCTAACCCTAACCCTAAACCCGGCTGAAGTACCCAAGTATATTTCGCTAGATGGCAGCAGCGCTCCACCAACCGGGCGGCTGCAGTACCCAAGTATATTTCGCTAGATGGCAGCAGCGCTCCACCAACAGGGCCGGCTGCAGTACCCAAGTATATTTCGCTAGATGGCAGCAGCGCTCCACTAACCGGGCGGCTGCAGTACCCAAGTATATTTCGCTAGATGGCAGCAGCGCTCCACCAACCGGGCGGCTGCAGTACCCAAGTATATTTCGCTAGATGGCAGCAGCGCTCCACCAAAAGGGCGGCTGCAGTACCCAAATATATTTCGCTAGATGGCAGCAGCGCTCCCCCAACAGCGCCGGCTGCAGTACCCAAGTATATTTCGCTAGATGGCAGCAGCGCTCCAACAACCGGGCGGCTGCAGTACCCAAGTATATTTCGCTAGATGGCAGCAGCGCTCCACCAACAGGGCCGGCTGCAGTACCCAAGTATATTTCGCTAGATGGCAGCAGCGCTCCACCAACCGGGCGGCTGCAGTACCCAAGTATATTTCGCTAGATGGCAGCAGCGCTCCACCAACAGGGCCGGCTGCAGTACCCAAATATATTTCGCTAGATGGCAGCAGCGCTCCACCAACCGGGCGGCTGCAGTACCCAAGTATATTTCGCTAGATGGCAGCAGCGCTCCACCAACAGGGCGGCTGCAGTACCCAAGTATATTTCGCTAGATGGCAGCAGCGCTCCACCAACAGGGCCGGCTGCAGTACCCAATTACATTTCGCTAGATGGCAGCAGCGCTCCACAAACCGGGCGGCTGCAGTACCCAAGTATATTTCGCTAGATGGCAGCAGCGCTCCACCAACAGCGCCGGCTGCAGTACCCAAGTATATTTCGCTAGATGGCAGCAGCGCTCCACCAACCGGGCGGCTGCAGTACCCAATTACATTTCGCTAGATGGCAGCAGCGCTCCACCAAAAGGGCGGCTGCAGTACCCAAGTATATTTCGCTAGATGGCAGCAGAGCTCCACCAACAGGGCCGGCTGCAGTACCCAAATATATTTCGCTAGATGGCAGCAGCGCTCCACCAACCGGGCGGCTGCAGTACCCAAGTATATTTCGCTAGATGGCAGCAGCGCTACACCAACCGGGCGGCTGCAGTACCCCATTACATTTCGCTAGATGGCAGCAGCGCTCCACCAACCGGGCGGCTGCAGTACCCAAGTATATTTCGCTAGATGGCAGCAGCGCTACACCAACCGGGCGGCTGCAGTACCCAATTACATTTCGCTAGATGGCAGCAGCGCTCCACCAACCGGGCGGCTGCAGTACCCAAGTATATTTCGCTAGATGGCAGCAGAGCTCCACCAACAGGGCCGGCTGCAGTACCCAAATATATTTCGCTAGATGGCAGCAGCGCTCCACCAACAGCGCCGGCTGCAATACCCAAGTATATTTCGCTAGATGGCAGCAGCGCTCCACCAAAAGTGCGGCTGCAGTACCCAAATATATAGTACTGAGTCTGACCCTAACCCTAAGAGCCTGAGTCTAACCCTAACCCTAAGAGCCTGAGTCTAACCCTCACCCTAAGAGCCTGAGTCTAACCCTAACCCTAAGAGACTGAGTCTAACCCTAACCCTAAGAGCCTGAGTCTAACCCTCACCCTAAGAGCCTGAGTCTAACCCTCACCCTAAGAGCCTGAGTCTAACCCTAACCCTAAGAGCCTAAGTCTAACCCTTACCCTAAGAGTCTAACCCTAACCCTAACCCTAACCCTAAGAGTCTAACCCTAATCTGAATATAACCCTAACCCTAAGAGTCTAACCCTAACCCTGACCCTAACCCTAAGAGTCTAACCCTAACCCTAAGAGTCTAACCCTAACCCTAACCCTAACCCTAACCCTAAGAGTCTAACCCTAACCCTAAGAGTCTAACCCTAACCCTAACCCTAACCCTAACCCTAAGAGTCTAACCCTAACCCTAAGAGTCTAACCCTAACCCTAACCCTAACCCTAAGAGTCTAACCCTAACCCTAAGAGTCTAACCCTAACCCTAACCCTAAACCCGGCTGAAGTACACAAGTATATTTCGCTAGATGGCAGCAGCGCTCCACCAACCGGGCGGCTGCAGTACCCAAGTATATTTCGCTAGATGGCAGCAGCGCTCCACCAACAGGGCCGGCTGCAGTACCCAAATATATTTCGCTAGATGGCAGCAGCGCTCCACCAACCGGGCGGCTGCAGTACCCAAGTATATTTCGCTAGATGGCAGCAGCGCTCCACCAACCGGGCGGCTGCAGTACCCAATTACATTTCGCTAGATGGCAGCAGCGCTCCATTAACAGCGCCGGCTGCAGTACCCAAATATATTTCGCTAGATGGCAGCAGCGCTCCACAAACCGGGCGGCTGCAGTACCCAAGTATATTTCGCTAGATGGCAGCAGCGCTCCACCAACAGGGCCGGCTGCAGTACCCAATTACATTTCGCTAGATGGCAGCAGCGCTCCACCAACCGGGCGGCTGCAGTACCCAATTACATTTCGCTAGATGGCAGCAGCGCTCCACCAAAAGGGCGGCTGCAGTACCCAAATATATTTCGCTAGATGGCAGCAGAGCTCCACCAACAGAGCCGGCTGCAGTACCCAAATATATTTCGCTAGATGGCAGCAGCGCTCCACCAAAAGGGCGGCTGCAGTACCCAAATATATTTCGCTAGATGGCAGCAGCGCTCCACCAACAGGGCCGGCTGCAGTACCCAAATATATTTCGCTAGATGGCAGCAGCGCTCCACCAACAGGGCCGGCTGCAGTACCCAAGTATATTTCGCTAGATGGCAGCAGCGCTCCACCAACCGGGCGGCTGCAGTACCCAAGTATATTTCGCTAGATGGCAGCAGCGCTCCACCAACAGGGCCGGCTGCAGTACCCAAATATATTTCGCTAGATGGCAGCAGCGCTCCACCAACCGGGCGGCTGCAGTACCCAAGTATATTTCGCTAGATGGCAGCAGCGCTCCACCAAAAGGGCGGCTGCAGTACCCAAGTATATTTCGCTAGATGGCAGCAGCGCTCCACCAACAGGGCCGGCTGCAGTACCCAAATATATTTCGCTAGATGGCAGCAGCGCTCCACCAACCGGGCGGCTGCAGTACCCAAGTATATTTCGCTAGATGGCAGCAGCGCTCCACCAACAGCGCCGGCTGCAGTACCCAAGTATATTTCGCTAGATGGCAGCAGCGCTCCACCAACCGGGCGGCTGCAGTACCCAATTACATTTCGCTAGATGGCAGCAGCGCTCCACCAAAAGGGCGGCTGCAGTACCCAAGTATATTTCGCTAGATGGCAGCAGAGCTCCACCAACCGGGCGGCTGCAGTACCCAAATATATTTCGCTAGATGGCAGCAGCGCTCCACCAAAAGGGCGGCTGCAGTACCCAAATATATTTCGCTAGATGGCAGCAGCGCTCCACCAACAGGGCCGGCTGCAGTACCCAAGTATATTTCGCTAGATGGCAGCAGCGCTCCACCAACCGGGCGGCTGCAGTACCCAAGTATATTTCGCTAGATGGCAGCAGCGCTCCACCAACAGGGCCGGCTGCAGTACCCAAGTATATTTCGCTAGATGGCAGCAGCGCTCCACCAACCGGGCGGCTGCAGTACCCAATTACATTTCGCTAGATGGCAGCAGCGCTCCACCAACCGGGCGGCTGCAGTACCCAAGTATATTTCGCTAGATGGCAGCAGAGCTCCACCAACAGGGCCGGCTGCAGTACCCAAATATATTTCGCTAGATGGCAGCAGCGCTCCACCAACAGCGCCGGCTGCAATACCCAAGTATATTTCGCTAGATGGCAGCAGCGCTCCACCAAAAGGGCGGCTGCAGTACCCAAATATATAGTACTGAGTCTGACCCTAACCCTAAGAGCCTGAGTCTAACCCTCACCCTAAGAGCCTGAGTCTAACCCTCACCCTAAGAGCCTGAGTCTAACCCTCACCCTAAGAGTCTAACCCTAACCCTAACCCTAACCCTAAGAGTCTAACCCTAATCTGAATATAACCCTAACCCTAAGAGTCTAACCCTAACCCTAACCCTAACCCTAACCCTAAGAGTCTAACCCTAACCCTAAGAGTCTAACCCTAACCCTAACCCTAACCCTAACCCTAAGAGTCTAACCCTAACCCTAAGAGTCTAACCCTAACCCTAACCCTAACCCTAAGAGTCTAACCCTAACCCTAAGAGTCTAACCCTAACCCTAACCCTAACCCTAACCCTAAGAGTCTAACCCTAACCCTAAGAGTCTAACCCTAACCCTAACCCTAACCCTAAGAGTCTAACCCTAACCCTAAGAGTCTAACCCTAACCCTAACCGTAAGAGTCTAACCCTAACCGTAAGAGTCTAACCCTAACCCTAAGAGTCTAACCCTAAGAGTCTAACCCTAAGAGTCTAACCCTAACCCTAACAGTCTAACCCTAACCCTAACCCTAAACCCGGCTGAAGTACCCAAGTATATTTCGCTAGATGGCAGCAGCGCTCCACCAACCGGGCGGCTGCAGTACCCAAGTATATTTCGCTAGATGGCAGCAGCGCTCCACCAACAGGGCCGGCTGCAGTACCCAAGTATATTTCGCTAGATGGCAGCAGCGCTCCACTAACCGGGCGGCTGCAGTACCCAAGTATATTTCGCTAGATGGCAGCAGCGCTCCACCAACCGGGCGGCTGCAGTACCCAAGTATATTTCGCTAGATGGCAGCAGCGCTCCACCAAAAGGGCGGCTGCAGTACCCAAATATATTTCGCTAGATGGCAGCAGCGCTCCCCCAACAGCGCCGGCTGCAGTACCCAAGTATATTTCGCTAGATGGCAGCAGCGCTCCAACAACCGGGCGGCTGCAGTACCCAAGTATATTTCGCTAGATGGCAGCAGCGCTCCACCAACAGGGCCGGCTGCAGTACCCAAGTATATTTCGCTAGATGGCAGCAGCGCTCCACCAACCGGGCGGCTGCAGTACCCAAGTATATTTCGCTAGATGGCAGCAGCGCTCCACCAACAGGGCCGGCTGCAGTACCCAAATATATTTCGCTAGATGGCAGCAGCGCTCCACCAACCGGGCGGCTGCAGTACCCAAGTATATTTCGCTAGATGGCAGCAGCGCTCCACCAACAGGGCGGCTGCAGTACCCAAGTATATTTCGCTAGATGGCAGCAGCGCTCCACCAACAGGGCCGGCTGCAGTACCCAATTACATTTCGCTAGATGGCAGCAGCGCTCCACCAACCGGGCGGCTGCAGTACCCAAGTATATTTCGCTAGATGGCAGCAGCGCTCCACCAACAGCGCCGGCTGCAGTACCCAAGTATATTTCGCTAGATGGCAGCAGCGCTCCACCAACCGGGCGGCTGCAGTACCCAATTACATTTCGCTAGATGGCAGCAGCGCTCCACCAAAAGGGCGGCTGCAGTACCCAAGTATATTTCGCTAGATGGCAGCAGAGCTCCACCAACAGGGCCGGCTGCAGTACCCAAATATATTTCGCTAGATGGCAGCAGCGCTCCACCAACCGGGCGGCTGCAGTACCCAAGTATATTTCGCTAGATGGCAGCAGCGCTACACCAACCGGGCGGCTGCAGTACCCCATTACATTTCGCTAGATGGCAGCAGCGCTCCACCAACCGGGCGGCTGCAGTACCCAAGTATATTTCGCTAGATGGCAGCAGCGCTACACCAACCGGGCGGCTGCAGTACCCAATTACATTTCGCTAGATGGCAGCAGCGCTCCACCAACCGGGCGGCTGCAGTACCCAAGTATATTTCGCTAGATGGCAGCAGAGCTCCACCAACAGGGCCGGCTGCAGTACCCAAATATATTTCGCTAGATGGCAGCAGCGCTCCACCAACAGCGCCGGCTGCAATACCCAAGTATATTTCGCTAGATGGCAGCAGCGCTCCACCAAAAGTGCGGCTGCAGTACCCAAATATATAGTACTGAGTCTGACCCTAACCCTAAGAGCCTGAGTCTAACCCTCACCCTAAGAGCCTGAGTCTAACCCTCACCCTAAGAGCCTGAGTCTAACCCTAACCCTAAGAGCCTGAGTCTAACCCTAACCCTAAGAGCCTGAGTCTAACCCTCACCCTAAGAGCCTGAGTCTAACCCTAACCCTAAGAGCCTAAGTCTAACCCTTACCCTAAGAGTCTAACCCTAACCCTAACCCTAACCCTAAGAGTCTAACCCTAATCTGAATATAACCCTAACCCTAAGAGTCTAACCCTAACCCTGACCCTAACCCTAAGAGTCTAACCCTAACCCTAAGAGTCTAACCCTAACCCTAACCCTAACCCTAACCCTAAGAGTCTAACCCTAACCCTAAGAGTCTAACCCTAACCCTAACCCTAACCCTAACCCTAAGAGTCTAACCCTAACCCTAAGAGTCTAACCCTAACCCTAACCCTAACCCTAAGAGTCTAACCCTAACCCTAAGAGTCTAACCCTAACCCTAACCCTAAACCCGGCTGAAGTACACAAGTATATTTCGCTAGATGGCAGCAGCGCTCCACCAACCGGGCGGCTGCAGTACCCAAGTATATTTCGCTAGATGGCAGCAGCGCTCCACCAACAGGGCCGGCTGCAGTACCCAAATATATTTCGCTAGATGGCAGCAGCGCTCCACCAACCGGGCGGCTGCAGTACCCAAGTATATTTCGCTAGATGGCAGCAGCGCTCCACCAACCGGGCGGCTGCAGTACCCAATTACATTTCGCTAGATGGCAGCAGCGCTCCATTAACAGCGCCGGCTGCAGTACCCAAATATATTTCGCTAGATGGCAGCAGCGCTCCACAAACCGGGCGGCTGCAGTACCCAAGTATATTTCGCTAGATGGCAGCAGCGCTCCACCAACAGGGCCGGCTGCAGTACCCAATTACATTTCGCTAGATGGCAGCAGCGCTCCACCAACCGGGCGGCTGCAGTACCCAATTACATTTCGCTAGATGGCAGCAGCGCTCCACCAAAAGGGCGGCTGCAGTACCCAAATATATTTCGCTAGATGGCAGCAGAGCTCCACCAACAGAGCCGGCTGCAGTACCCAAATATATTTCGCTAGATGGCAGCAGCGCTCCACCAAAAGGGCGGCTGCAGTACCCAAATATATTTCGCTAGATGGCAGCAGCGCTCCACCAACAGGGCCGGCTGCAGTACCCAAATATATTTCGCTAGATGGCAGCAGCGCTCCACCAACAGGGCCGGCTGCAGTACCCAAGTATATTTCGCTAGATGGCAGCAGCGCTCCACCAACCGGGCGGCTGCAGTACCCAAGTATATTTCGCTAGATGGCAGCAGCGCTCCACCAACAGGGCCGGCTGCAGTACCCAAATATATTTCGCTAGATGGCAGCAGCGCTCCACCAACCGGGCGGCTGCAGTACCCAAGTATATTTCGCTAGATGGCAGCAGCGCTCCACCAAAAGGGCGGCTGCAGTACCCAAGTATATTTCGCTAGATGGCAGCAGCGCTCCACCAACAGGGCCGGCTGCAGTACCCAAATATATTTCGCTAGATGGCAGCAGCGCTCCACCAACCGGGCGGCTGCAGTACCCAAGTATATTTCGCTAGATGGCAGCAGCGCTCCACCAACAGCGCCGGCTGCAGTACCCAAGTATATTTCGCTAGATGGCAGCAGCGCTCCACCAACCGGGCGGCTGCAGTACCCAATTACATTTCGCTAGATGGCAGCAGCGCTCCACCAAAAGGGCGGCTGCAGTACCCAAGTATATTTCGCTAGATGGCAGCAGAGCTCCACCAACCGGGCGGCTGCAGTACCCAAATATATTTCGCTAGATGGCAGCAGCGCTCCACCAAAAGGGCGGCTGCAGTACCCAAGTATATTTCGCTAGATGGCAGCAGCGCTCCACCAACCGGGCGGCTGCAGTACCCAAGTATATTTCGCTAGATGGCAGCAGCGCTCCACCAACAGGGCCGGCTGCAGTACCCAAGTATATTTCGCTAGATGGCAGCAGCGCTCCACTAACCGGGCGGCTGCAGTACCCAAGTATATTTCGCTAGATGGCAGCAGCGCTCCACCAACCGGGCGGCTGCAGTACCCAAGTATATTTCGCTAGATGGCAGCAGCGCTCCACCAAAAGGGCGGCTGCAGTACCCAAATATATTTCGCTAGATGGCAGCAGCGCTCCCCCAACAGCGCCGGCTGCAGTACCCAAGTATATTTCGCTAGATGGCAGCAGCGCTCCAACAACCGGGCGGCTGCAGTACCCAAGTATATTTCGCTAGATGGCAGCAGCGCTCCACCAACAGGGCCGGCTGCAGTACCCAAGTATATTTCGCTAGATGGCAGCAGCGCTCCACCAACCGGGCGGCTGCAGTACCCAAGTATATTTCGCTAGATGGCAGCAGCGCTCCACCAACAGGGCCGGCTGCAGTACCCAAATATATTTCGCTAGATGGCAGCAGCGCTCCACCAACCGGGCGGCTGCAGTACCCAAGTATATTTCGCTAGATGGCAGCAGCGCTCCACCAACAGGGCGGCTGCAGTACCCAAGTATATTTCGCTAGATGGCAGCAGCGCTCCACCAACAGGGCCGGCTGCAGTACCCAATTACATTTCGCTAGATGGCAGCAGCGCTCCACAAACCGGGCGGCTGCAGTACCCAAGTATATTTCGCTAGATGGCAGCAGCGCTCCACCAACAGCGCCGGCTGCAGTACCCAAGTATATTTCGCTAGATGGCAGCAGCGCTCCACCAACCGGGCGGCTGCAGTACCCAATTACATTTCGCTAGATGGCAGCAGCGCTCCACCAAAAGGGCGGCTGCAGTACCCAAGTATATTTCGCTAGATGGCAGCAGAGCTCCACCAACAGGGCCGGCTGCAGTACCCAAATATATTTCGCTAGATGGCAGCAGCGCTCCACCAACCGGGCGGCTGCAGTACCCAAGTATATTTCGCTAGATGGCAGCAGCGCTACACCAACCGGGCGGCTGCAGTACCCCATTACATTTCGCTAGATGGCAGCAGCGCTCCACCAACCGGGCGGCTGCAGTACCCAAGTATATTTCGCTAGATGGCAGCAGCGCTACACCAACCGGGCGGCTGCAGTACCCAATTACATTTCGCTAGATGGCAGCAGCGCTCCACCAACCGGGCGGCTGCAGTACCCAAGTATATTTCGCTAGATGGCAGCAGAGCTCCACCAACAGGGCCGGCTGCAGTACCCAAATATATTTCGCTAGATGGCAGCAGCGCTCCACCAACAGCGCCGGCTGCAATACCCAAGTATATTTCGCTAGATGGCAGCAGCGCTCCACCAAAAGTGCGGCTGCAGTACCCAAATATATAGTACTGAGTCTGACCCTAACCCTAAGAGCCTGAGTCTAACCCTCACCCTAAGAGCCTGAGTCTAACCCTCACCCTAAGAGCCTGAGTCTAACCCTAACCCTAAGAGCCTGAGTCTAACCCTAACCCTAAGAGCCTGAGTCTAACCCTCACCCTAAGAGCCTGAGTCTAACCCTAACCCTAAGAGCCTAAGTCTAACCCTTACCCTAAGAGTCTAACCCTAACCCTAACCCTAACCCTAAGAGTCTAACCCTAATCTGAATATAACCCTAACCCTAAGAGTCTAACCCTAACCCTGACCCTAACCCTAAGAGTCTAACCCTAACCCTAAGAGTCTAACCCTAACCCTAACCCTAACCCTAACCCTAAGAGTCTAACCCTAACCCTAAGAGTCTAACCCTAACCCTAACCCTAACCCTAACCCTAAGAGTCTAACCCTAACCCTAAGAGTCTAACCCTAACCCTAACCCTAACCCTAAGAGTCTAACCCTAACCCTAAGAGTCTAACCCTAACCCTAACCCTAAACCCGGCTGAAGTACACAAGTATATTTCGCTAGATGGCAGCAGCGCTCCACCAACCGGGCGGCTGCAGTACCCAAGTATATTTCGCTAGATGGCAGCAGCGCTCCACCAACAGGGCCGGCTGCAGTACCCAAATATATTTCGCTAGATGGCAGCAGCGCTCCACCAACCGGGCGGCTGCAGTACCCAAGTATATTTCGCTAGATGGCAGCAGCGCTCCACCAACCGGGCGGCTGCAGTACCCAATTACATTTCGCTAGATGGCAGCAGCGCTCCATTAACAGCGCCGGCTGCAGTACCCAAATATATTTCGCTAGATGGCAGCAGCGCTCCACAAACCGGGCGGCTGCAGTACCCAAGTATATTTCGCTAGATGGCAGCAGCGCTCCACCAACAGGGCCGGCTGCAGTACCCAATTACATTTCGCTAGATGGCAGCAGCGCTCCACCAACCGGGCGGCTGCAGTACCCAATTACATTTCGCTAGATGGCAGCAGCGCTCCACCAAAAGGGCGGCTGCAGTACCCAAATATATTTCGCTAGATGGCAGCAGAGCTCCACCAACAGAGCCGGCTGCAGTACCCAAATATATTTCGCTAGATGGCAGCAGCGCTCCACCAAAAGGGCGGCTGCAGTACCCAAATATATTTCGCTAGATGGCAGCAGCGCTCCACCAACAGGGCCGGCTGCAGTACCCAAATATATTTCGCTAGATGGCAGCAGCGCTCCACCAACAGGGCCGGCTGCAGTACCCAAGTATATTTCGCTAGATGGCAGCAGCGCTCCACCAACCGGGCGGCTGCAGTACCCAAGTATATTTCGCTAGATGGCAGCAGCGCTCCACCAACAGGGCCGGCTGCAGTACCCAAATATATTTCGCTAGATGGCAGCAGCGCTCCACCAACCGGGCGGCTGCAGTACCCAAGTATATTTCGCTAGATGGCAGCAGCGCTCCACCAAAAGGGCGGCTGCAGTACCCAAGTATATTTCGCTAGATGGCAGCAGCGCTCCACCAACAGGGCCGGCTGCAGTACCCAAATATATTTCGCTAGATGGCAGCAGCGCTCCACCAACCGGGCGGCTGCAGTACCCAAGTATATTTCGCTAGATGGCAGCAGCGCTCCACCAACAGCGCCGGCTGCAGTACCCAAGTATATTTCGCTAGATGGCAGCAGCGCTCCACCAACCGGGCGGCTGCAGTACCCAATTACATTTCGCTAGATGGCAGCAGCGCTCCACCAAAAGGGCGGCTGCAGTACCCAAGTATATTTCGCTAGATGGCAGCAGAGCTCCACCAACCGGGCGGCTGCAGTACCCAAATATATTTCGCTAGATGGCAGCAGCGCTCCACCAAAAGGGCGGCTGCAGTACCCAAATATATTTCGCTAGATGGCAGCAGCGCTCCACCAACAGGGCCGGCTGCAGTACCCAAGTATATTTCGCTAGATGGCAGCAGCGCTCCACCAACCGGGCGGCTGCAGTACCCAAGGATATTTCGCTAGATGGCAGCAGCGCTACACCAACCGGGCGGCTGCAGTACCCCATTACATTTCGCTAGATGGCAGCAGCGCTCCACCAACCGGGCGGCTGCAGTACCCAAGTATATTTCGCTAGATGGCAGCAGCGCTCCACCAACAGAGCCGGCTGCAGTACCCAAATATATTTCGCTAGATGGCAGCAGCGCTCCACCAACAGCGCCGGCTGCAGTACCCAAATATATTTCGCTAGATGGCAGCAGCGCTCCACAAACCGGGCGGCTGCAGTACCCAAGTATATTTCGCTAGATGGCAGCAGCGCTCCACCAAAAGGGCGGCTGCAGTACCCAATTATATTTCGCTAGATGGCAGCAGCGCTCCACCAACAGGGCCGGCTGCAGTACCCAAATATATTTCGCTAGATGGCAGCAGCGCTCCACCAAAAGGGCGGCTGCAGTACCCAAGTATATTTCGCTAGACGGCGGCAGTGCTCAACCAACCGGGCGGCTGCAGTACCAAAGTATATTTCGCTAGATGGCAGCAGCGCTCCACCAACAGCGCCGGCTGCAGTACTCAAGTATATTTCGCTAGATGGCAGCAGCGCTCCACAAAAAGGGTGGCTGCACTACCCAAATATATAGTACTGAGTCTAACCCTAACCCTAAGAGTCTAACCCTAAGAGTCTAACCCTAACCCTAACCCTAACCCTAACAGTCTAACCCTAACCCTAACCCTAAACCCGGCTGCAGTACCCAAATATATTTCGCTAGATGGCAGCAGCGCTCCACCAACAGAGCCGGCTGCAGTACCCAAGTATATTTCGCTAGATGGCAGCAGCGCTCCACCAACAGGGCCGGCTGCAGTACCCAAATATATTTCGCTAGATGGCAGCAGCGCTCCACCAACAGCACCGGCTGCAATACCCAAGTATATTTCGCTAGATGGCAGCAGCGCTCCACCAAAAGGGCGGCTGCAGTACCCAAATATATAGTACTGAGTCTGACCCTAACCCTAAGAGCCTGATTCTAACCCTAACCCTAAGAGCCTGAGTCTAACCCTCACCCTAAGAGCCTGAGTCTAACCCTAACCCTAAGAGCCTGAGTCTAACCCTCACCCTAAGAGCCTGAGTCTAACCCTCACCCTAAGAGCCTGAGTCTAACCCTAACCCTAAGAGCCTGAGTCTAACCCTCACCCTAAGAGCCTGAGTCTAACCCTCACCCTAAGAGCCTGAGTCTAACCCTAACCCTAAGAGCCTGAGTCTAACCCTAACCCTAAGAGCCTAAGTCTAACCCTTACCCTAAGAGTCTAACCCTAACCCTAACCCTAAGAGTCTAACCCTAATCTGAATATAACCCTAACCCTAAGAGTCTAACCCTCACCCTAACCCTAACCCTAAGTGTCTAACCCTAACCCTAACCTTAACCCTAAGAGTCTAACCCTAACCCTAAGAGTCTAACCCTAACGCCAACCCTAACCCTAAGAGTCTAACCCTAACCTTAAGAGTCTAACCCTAACCCTAACTCTAACCCTAAGAGTCTAACCGTAACCCTAACCCTAACCCTAAGAGTCTAACCCTAACCTAACCCTAACCCTAACCCTAAGAGTCTAACCCTAACCCTAACCCTAACCCTAACCCTAAGAGTCTAACCCTAACCCTAAGAATCTAACCCTAACCCTAACCCTAACCCTAACCCTAAGAGTCTAACCCTAACCCTAAGAGTCTAACCCTAACCCTAACCCTAACCCTAAGAGTCTAACCCTAACCCTAAGAGTCTAACCCTAATCCTAACCCTAACCCTAACCCTAACCGTAAGAGTCTAACCCTAACCCTAAGAGTCTAACCCTAAGAGTCTAACCCTAACAGTCTAACCCTAACCCTAACAGTCTAACCCTAACCCTAACCCTAAACCCGGCTGAAGTACCCAAGTATATTTCGCTAGATGGCAGCAGCGCTCCACCAACAGAGCCGGCTGCAGTACCCAAATATATTTCGCTAGATGGCAGCAGCGCTCCACCAACAGCGCCGGCTGCAGTACCCAAATATATTTCGCTAGATGGCAGCAGCGCTCCACCAGCAGCGCCGGCTGCAGTACCCAAATATATTTCGCTAGATGGCAGCAGCGCTCCACCAACAGCGCCGGCTGCAGTACCCAAATATATTTCGCTAGATGGCAGCAGCGCTCCAACAACCGGGCGGCTGCAGTACCCAAGTATATTTCGCTAGATGGCAGCAGCGCTCCACCAACAGGGCCGGCTGCAGTACCCAAGTATATTTCGCTAGATGGCAGCAGCGCTCCACCAACAGGGCCGGCTGCAGTACCCAAGTATATTTCGCTAGATGGCAGCAGCGCTCCACCAACCGGGCGGCTGCAGTACCCAAGTATATTTCGCTAGATGGCAGCAGCGCTCCACCAACAGGGCGGCTGCAGTACCCAAATATATTTCGCTAGATGGCAGCAGCGCTCCACCAACCGGGCGGCTGCAGTACCCAAGTATATTTCGCTAGATGGCAGCAGCGCTCCACCAACCGGGCGGCTGCAGTACCCAATTACATTTCGCTAGATGGCAGCAGCGCTCCACCAACCGGGCGGCTGCAGTACCCAAGTATATTTCGCTAGATGGCAGCAGCGCTACACCAAAAGGGCGGCTGCAGTACCCAATTACATTTCGCTAGATGGCAGCAGCGCTCCACCAACAGGGCCGGCTGCAGTACCCAAATATATTTCGCTAGATGGCAGCAGCGCTCCACAAACCGGGCGGCTGCAGTACCCAAGTATATTTCGCTAGATGGCAGCAGCGCTCCACCAACAGGGCCGGCTGCAGTACCCAAGTATATTTCGCTAGATGGCAGCAGCGCTCCACCAACCGGGCGGCTGCAGTACCCAAATATATTTCGCTAGATGGCAGCAGCGCTCCACCAACCGGGCGGCTGCAGTACCCAAGTATATTTCGCTAGATGGCAGCAGCGCTCCACCAAAAGGGCGGCTGCAGTACCCAAATATATTTCGCTAGATGGCAGCAGCGCTCCCCCAACAGCGCCGGCTGCAGTACCCAAGTATATTTCGCTAGATGGCAGCAGCGCTCCAACAACCGGGCGGCTGCAGTACCCAAGTATATTTCGCTAGATGGCAGCAGCGCTCCACCAACAGGGCCGGCTGCAGTACCCAAGTATATTTCGCTAGATGGCAGCAGCGCTCCACCAACCGGGCGGCTGCAGTACCCAAGTATATTTCGCTAGATGGCAGCAGCGCTCCACCAACAGGGCCGGCTGCAGTACCCAAATATATTTCGCTAGATGGCAGCAGCGCTCCACCAACCGGGCGGCTGCAGTACCCAAGTATATTTCGCTAGATGGCAGCAGCGCTCCACCAACAGGGCGGCTGCAGTACCCAAGTATATTTCGCTAGATGGCAGCAGCGCTCCACCAACAGGGCCGGCTGCAGTACCCAATTACATTTCGCTAGATGGCAGCAGCGCTCCACAAACCGGGCGGCTGCAGTACCCAAGTATATTTCGCTAGATGGCAGCAGCGCTCCACCAACAGCGCCGGCTGCAGTACCCAAGTATATTTCGCTAGATGGCAGCAGCGCTCCACCAACCGGGCGGCTGCAGTACCCAATTACATTTCGCTAGATGGCAGCAGCGCTCCACCAAAAGGGCGGCTGCAGTACCCAAGTATATTTCGCTAGATGGCAGCAGCGCTCCACCAACAGGGCCGGCTGCAGTACCCAAATATATTTCGCTAGATGGCAGCAGCGCTCCACCAACAGCGCCGGCTGCAATACCCAAGTATATTTCGCTAGATGGCAGCAGCGCTCCACCAAAAGTGCGGCTGCAGTACCCAAATATATAGTACTGAGTCTGACCCTAACCCTAAGAGCCTGAGTCTAACCCTCACCCTAAGAGCCTGAGTCTAACCCTCACCCTAAGAGCCTGAGTCTAACCCTAACCCTAAGAGACTGAGTCTAACCCTAACCCTAAGAGCCTGAGTCTAACACTCACCCTAAGAGCCTGAGTCTAACCCTCACCCTAAGAGCCTGAGTCTAACCCTAACCCTAAGAGCCTAAGTCTAACCCTTACCCTAAGAGTCTAACCCTAACCCTAACCCTAACCCTAAGAGTCTAACCCTAATCTGAATATAACCCTAACCCTAAGAGTCTAACCCTAACCCTAACCCTAACCCTAACCCTAAGAGTCTAACCCTAACCCTAAGAGTCTAACCCTAACCCTAACCCTAACCCTAACCCTAAGAGTCTAACCCTAACCCTAAGAGTCTAACCCTAACCCTAACCCTAACCCTAAGAGTCTAACCCTAACCCTAAG
The DNA here is from genome assembly GCF_963210335.1 of Falco punctatus. NCBI lineage: Eukaryota > Metazoa > Chordata > Aves > Falconiformes > Falconidae > Falco > Falco punctatus. The sequence goes on along the minus strand of NW_027660289.1, from coordinate 107,037 downwards.
AGTCTAACCCTAACCCTAACCCTAAACCCGGCTGAAGTACACAAGTATATTTCGCTAGATGGCAGCAGCGCTCCACCAACCGGGCGGCTGCAGTACCCAAGTATATTTCGCTAGATGGCAGCAGCGCTCCACCAACAGGGCCGGCTGCAGTACCCAAATATATTTCGCTAGATGGCAGCAGCGCTCCACCAACCGGGCGGCTGCAGTACCCAAGTATATTTCGCTAGATGGCAGCAGCGCTCCACCAACCGGGCGGCTGCAGTACCCAATTACATTTCGCTAGATGGCAGCAGCGCTCCATTAACAGCGCCGGCTGCAGTACCCAAATATATTTCACTAGATGGCAGCAGCGCTCCACAAACCGGGCGGCTGCAGTACCCAAGTATATTTCGCTAGATGGCAGCAGCGCTCCACCAACAGGGCCGGCTGCAGTACCCAATTACATTTCGCTAGATGGCAGCAGCGCTCCACCAACCGGGCGGCTGCAGTACCCAATTACATTTCGCTAGATGGCAGCAGCGCTCCACCAAAAGGGCGGCTGCAGTACCCAAATATATTTCGCTAGATGGCAGCAGAGCTCCACCAACAGAGCCGGCTGCAGTACCCAAATATATTTCGCTAGATGGCAGCAGCGCTCCACCAAAAGGGCGGCTGCAGTACCCAAATATATTTCGCTAGATGGCAGCAGCGCTCCACCAACAGGGCCGGCTGCAGTACCCAAATATATTTCGCTAGATGGCAGCAGCGCTCCACCAACAGCGCCGGCTGCAATACCCAAGTATATTTCGCTAGATGGCAGCAGCGCTCCACCAAAAGGGCGGCTGCAGTACCCAAATATATAGTACTGAGTCTGACCCTAACCCTAAGAGCCTGAGTCTAACCCTAACCCTAAGAGCCTGAGTCTAACCCTCACCCTAAGAGCCTGAGTCTAACCCTCACCCTAAGAGCCTGAGTCTAACCCTAACCCTAAGAGCCTGAGTCTAACCCTAACCCTAAGAGCCTAAGTCTAACCCTTACCCTAAGAGTCTAACCCTAACACTAACCCTAACCCTAAGAGTCTAACCCTAACCCTAACCTTAACCCTAACCCTAAGAGTCTAACCCTAACCCTAAGAGTCTAACCCTAACCCTAACCCTAAGAGTCTAACCCTAACCCTAAGAGTCTAACCCTAACCCTAACCCTAACCCTAACCCTAACCGTAAGAGTCTAACCCTAACCCTAAGAGTCTAACCCTAAGAGTCTAACCCTAACCATAACCCTAACCCTAACAGTCTAACCCTAACCCTAACCCTAAACCCGGCTGAAGTACCCAAGTATATTTCGCTAGATGGCAGCAGCTCTCCACCAACAGAGCCGGCTGCAGTACCCAAATATATTTCGCTAGATGGCAGCAGCGCTCCACAAACAGGGCCGGCTGCAGTCACCAAATATATTTCGCTAGATGGCAGCAGCGCTCCACCAACAGGGCCGGCTGCAGTACCCAAATATATTTCGCTAGATGGCAGCAGCGCTCCACAAACCGGGCGGCTGCAGTACCCAAGTATATTTCGCTAGATGGCAGCAGCGCTCCACCAACAGGGCCGGCTGCAGTACCCAATTACATTTCGCTAGATGGCAGCAGCGCTCCACCAACCGGGCGGCTGCAATACCCAATTACATTTCGCTAGATGGCAGCAGCGCTCCACCAAAAGGGCGGCTGCAGTACCCAAATATATTTCGCTAGATGGCAGCAGAGCTCCACCAACAGAGCCGGCTGCAGTACCCAAATATATTTCGCTAGATGGCAGCAGCGCTCCACCAAAAGGGCGGCTGCAGTACCCAAATATATTTCGCTAGATGGCAGCAGCGCTCCACCAACAGGGCCGGCTGCAGTACCCAAATATATTTCGCTAGATGGCAGCAGCGCTCCACCAACAGCGCCGGCTGCAATACCCAAGTATATTTCGCTAGATGGCAGCAGCGCTCCACCAAAAGGGCGGCTGCAGTACCCAAATATATAGTACTGAGTCTGACCCTAACCCTAAGAGCCTGAGTCTAACCCTAACCCTAAGAGCCTGAGTCTAACCCTCACCCTAAGAGCCTGAGTCTAACCCTCACCCTAAGAGCCTGAGTCTAACCCTAACCCTAAGAGCCTGAGTCTAACCCTAACCCTAAGAGCCTAAGTCTAACCCTTACCCTAAGAGTCTAACCCTAACCCTAACCCTAACCCTAAGAGTCTAACCCTAACCCTAACCTTAACCCTAACCCTAAGAGTCTAACCCTAACCCTAAGAGTCTAACCCTAACCCTAACCCTAAGAGTCTAACCCTAACCCTAAGAGTCTAACCCTAACCCTAACCCTAACCCTAACCCTAACCGTAAGAGTCTAACCCTAACCCTAAGAGTCTAACCCTAAGAGTCTAACCCTAACCCTAACCCTAACCCTAACAGTCTAACCCTAACCCTAACCCTAAACCCGGCTGAAGTACCCAAGTATATTTCGCTAGATGGCAGCAGCTCTCCACCAACAGAGCCGGCTGCAGTACCCAAATATATTTCGCTAGATGGCAGCAGCGCTCCACAAACAGGGCCGGCTGCAGTCACCAAATATATTTCGCTAGATGGCAGCAGCGCTCCACCAACAGGGCCGGCTGCAGTACCCAAATATATTTCGCTAGATGGCAGCAGCGCTCCACCAAAAGGGCGGCTGCAGTACCCAAGTATATTTCGCTAGACGGCGGCAGTGCTCAACCAACCGGGCGGCTGCAGTACCAAAGTATATTTCGCTAGATGGCAGCAGCGCTACACCAACCGGGCGGCTGCAGTACCCCATTACATTTCGCTAGATGGCAGCAGCGCTCCACCAACCGGGCGGCTGCAGTACCCAAGTATATTTCGCTAGATGGCAGCAGCGCTACACCAACCGGGCGGCTGCAGTACCCAATTACATTTCGCTAGATGGCAGCAGCGCTCCACCAACAGGGCCGGCTGCAGTACCCAAATATATTTCGCTAGATGGCAGCAGCGCTCCACCAACCGGGCGGCTGCAGTACCAAAGTATATTTCGCTAGATGGCAGCAGCGCTCCACCAACAGGGCCGGCTGCAGTACCCAAGTATATTTCGCTAGATGGCAGCAGCGCTCCACCAACCGGGCGGCTGCAGTACCCAATTACATTTCGCTAGATGGCAGCAGCGCTCCACCAACCGGGCGGCTGCAGTACCCAAGTATATTTCGCTAGATGGCAGCAGAGCTCCACCAACAGGGCCGGCTGCAGTACCCAAATATATTTCGCTAGATGGCAGCAGCGCTCCACCAACAGCGCCGGCTGCAGTACCCAATTACATTTCGCTAGATGGCAGCAGCGCTCCACCAAAAGGGCGGCTGCAGTACCCAAGTATATTTCGCTAGATGGCAGCAGAGCTCCACCAACAGGGCCGGCTGCAGTATCCAAATATATTTCGCTAGATGGCAGCAGCGCTCCACCAAAAGGGCGGCTGCAGTACCCAATTACATTTCGCTAGATGGCAGCAGCGCTCCACCAACAGGGCCGGCTGCAGTACCCAAATATATTTCGCTAGATGGCAGCAGCGCTCCACCAACAGCGCCGGCTGCAATACCCAAGTATATTTCGCTAGATGGCAGCAGCGCTCCACCAAAAGGGCGGCTGCAGTACCCAAATATATAGTACTGAGTCTGACCCTAACCCTAAGAGCCTGAGTCTAACCCTAACCCTAAGAGCCTGAGTCTAACCCTCACCCTAAGAGCCTGAGTCCAACCCTCACCCTAAGAGCCTGAGTCTAACCCTCACCCTAAGAGCCTGAGTCTAACCCTAACCCTAAGAGCCTGAGTCTAACCCTCACCCTAAGAGCCTGAGTCTAACCCTAACCCTAAGAGCCTAACCCTCACCCTAACCCTAAGAGTCTAACCCTAACCCTAACCCTAACCCTAAGAGTCTAACCCTAACCCTGAATATAACCCTAACCCTAAGAGTCTAACCCTAACCCTAACCCTAACCCTAAGAGTCTAACCCTAACCCTAAGAGTCTAACCCTAACCCTAACCCTAACCCTAACCCTAAGAGTCTAACCCTAACCCTAAGAGTCTAACCCTAACCCTAACCCTAACCCTAACCCTAAGAGTCTAACCCTAACCCTAAGAGTCTAACCCTAACCCTAACCCTAACCCTAACCGTAAGAGTCTAACCCTAACCCTAAGAGTCTAACCCTAAGAGTCTAACCCTAAGAGTCTAACCCTAACCCTAACAGTCTAACCCTAACCCTAACCCTAAACCCGGCTGAAGTACCCAAGTATATTTCGCTAGATGGCAGCAGCGCTCCACAAACAGAGCCGGCTGCAGTACCCAAATATATTTCGCTAGATGGCAGCAGCGCTCCACCAACAGAGCCGGCTGCAGTACCCAAATATATTTCGCTAGATGGCAGCAGCGCTCCACCAACAGGGCTGGCTGCAGTACCCAAATATATTTCGCTAGATGGCAGCAGCGCTCCACCAACAGCGCCGGCTGCAGTACCCAAGTATATTTCGCTAGATGGCAGCAGCGCTCCACCAACCGGGCGGCTGCAGTACCCAAGTATATTTCGCTAGATGGCAGCAGCGCTCCACCAACAGGGCCGGCTGCAGTACCCAAGTATATTTCGCTAGATGGCAGCAGCGCTCCACCAACCGGGCGGCTGCAGTACCCAAGTATATTTCGCTAGATGGCAGCAGCGCTCCACCAACAGGGCCGGCTGCAGTACCCAAGTATATTTCGCTAGATGGCAGCAGCGCTCCACCAACCGGGCGGCTGCAGTACCCAAGTATATTTCGCTAGATGGCAGCAGCGCTCCACCAACAGGGCCGGCTGCAGTACCCAAGTATATTTCGCTAGATGGCAGCAGCGCTCCACCAACCGGCCGGCTGCAGTACCCAAGTATATTTCGCTAGATGGCAGCAGCGCTCCACCAACAGGGCGGCTGCAGTACCCAATTACATTTCGCTAGATGGCAGCAACGCTCCACCAAAAGGGCGGCTGCAGTACCCAATTATATTTCGCTAGATGGCAGCAGAGCTCCACCAACAGAGCTGGCTGCAGTACCCAAATATATTTCGCTAGATGGCAGCAGCGCTCCACCAACAGGGCCGGCTGCAGTACCCAAATATATTTCGCTAGATGGCAGCAGCGCTCCACCAACAGCGCCGGCTGCAGTACCCAAGTATATTTCGCTAGATGGCAGCAGCGCTCCACCAAAAGGGCGGCTGCAGTACACAAATATATAGTATTAAATCTGACCCTAACCCTAAGAGCCTGTGTCTAACCCTAACCCTAAGAGCCTGAGTCTAACCCTAACCGTAAGAGCCTGAGTCTAACCCTAACCCTAAGAGCCTGAGTCTAACCCTAACCCTAAGAGCCTAAGTCTAACCCTAACCCTAAGAGTCTAACCCTAACCCTAACCCTAACCCTAAGAGTGTAACCCTAACCCTAACCCTAACCCTAAGAGTCTAACCCTAACCCTAACCCTAACCCTAAGAGTCTAACCCTAACCCTAAGAGTCTAACCCTAACCCTAACCCTAACCCTAACCCTAAGAGTCTAACCCTAACCCTAAGAGTCTAACCCTAACCCTAACCCTAACCCTAAGAGTCTAACCCTAACCCTAAGAGTCTAACCCTAAGAGTCTAACCCTAACCCTAACCCTAACCCTAACAGTCTAACCCTAACCCTAACCCTAAACCCGGCTGAAGTACCCAAGTATATTTCGCTAGATGGCAGCAGCGCTCCACCAACAGAGCCGACTGCAGTACCCAAATATATTTCGCTAGATGGCAGCAGCGCTCCACAAACAGGGCCGGCTGCAGTACCCAAATATATTTCGCTAGATGGCAGCAGCGCTCCACCAACAGCGCCGGCTGCAATACCCAAGTATATTTCGCTAGATGGCAGCAGCGCTCCAACAACCGGGCGGCTGCAGTCCCCAAGTATATTTCGCTAGATGGCAGCAGCGCTCCACCAACAGGGCCGGCTGCAGTACCCAAGTATATTTCGCTAGATGGCAGCAGCGCTCCACCAACCGGGCGGCTGCAGTACCCAAGTATATTTCGCTAGATGGCAGCAGCGCTCCACCAACAGGGCCGGCTGCAGTACCCAAATATATTTCGCTAGATGGCAGCAGCGCTCCACCAACCGGGCGGCTGCAGTACCCAAGTATATTTCGCTAGATGGCAGCAGCGCTCCACCAACCGGGCGGCTGCAGTACCCAAGTATATTTCGCTAGATGGCAGCAGCGCTCCACCAACAGGGCCGGCTGCAGTACCCAAATATATTTCGCTAGATGGCAGCAGCGCTCCACCAACAGCGCCGGCTGCAATACCCAAGTATATTTCGCTAGATGGCAGCAGCGCTCCACCAAAAGGGCGGCTGCAGTACCCAAATATATAGTACTGAGTCTGACCCTAACCCTAAGAGCCTGAGTCTAACCCTCACCCTAAGAGCCTGAGTCTAACCCTCACCCTAAGAGCCTGAGTCTAACCCTCACCCTAAGAGTCTAACCCTAACCCTAACCCTAACCCTAAGAGTCTAACCCTAATCTGAATATAACCCTAACCCTAAGAGTCTAACCCTAACCCTAACCCTAACCCTAACCCTAAGAGTCTAACCCTAACCCTAACTCTAACCCTAAGAGTCTAACCGTAACCCTAACCCTAAGAGTCTAACCCTAACCCTAACCCTAACCCTAACCCTAAGAGTCTAACCCTAACCCTAACCCTAACCCTAAGAGTCTAACCCTAACCCTAAGAGTCTAACCCTAACCCTAACCCTAACCCTAACCCTAAGAGTCTAACCCTAACCCTAAGAGTCTAACCCTAACCCTAACCCTAACCCTAACCCTAAGAGTCTAACCCTAACCCTAAGAGTCTAACCCTAACCCTAACCCTAACCCTAAGAGTCTAACCCTAACCCTAAGAGTCTAACCCTAACCCTAACCGTAAGAGTCTAACCCTAACCCTAAGAGTCTAACCCTAAGAGTCTAACCCTAAGAGTCTAACCCTAACCCTAACAGTCTAACCCTAACCCTAACCCTAAACCCGGCTGAAGTACCCAAGTATATTTCGCTAGATGGCAGCAGCGCTCCACCAACCGGGCGGCTGCAGTACCCAAGTATATTTCGCTAGATGGCAGCAGCGCTCCACCAACAGGGCCGGCTGCAGTACCCAAGTATATTTCGCTAGATGGCAGCAGCGCTCCACCAACCGGGCGGCTGCAGTACCCAAGTATATTTCGCTAGATGGCAGCAGCGCTCCACCAACCGGGCGGCTGCAGTACCCAAGTATATTTCGCTAGATGGCAGCAGCGCTCCACCAAAAGGGCGGCTGCAGTACCCAAATATATTTCGCTAGATGGCAGCAGCGCTCCCCCAACAGCGCCGGCTGCAGTACCCAAGTATATTTCGCTAGATGGCAGCAGCGCTCCAACAACCGGGCGGCTGCAGTACCCAAGTATATTTCGCTAGATGGCAGCAGCGCTCCACCAACAGGGCCGGCTGCAGTACCCAAGTATATTTCGCTAGATGGCAGCAGCGCTCCACCAACCGGGCGGCTGCAGTACCCAAGTATATTTCGCTAGATGGCAGCAGCGCTCCACCAACAGGGCCGGCTGCAGTACCCAAATATATTTCGCTAGATGGCAGCAGCGCTCCACCAACCGGGCGGCTGCAGTACCCAAGTATATTTCGCTAGATGGCAGCAGCGCTCCACCAACAGGGCGGCTGCAGTACCCAAGTATATTTCGCTAGATGGCAGCAGCGCTCCACCAACAGAGCCGGCTGCAGTACCCAATTACATTTCGCTAGATGGCAGCAGCGCTCCACAAACCGGGCGGCTGCAGTACCCAAGTATATTTCGCTAGATGGCAGCAGCGCTCCACCAACAGCGCCGGCTGCAGTACCCAAGTATATTTCGCTAGATGGCAGCAGCGCTCCACCAACCGGGCGGCTGCAGTACCCAATTACATTTCGCTAGATGGCAGCAGCGCTCCACCAACCGGGCGGCTGCAGTACCCAACTACATTTCGCTAGATGGCAGCAGAGCTCCACCAACAGGGCCGGCTGCAGTACCCAAATATATTTCGCTAGATGGCAGCAGCGCTCCACCAAAAGGGCGGCTGCAGTACCCAAATATATTTCGCTAGATGGCAGCAGCGCTCCACCAACCGGGCGGCTGCAGTACCCAAGTATATTTCGCTAGATGGCAGCAGCGCTCCACCAACCGGGCGGCTGCAGTACCCAAGTATATTTCGCTAGATGGCAGCAGCGCTACACCAACCGGGCGGCTGCAGTACCCCATTACATTTCGCTAGATGGCAGCAGCGCTCCACCAACCGGGCGGCTGCAGTACCCAAGTATATTTCGCTAGATGGCAGCAGCGCTACACCAACCGGGCGGCTGCAGTACCCAATTACATTTCGCTAGATGGCAGCAGCGCTCCACCAACCGGGCGGCTGCAGTACCCAAGTATATTTCGCTAGATGGCAGCAGAGCTCCACCAACAGGGCCGGCTGCAGTACCCAAATATATTTCGCTAGATGGCAGCAGCGCTCCACCAACAGCGCCGGCTGCAATACCCAAGTATATTTCGCTAGATGGCAGCAGCGCTCCACCAAAAGTGCGGCTGCAGTACCCAAATATATAGTACTGAGTCTGACCCTAACCCTAAGAGCCTGAGTCTAACCCTAACCCTAAGAGCCTGAGTCTAACCCTCACCCTAAGAGCCTGAGTCTAACCCTAACCCTAAGAGACTGAGTCTAACCCTAACCCTAAGAGCCTGAGTCTAACCCTCACCCTAAGAGCCTGAGTCTAACCCTCACCCTAAGAGCCTGAGTCTAACCCTAACCCTAAGAGCCTAAGTCTAACCCTTACCCTAAGAGTCTAACCCTAACCCTAACCCTAACCCTAAGAGTCTAACCCTAATCTGAATATAACCCTAACCCTAAGAGTCTAACCCTAACCCTGACCCTAACCCTAAGAGTCTAACCCTAACCCTAAGAGTCTAACCCTAACCCTAACCCTAACCCTAACCCTAAGAGTCTAACCCTAACCCTAAGAGTCTAACCCTAACCCTAACCCTAACCCTAACCCTAAGAGTCTAACCCTAACCCTAAGAGTCTAACCCTAACCCTAACCCTAACCCTAAGAGTCTAACCCTAACCCTAAGAGTCTAACCCTAACCCTAACCCTAACCCTAACCGTAAGAGTCTAACCCTAACCCTAAGAGTCTAACCCTAAGAGTCTAACCCTAAGAGTCTAACCCTAACCCTAACAGTCTAACCCTAACCCTAACCCTAAACCCGGCTGAAGTACCCAAGTATATTTCGCTAGATGGCAGCAGCGCTCCACAAACAGAGCCGGCTGCAGTACCCAAATATATTTCGCTAGATGGCAGCAGCGCTCCACCAACAGAGCCGGCTGCAGTACCCAAATATATTTCGCTAGATGGCAGCAGCGCTCCACCAACAGGGCCGGCTGCAGTACCCAAATATATTTCGCTAGATGGCAGCAGCGCTCCACCAACAGCGCCGGCTGCAGTACCCAAGTATATTTCGCTAGATGGCAGCAGCGCTCCACCAACCGGGCGGCTGCAGTACCCAAGTATATTTCGCTAGATGGCAGCAGCGCTCCACCAACAGGGCCGGCTGCAGTACCCAAGTATATTTCGCTAGATGGCAGCAGCGCTCCACCAACCGGGCGGCTGCAGTACCCAAGTATATTTCGCTAGATGGCAGCAGCGCTCCACCAACAGGGCCGGCTGCAGTACCCAAGTATATTTCGCTAGATGGCAGCAGCGCTCCACCAACCGGGCGGCTGCAGTACCCAAGTATATTTCGCTAGATGGCAGCAGCGCTCCACCAACAGCGCCGGCTGCAGTACCCAAGTATATTTCGCTAGATGGCAGCAGCGCTCCACCAACCGGCCGGCTGCAGTACCCAAGTATATTTCGCTAGATGGCAGCAGCGCTCCACAAACAGGGCCGGCTGCAGTACCCAATTACATTTCGCTAGATGGCAGCAGCGCTCCACCAAAAGGCCGGCTGCAGTACCCAATTATATTTCGCTAGATGGCAGCAGAGCTCCACCAACAGAGCTGGCTGCAGTACCCAAATATATTTCGCTAGATGGCAGCAGCGCTCCACCAAAAGGGCGGCTGCAGTACCCAAATATATTTCGCTAGATGGCAGCAGCGCTCCACCAACAGGGCCGGCTGCAGTACCCAAATATATTTCGCTAGATGGCAGCAGCGCTCCACCAACAGCGCCGGCTGCAGTACCCAAGTATATTTCGCTAGATGGCAGCAGCGCTCCACCAAAAGGGCGGCTGCAGTACACAAATATATAGTATTAAATCTGACCCTAACCCTAAGAGCCTGTGTCTAACCCTAACCCTAAGAGCCTGAGTCTAACCCTAACCGTAAGAGCCTGAGTCTAACCCTAACCCTAAGAGCCTGAGTCTAACCCTAACCCTAAGAGCCTAAGTCTAACCCTAACCCTAAGAGTCTAACCCTAACCCTAACCCTAACCCTAAGAGTGTAACCCTAACCCTAATCCTAACCCTAACCCTAAGAGTCTAACCCTAACCCTAACCCTAACCCTAAGAGTCTAACCCTAACCCTAACCCTAACCCTAAGAGTCTAACCCTAACCCTAAGAGTCTAACCCTAACACTAACCCTAACCCTAAGAGTCTAACCCTAACCCTAAGAGTCTAACCCTAACCCTAACCCTAACCCTAAGAGTCTAACCCTAACCCTAAGAGTCTAACCCTAACCCTAACCCTAACCCTAACCCTAACCGTAAGAGTCTAACCCTAACCCTAAGAGTCTAACCCTAAGAGTCTAACCCTAACCATAACCCTAACCCTAACAGTCTAACCCTAACCCTAACCCTAAACCCGGCTGAAGTACCCAAGTATATTTCGCTAGATGGCAGCAGCGCTCCACCAACAGAGCCGACTGCAGTACCCAAATATATTTCGCTAGATGGCAGCAGCGCTCCACAAACAGGGCCGGCTGCAGTACCCAAATATATTTCGCTAGATGGCAGCAGCGCTCCACCAACAGCGCCGGCTGCAGTACCCAAGTATATTTCGCTAGATGGCAGCAGCGCTCCAACAACCGGGCGGCTGCAGTACCCAAGTATATTTCGCTAGATGGCAGCAGCGCTCCACCAAAAGGGCGGCTGCAGTACCCAAATATATTTCGCTAGATGGCAGCAGCGCTCCACCAACAGGGCCGGCTGCAGTACCCAAGTATATTTCGCTAGATGGCAGCAGCGCTCCACCAACCGGGCGGCTGCAGTACCCAAGTATATTTCGCTAGATGGCAGCAGCGCTACACCAACCGGGCGGCTGCAGTACCCCATTACATTTCGCTAGATGGCAGCAGCGCTCCACCAACCGGGCGGCTGCAGTACCCAAGTATATTTCGCTAGATGGCAGCAGCGCTCCACCAACAGAGCCGGCTGCAGTACCCAAATATATTTCGCTAGATGGCAGCAGCGCTCCACCAACAGCGCCGGCTGCAGTACCCAAATATATTTCGCTAGATGGCAGCAGCGCTCCACAAACCGGGCGGCTGCAGTACCCAAGTATATTTCGCTAGATGGCAGCAGCGCTCCACCAAAAGGGCGGCTGCAGTACCCAAATATATTTCGCTAGATGGCAGCAGCGCTCCACCAACAGGGCCGGCTGCAGTACCCAAATATATTTCGCTAGATGGCAGCAGCGCTCCACCAAAAGGGCGGCTGCAGTACCCAAGTATATTTCGCTAGACGGCGGCAGTGCTCAACCAACCGGGCGGCTGCAGTACCAAAGTATATTTCGCTAGATGGCAGCAGCGCTCCACCAACAGCGCCGGCTGCAGTACTCAAGTATATTTCGCTAGATGGCAGCAGCGCTCCACAAAAAGGGTGGCTGCACTACCCAAATATATAGTACTGAGTCTAACCCTAACCCTAAGAGTCTAACCCTAAGAGTCTAACCCTAACCCTAACCCTAACCCTAACAGTCTAACCCTAACCCTAACCCTAAACCCGGCTGCAGTACCCAAATATATTTCGCTAGATGGCAGCAGCGCTCCACCAACAGAGCCGGCTGCAGTACCCAAGTATATTTCGCTAGATGGCAGCAGCGCTCCACCAACAGGGCCGGCTGCAGTACCCAAATATATTTCGCTAGATGGCAGCAGCGCTCCACCAACAGCACCGGCTGCAATACCCAAGTATATTTCGCTAGATGGCAGCAGCGCTCCACCAAAAGGGCGGCTGCAGTACCCAAATATATAGTACTGAGTCTGACCCTAACCCTAAGAGCCTGAGTCTAACCCTAACCCTAAGAGCCTGAGTCTAACCCTCACCCTAAGAGCCTGAGTCTAACCCTAACCCTAAGAGCCTGAGTCTAACCCTCACCCTAAGAGCCTGAGTCTAACCCTCACCCTAAGAGCCTGAGTCTAACCCTAACCCTAAGAGCCTGAGTCTAACCCTCACCCTAAGAGCCTGAGTCTAACCCTCACCCTAAGAGCCTGAGTCTAACCCTAACCCTAAGAGCCTGAGTCTAACCCTAACCCTAAGAGCCTAAGTCTAACCCTTACCTTAAGAGTCTAACCCTAACCCTAACCCTAACCCTAAGAGTCTAACCCTAATCTGAATATAACCCTAACCCTAAGAGTCTAACCCTCACCCTAACCCTAACCCTAAGTGTCTAACCCTAACCCTAACCTTAACCCTAAGAGTCTAACCCTAACCCTAAGAGTCTAACCCTAACGCCAACCCTAACCCTAAGAGTCTAACCCTAACCTTAAGAGTCTAACCCTAACCCTAACTCTAACCCTAAGAGTCTAACCGTAACCCTAACCCTAACCCTAAGAGTCTAACCCTAACCTAACCCTAACCCTAACCCTAAGAGTCTAACCCTAACCCTAACCCTAACCCTAAGAGTCTAACCCTAACCCTAAGAATCTAACCCTAACCCTAACCCTAACCCTAACCCTAAGAGTCTAACCCTAACCCTAAGAGTCTAACCCTAACCCTAACCCTAACCCTAAGAGTCTAACCCTAACCCTAAGAGTCTAACCCTAATCCTAACCCTAACCCTAACCCTAACCGTAAGAGTCTAACCCTAACCCTAAGAGTCTAACCCTAAGAGTCTAACCCTAACAGTCTAACCCTAACCCTAACAGTCTAACCCTAACCCTAACCCTAAACCCGGCTGAAGTACCCAAGTATATTTCGCTAGATGGCAGCAGCGCTCCACCAACAGAGCCGGCTGCAGTACCCAAATATATTTCGCTAGATGGCAGCAGCGCTCCACCAACAGCGCCGGCTGCAGTACCCAAATATATTTCGCTAGATGGCAGCAGCGCTCCACCAGCAGCGCCGGCTGCAGTACCCAAATATATTTCGCTAGATGGCAGCAGCGCTCCACCAGCAGCGCCGGCTGCAGTACCCAAATATATTTCGCTAGATGGCAGCAGCGCTCCAACAACCGGGCGGCTGCAGTACCCAAGTATATTTCGCTAGATGGCAGCAGCGCTCCACCAACAGGGCCGGCTGCAGTACCCAAGTATATTTCGCTAGATGGCAGCAGCGCTCCACCAACAGGGCCGGCTGCAGTACCCAAGTATATTTCGCTAGATGGCAGCAGCGCTCCACCAACCGGGCGGCTGCAGTACCCAAGTATATTTCGCTAGATGGCAGCAGCGCTCCACCAACAGGGCGGCTGCAGTACCCAAATATATTTCGCTAGATGGCAGCAGCGCTCCACCAACCGGGCGGCTGCAGTACCCAAGTATATTTCGCTAGATGGCAGCAGCGCTCCACCAACCGGGCGGCTGCAGTACCCAATTACATTTCGCTAGATGGCAGCAGCGCTCCACCAACCGGGCGGCTGCAGTACCCAAGTATATTTCGCTAGATGGCAGCAGCGCTACACCAAAAGGGCGGCTGCAGTACCCAATTACATTTCGCTAGATGGCAGCAGCGCTCCACCAACAGGGCCGGCTGCAGTACCCAAATATATTTCGCTAGATGGCAGCAGCGCTCCACAAACCGGGCGGCTGCAGTACCCAAGTATATTTCGCTAGATGGCAGCAGCGCTCCACCAACAGGGCCGGCTGCAGTACCCAAGTATATTTCGCTAGATGGCAGCAGCGCTCCACCAACCGGGCGGCTGCAGTACCCAATTACATTTCGCTAGATGGCAGCAGCGCTCCACCAACCGGGCGGCTGCAGTACCCAAGTATATTTCGCTAGATGGCAGCAGAGCTCCACCAACAGGGCCGGCTGCAGTACCCAAATATATTTCGCTAGATGGCAGCAGCGCTCCACCAACAGCGCCGGCTGCAATACCCAAGTATATTTCGCTAGATGGCAGCAGCGCTCCACCAAAAGGGCGGCTGCAGTACCCAAATATATAGTACTGAGTCTGACCCTAACCCTAAGAGCCTGAGTCTAACCCTCACCCTAAGAGCCTGAGTCTAACCCTCACCCTAAGAGCCTGAGTCTAACCCTCACCCTAAGAGTCTAACCCTAACCCTAACCCTAACCCTAAGAGTCTAACCCTAATCTGAATATAACCCTAACCCTAAGAGTCTAACCCTAACCCTAACCCTAACCCTAACCCTAAGAGTCTAACCCTAACCCTAAGAGTCTAACCCTAACCCTAACCCTAACCCTAACCCTAAGAGTCTAACCCTAACCCTAAGAGTCTAACCCTAACCCTAACCCTAACCCTAAGAGTCTAACCCTAACCCTAAGAGTCTAACCCTAACCCTAACCCTAACCCTAACCCTAAGAGTCTAACCCTAACCCTAAGAGTCTAACCCTAACCCTAACCCTAACCCTAAGAGTCTAACCCTAACCCTAAGAGTCTAACCCTAACCCTAACCGTAAGAGTCTAACCCTAACCGTAAGAGTCTAACCCTAACCCTAAGAGTCTAACCCTAAGAGTCTAACCCTAAGAGTCTAACCCTAACCCTAACAGTCTAACCCTAACCCTAACCCTAAACCCGGCTGAAGTACCCAAGTATATTTCGCTAGATGGCAGCAGCGCTCCACCAACCGGGCGGCTGCAGTACCCAAGTATATTTCGCTAGATGGCAGCAGCGCTCCACCAACAGGGCCGGCTGCAGTACCCAAGTATATTTCGCTAGATGGCAGCAGCGCTCCACCAACCGGGCGGCTGCAGTACCCAAGTATATTTCGCTAGATGGCAGCAGCGCTCCACCAACCGGGCGGCTGCAGTACCCAAGTATATTTCGCTAGATGGCAGCAGCGCTCCACCAAAAGGGCGGCTGCAGTACCCAAATATATTTCGCTAGATGGCAGCAGCGCTCCCCCAACAGCGCCGGCTGCAGTACCCAAGTATATTTCGCTAGATGGCAGCAGCGCTCCAACAACCGGGCGGCTGCAGTACCCAAGTATATTTCGCTAGATGGCAGCAGCGCTCCACCAACAGGGCCGGCTGCAGTACCCAAGTATATTTCGCTAGATGGCAGCAGCGCTCCACCAACCGGGCGGCTGCAGTACCCAAGTATATTTCGCTAGATGGCAGCAGCGCTCCACCAACAGGGCCGGCTGCAGTACCCAAATATATTTCGCTAGATGGCAGCAGCGCTCCACCAACCGGGCGGCTGCAGTACCCAAGTATATTTCGCTAGATGGCAGCAGCGCTCCACCAACAGGGCGGCTGCAGTACCCAAGTATATTTCGCTAGATGGCAGCAGCGCTCCACCAACAGGGCCGGCTGCAGTACCCAATTACATTTCGCTAGATGGCAGCAGCGCTCCACAAACCGGGCGGCTGCAGTACCCAAGTATATTTCGCTAGATGGCAGCAGCGCTCCACCAACAGCGCCGGCTGCAGTACCCAAGTATATTTCGCTAGATGGCAGCAGCGCTCCACCAACCGGGCGGCTGCAGTACCCAATTACATTTCGCTAGATGGCAGCAGCGCTCCACCAAAAGGGCGGCTGCAGTACCCAAGTATATTTCGCTAGATGGCAGCAGAGCTCCACCAACAGGGCCGGCTGCAGTACCCAAATATATTTCGCTAGATGGCAGCAGCGCTCCACCAACCGGGCGGCTGCAGTACCCAAGTATATTTCGCTAGATGGCAGCAGCGCTACACCAACCGGGCGGCTGCAGTACCCCATTACATTTCGCTAGATGGCAGCAGCGCTCCACCAACCGGGCGGCTGCAGTACCCAAGTATATTTCGCTAGATGGCAGCAGCGCTACACCAACCGGGCGGCTGCAGTACCCAATTACATTTCGCTAGATGGCAGCAGCGCTCCACCAACCGGGCGGCTGCAGTACCCAAGTATATTTCGCTAGATGGCAGCAGAGCTCCACCAACAGGGCCGGCTGCAGTACCCAAATATATTTCGCTAGATGGCAGCAGCGCTCCACCAACAGCGCCGGCTGCAATACCCAAGTATATTTCGCTAGATGGCAGCAGCGCTCCACCAAAAGTGCGGCTGCAGTACCCAAATATATAGTACTGAGTCTGACCCTAACCCTAAGAGCCTGAGTCTAACCCTAACCCTAAGAGCCTGAGTCTAACCCTCACCCTAAGAGCCTGAGTCTAACCCTAACCCTAAGAGACTGAGTCTAACCCTAACCCTAAGAGCCTGAGTCTAACCCTCACCCTAAGAGCCTGAGTCTAACCCTCACCCTAAGAGCCTGAGTCTAACCCTAACCCTAAGAGCCTAAGTCTAACCCTTACCCTAAGAGTCTAACCCTAACCCTAACCCTAACCCTAAGAGTCTAACCCTAATCTGAATATAACCCTAACCCTAAGAGTCTAACCCTAACCCTGACCCTAACCCTAAGAGTCTAACCCTAACCCTAAGAGTCTAACCCTAACCCTAACCCTAACCCTAACCCTAAGAGTCTAACCCTAACCCTAAGAGTCTAACCCTAACCCTAACCCTAACCCTAACCCTAAGAGTCTAACCCTAACCCTAAGAGTCTAACCCTAACCCTAACCCTAAGAGTCTAACCCTAACCCTAAGAGTCTAACCCTAACCCTAACCCTAAACCCGGCTGAAGTACACAAGTATATTTCGCTAGATGGCAGCAGCGCTCCACCAACCGGGCGGCTGCAGTACCCAAGTATATTTCGCTAGATGGCAGCAGCGCTCCACCAACAGGGCCGGCTGCAGTACCCAAATATATTTCGCTAGATGGCAGCAGCGCTCCACCAACCGGGCGGCTGCAGTACCCAAGTATATTTCGCTAGATGGCAGCAGCGCTCCACCAACCGGGCGGCTGCAGTACCCAATTACATTTCGCTAGATGGCAGCAGCGCTCCATTAACAGCGCCGGCTGCAGTACCCAAATATATTTCGCTAGATGGCAGCAGCGCTCCACAAACCGGGCGGCTGCAGTACCCAAGTATATTTCGCTAGATGGCAGCAGCGCTCCACCAACAGGGCCGGCTGCAGTACCCAATTACATTTCGCTAGATGGCAGCAGCGCTCCACCAACCGGGCGGCTGCAGTACCCAATTACATTTCGCTAGATGGCAGCAGCGCTCCACCAA
Source organism: Falco punctatus (assembly GCF_963210335.1). Classification (NCBI taxonomy): domain Eukaryota; kingdom Metazoa; phylum Chordata; class Aves; order Falconiformes; family Falconidae; genus Falco; species Falco punctatus. The sequence continues at coordinate 89,478 of NW_027660289.1, read as the reverse complement.
AAGGGCGGCTGCAGTACCCAAATATATTTCGCTAGATGGCAGCAGAGCTCCACCAACAGAGCCGGCTGCAGTACCCAAATATATTTCGCTAGATGGCAGCAGCGCTCCACCAAAAGGGCGGCTGCAGTACCCAAATATATTTCGCTAGATGGCAGCAGCGCTCCACCAACAGGGCCGGCTGCAGTACCCAAATATATTTCGCTAGATGGCAGCAGCGCTCCACCAACAGGGCCGGCTGCAGTACCCAAGTATATTTCGCTAGATGGCAGCAGCGCTCCACCAACCGGGCGGCTGCAGTACCCAAGTATATTTCGCTAGATGGCAGCAGCGCTCCACCAACAGGGCCGGCTGCAGTACCCAAATATATTTCGCTAGATGGCAGCAGCGCTCCACCAACCGGGCGGCTGCAGTACCCAAGTATATTTCGCTAGATGGCAGCAGCGCTCCACCAAAAGGGCGGCTGCAGTACCCAAGTATATTTCGCTAGATGGCAGCAGCGCTCCACCAACAGCGCCGGCTGCAGTACCCAAATATATTTCGCTAGATGGCAGCAGCGCTCCACCAACCGGGCGGCTGCAGTACCCAAGTATATTTCGCTAGATGGCAGCAGCGCTCCACCAACAGCGCCGGCTGCAGTACCCAAGTATATTTCGCTAGATGGCAGCAGCGCTCCACCAACCGGGCGGCTGCAGTACCCAATTACATTTCGCTAGATGGCAGCAGCGCTCCACCAAAAGGGCGGCTGCAGTACCCAAGTATATTTCGCTAGATGGCAGCAGAGCTCCACCAACCGGGCGGCTGCAGTACCCAAATATATTTCGCTAGATGGCAGCAGCGCTCCACCAAAAGGGCGGCTGCAGTACCCAAATATATTTCGCTAGATGGCAGCAGCGCTCCACCAACAGGGCCGGCTGCAGTACCCAAGTATATTTCGCTAGATGGCAGCAGCGCTCCACCAACCGGGCGGCTGCAGTACCCAAGGATATTTCGCTAGATGGCAGCAGCGCTACACCAACCGGGCGGCTGCAGTACCCCATTACATTTCGCTAGATGGCAGCAGCGCTCCACCAACCGGGCGGCTGCAGTACCCAAGTATATTTCGCTAGATGGCAGCAGCGCTCCACCAACAGAGCCGGCTGCAGTACCCAAATATATTTCGCTAGATGGCAGCAGCGCTCCACCAACAGCGCCGGCTGCAGTACCCAAATATATTTCGCTAGATGGCAGCAGCGCTCCACAAACCGGGCGGCTGCAGTACCCAAGTATATTTCGCTAGATGGCAGCAGCGCTCCACCAAAAGGGCGGCTGCAGTACCCAATTATATTTCGCTAGATGGCAGCAGCGCTCCACCAACAGGGCCGGCTGCAGTACCCAAATATATTTCGCTAGATGGCAGCAGCGCTCCACAAACCGGGCGGCTGCAGTACCCAAGTATATTTCGCTAGATGGCAGCAGCGCTCCACCAACAGGGCCGGCTGCAGTACCCAAGTATATTTCGCTAGATGGCAGCAGCGCTCCACCAACCGGGCGGCTGCAGTACCCAATTACATTTCGCTAGATGGCAGCAGCGCTCCACCAACCGGGCGGCTGCAGTACCCAAGTATATTTCGCTAGATGGCAGCAGAGCTCCACCAACAGGGCCGGCTGCAGTACCCAAATATATTTCGCTAGATGGCAGCAGCGCTCCACCAACAGCGCCGGCTGCAATACCCAAGTATATTTCGCTAGATGGCAGCAGCGCTCCACCAAAAGGGCGGCTGCAGTACCCAAATATATAGTACTGAGTCTGACCCTAACCCTAAGAGCCTGAGTCTAACCCTCACCCTAAGAGCCTGAGTCTAACCCTCACCCTAAGAGCCTGAGTCTAACCCTCACCCTAAGAGTCTAACCCTAACCCTAACCCTAACCCTAAGAGTCTAACCCTAATCTGAATATAACCCTAACCCTAAGAGTCTAACCCTAACCCTAACCCTAACCCTAACCCTAAGAGTCTAACCCTAACCCTAAGAGTCTAACCCTAACCCTAACCCTAACCCTAACCCTAAGAGTCTAACCCTAACCCTAAGAGTCTAACCCTAACCCTAACCCTAACCCTAAGAGTCTAACCCTAACCCTAAGAGTCTAACCCTAACCCTAACCCTAACCCTAACCCTAAGAGTCTAACCCTAACCCTAAGAGTCTAACCCTAACCCTAACCCTAACCCTAAGAGTCTAACCCTAACCCTAAGAGTCTAACCCTAACCCTAACCGTAAGAGTCTAACCCTAACCGTAAGAGTCTAACCCTAACCCTAAGAGTCTAACCCTAAGAGTCTAACCCTAAGAGTCTAACCCTAACCCTAACAGTCTAACCCTAACCCTAACCCTAAACCCGGCTGAAGTACCCAAGTATATTTCGCTAGATGGCAGCAGCGCTCCACCAACCGGGCGGCTGCAGTACCCAAGTATATTTCGCTAGATGGCAGCAGCGCTCCACCAACAGGGCCGGCTGCAGTACCCAAGTATATTTCGCTAGATGGCAGCAGCGCTCCACTAACCGGGCGGCTGCAGTACCCAAGTATATTTCGCTAGATGGCAGCAGCGCTCCACCAACCGGGCGGCTGCAGTACCCAAGTATATTTCGCTAGATGGCAGCAGCGCTCCACCAAAAGGGCGGCTGCAGTACCCAAATATATTTCGCTAGATGGCAGCAGCGCTCCCCCAACAGCGCCGGCTGCAGTACCCAAGTATATTTCGCTAGATGGCAGCAGCGCTCCAACAACCGGGCGGCTGCAGTACCCAAGTATATTTCGCTAGATGGCAGCAGCGCTCCACCAACAGGGCCGGCTGCAGTACCCAAGTATATTTCGCTAGATGGCAGCAGCGCTCCACCAACCGGGCGGCTGCAGTACCCAAGTATATTTCGCTAGATGGCAGCAGCGCTCCACCAACAGGGCCGGCTGCAGTACCCAAGTATATTTCGCTAGATGGCAGCAGCGCTCCACCAACAGGGCCGGCTGCAGTACCCCATTACATTTCGCTAGATGGCAGCAGCGCTCCACCAACCGGGCGGCTGCAGTACCCAAGTATATTTCGCTAGATGGCAGCAGCGCTCCACCAACAGCGCCGGCTGCAGTACCCAAGTATATTTCGCTAGATGGCAGCAGCGCTCCACCAACCGGGCGGCTGCAGTACCCAATTACATTTCGCTAGATGGCAGCAGCGCTCCACCAAAAGGGCGGCTGCAGTACCCAAGTATATTTCGCTAGATGGCAGCAGAGCTCCACCAACAGGGCCGGCTGCAGTACCCAAATATATTTCGCTAGATGGCAGCAGCGCTCCACCAACCGGGCGGCTGCAGTACCCAAGTATATTTCGCTAGATCGCAGCAGCGCTACACCAACCGGGCGGCTGCAGTACCCCATTACATTTCGCTAGATGGCAGCAGCGCTCCACCAACCGGGCGGCTGCAGTACCCAAGTATATTTCGCTAGATGGCAGCAGCGCTACACCAACCGGGCGGCTGCAGTACCCAATTACATTTCGCTAGATGGCAGCAGCGCTCCACCAACCGGGCGGCTGCAGTACCCAAGTATATTTCGCTAGATGGCAGCAGAGCTCCACCAACAGGGCCGGCTGCAGTACCCAAATATATTTCGCTAGATGGCAGCAGCGCTCCACCAACAGCGCCGGCTGCAATACCCAAGTATATTTCGCTAGATGGCAGCAGCGCTCCACCAAAAGTGCGGCTGCAGTACCCAAATATATAGTACTGAGTCTGACCCTAACCCTAAGAGCCTGAGTCTAACCCTCACCCTAAGAGCCTGAGTCTAACCCTCACCCTAAGAGCCTGAGTCTAACCCTAACCCTAAGAGCCTGAGTCTAACCCTAACCCTAAGAGCCTGAGTCTAACCCTCACCCTAAGAGCCTGAGTCTAACCCTAACCCTAAGAGCCTAAGTCTAACCCTTACCCTAAGAGTCTAACCCTAACCCTAACCCTAACCCTAAGAGTCTAACCCTAATCTGAATATAACCCTAACCCTAAGAGTCTAACCCTAACCCTGACCCTAACCCTAAGAGTCTAACCCTAACCCTAAGAGTCTAACCCTAACCCTAACCCTAACCCTAACCCTAAGAGTCTAACCCTAACCCTAAGAGTCTAACCCTAACCCTAACCCTAACCCTAACCCTAAGAGTCTAACCCTAACCCTAAGAGTCTAACCCTAACCCTAACCCTAACCCTAAGAGTCTAACCCTAACCCTAAGAGTCTAACCCTAACCCTAACCCTAAACCCGGCTGAAGTACACAAGTATATTTCGCTAGATGGCAGCAGCGCTCCACCAACCGGGCGGCTGCAGTACCCAAGTATATTTCGCTAGATGGCAGCAGCGCTCCACCAACAGGGCCGGCTGCAGTACCCAAATATATTTCGCTAGATGGCAGCAGCGCTCCACCAACCGGGCGGCTGCAGTACCCAAGTATATTTCGCTAGATGGCAGCAGCGCTCCACCAACCGGGCGGCTGCAGTACCCAATTACATTTCGCTAGATGGCAGCAGCGCTCCATTAACAGCGCCGGCTGCAGTACCCAAATATATTTCGCTAGATGGCAGCAGCGCTCCACAAACCGGGCGGCTGCAGTACCCAAGTATATTTCGCTAGATGGCAGCAGCGCTCCACCAACAGGGCCGGCTGCAGTACCCAATTACATTTCGCTAGATGGCAGCAGCGCTCCACCAACCGGGCGGCTGCAGTACCCAATTACATTTCGCTAGATGGCAGCAGCGCTCCACCAAAAGGGCGGCTGCAGTACCCAAATATATTTCGCTAGATGGCAGCAGAGCTCCACCAACAGAGCCGGCTGCAGTACCCAAATATATTTCGCTAGATGGCAGCAGCGCTCCACCAAAAGGGCGGCTGCAGTACCCAAATATATTTCGCTAGATGGCAGCAGCGCTCCACCAACAGGGCCGGCTGCAGTACCCAAATATATTTCGCTAGATGGCAGCAGCGCTCCACCAACAGGGCCGGCTGCAGTACCCAAGTATATTTCGCTAGATGGCAGCAGCGCTCCACCAACCGGGCGGCTGCAGTACCCAAGTATATTTCGCTAGATGGCAGCAGCGCTCCACCAACAGGGCCGGCTGCAGTACCCAAATATATTTCGCTAGATGGCAGCAGCGCTCCACCAACCGGGCGGCTGCAGTACCCAAGTATATTTCGCTAGATGGCAGCAGCGCTCCACCAAAAGGGCGGCTGCAGTACCCAAGTATATTTCGCTAGATGGCAGCAGCGCTCCACCAACAGGGCCGGCTGCAGTACCCAAATATATTTCGCTAGATGGCAGCAGCGCTCCACCAACCGGGCGGCTGCAGTACCCAAGTATATTTCGCTAGATGGCAGCAGCGCTCCACCAACAGCGCCGGCTGCAGTACCCAAGTATATTTCGCTAGATGGCAGCAGCGCTCCACCAACCGGGCGGCTGCAGTACCCAATTACATTTCGCTAGATGGCAGCAGCGCTCCACCAAAAGGGCGGCTGCAGTACCCAAGTATATTTCGCTAGATGGCAGCAGAGCTCCACCAACCGGGCGGCTGCAGTACCCAAATATATTTCGCTAGATGGCAGCAGCGCTCCACCAAAAGGGCGGCTGCAGTACCCAAATATATTTCGCTAGATGGCAGCAGCGCTCCACCAACAGGGCCGGCTGCAGTACCCAAGTATATTTCGCTAGATGGCAGCAGCGCTCCACCAACCGGGCGGCTGCAGTACCCAAGGATATTTCGCTAGATGGCAGCAGCGCTACACCAACCGGGCGGCTGCAGTACCCCATTACATTTCGCTAGATGGCAGCAGCGCTCCACCAACCGGGCGGCTGCAGTACCCAAGTATATTTCGCTAGATGGCAGCAGCGCTCCACCAACAGCGCCGGCTGCAGTACCCAAATATATTTCGCTAGATGGCAGCAGCGCTCCACCAACAGCGCCGGCTGCAGTACCCAAATATATTTCGCTAGATGGCAGCAGCGCTCCACAAACCGGGCGGCTGCAGTACCCAAGTATATTTCGCTAGATGGCAGCAGCGCTCCACCAAAAGGGCGGCTGCAGTACCCAATTATATTTCGCTAGATGGCAGCAGCGCTCCACCAACAGGGCCGGCTGCAGTACCCAAATATATTTCGCTAGATGGCAGCAGCGCTCCACCAAAAGGGCGGCTGCAGTACCCAAGTATATTTCGCTAGACGGCGGCAGTGCTCAACCAACCGGGCGGCTGCAGTACCAAAGTATATTTCGCTAGATGGCAGCAGCGCTCCACCAACAGCGCCGGCTGCAGTACTCAAGTATATTTCGCTAGATGGCAGCAGCGCTCCACAAAAAGGGTGGCTGCACTACCCAAATATATAGTACTGAGTCTAACCCTAACCCTAAGAGTCTAACCCTAAGAGTCTAACCCTAACCCTAACCCTAACCCTAACAGTCTAACCCTAACCCTAACCCTAAACCCGGCTGCAGTACCCAAATATATTTCGCTAGATGGCAGCAGCGCTCCACCAACAGAGCCGGCTGCAGTACCCAAGTATATTTCGCTAGATGGCAGCAGCGCTCCAACAACAGGGCCGGCTGCAGTACCCAAATATATTTCGCTAGATGGCAGCAGCGCTCCACCAACAGCACCGGCTGCAATACCCAAGTATATTTCGCTAGATGGCAGCAGCGCTCCACCAAAAGGGCGGCTGCAGTACCCAAATATATAGTACTGAGTCTGACCCTAACCCTAAGAGCCTGATTCTAACCCTAACCCTAAGAGCCTGAGTCTAACCCTCACCCTAAGAGCCTGAGTCTAACCCTAACCCTAAGAGCCTGAGTCTAACCCTCACCCTAAGAGCCTGAGTCTAACCCTCACCCTAAGAGCCTGAGTCTAACCCTAACCCTAAGAGCCTGAGTCTAACCCTCACCCTAAGAGCCTGAGTCTAACCCTAACCCTAAGAGCCTGAGTCTAACCCTAACCCTAAGAGCCTAAGTCTAACCCTTACCCTAAGAGTCTAACCCTAACCCTAACCCTAACCCTAAGAGTCTAACCCTAATCTGAATATAACCCTAACCCTAAGAGTCTAACCCTCACCCTAACCCTAACCCTAAGTGTCTAACCCTAACCCTAACCTTAACCCTAAGAGTCTAACCCTAACCCTAAGAGTCTAACCCTAACGCCAACCCTAACCCTAAGAGTCTAACCCTAACCTTAAGAGTCTAACCCTAACCCTAACTCTAACCCTAAGAGTCTAACCGTAACCCTAACCCTAACCCTAAGAGTCTAACCCTAACCTAACCCTAACCCTAACCCTAAGAGTCTAACCCTAACCCTAACCCTAACCCTAACCCTAAGAGTCTAACCCTAACCCTAAGAATCTAACCCTAACCCTAACCCTAACCCTAACCCTAAGAGTCTAACCCTAACCCTAAGAGTCTAACCCTAACCCTAACCCTAACCCTAAGAGTCTAACCCTAACCCTAAGAGTCTAACCCTAATCCTAACCCTAACCCTAACCCTAACCGTAAGAGTCTAACCCTAACCCTAAGAGTCTAACCCTAAGAGTCTAACCCTAACAGTCTAACCCTAACCCTAACAGTCTAACCCTAACCCTAACCCTAAACCCGGCTGAAGTACCCAAGTATATTTCGCTAGATGGCAGCAGCGCTCCACCAACAGAGCCGGCTGCAGTACCCAAATATATTTCGCTAGATGGCAGCAGCGCTCCACCAACAGCGCCGGCTGCAGTACCCAAATATATTTCGCTAGATGGCAGCAGCGCTCCACCAGCAGCGCCGGCTGCAGTACCCAAATATATTTCGCTAGATGGCAGCAGCGCTCCACCAACAGCGCCGGCTGCAGTACCCAAATATATTTCGCTAGATGGCAGCAGCGCTCCAACAACCGGGCGGCTGCAGTACCCAAGTATATTTCGCTAGATGGCAGCAGCGCTCCACCAACAGGGCCGGCTGCAGTACCCAAGTATATTTCGCTAGATGGCAGCAGCGCTCCACCAACAGGGCCGGCTGCAGTACCCAAGTATATTTCGCTAGATGGCAGCAGCGCTCCACCAACCGGGCGGCTGCAGTACCCAAGTATATTTCGCTAGATGGCAGCAGCGCTCCACCAACAGGGCGGCTGCAGTACCCAAATATATTTCGCTAGATGGCAGCAGCGCTCCACCAACCGGGCGGCTGCAGTACCCAAGTATATTTCGCTAGATGGCAGCAGCGCTCCACCAACCGGGCGGCTGCAGTACCCAATTACATTTCGCTAGATGGCAGCAGCGCTCCACCAACCGGGCGGCTGCAGTACCCAAGTATATTTCGCTAGATGGCAGCAGCGCTACACCAAAAGGGCGGCTGCAGTACCCAATTACATTTCGCTAGATGGCAGCAGCGCTCCACCAACAGGGCCGGCTGCAGTACCCAAATATATTTCGCTAGATGGCAGCAGCGCTCCACAAACCGGGCGGCTGCAGTACCCAAGTATATTTCGCTAGATGGCAGCAGCGCTCCACCAACAGGGCCGGCTGCAGTACCCAAGTATATTTCGCTAGATGGCAGCAGCGCTCCACCAACCGGGCGGCTGCAGTACCCAAGTATATTTCGCTAGATGGCAGCAGCGCTCCACCAACCGGGCGGCTGCAGTACCCAAGTATATTTCGCTAGATGGCAGCAGCGCTCCACCAAAAGGGCGGCTGCAGTACCCAAATATATTTCGCTAGATGGCAGCAGCGCTCCCCCAACAGCGCCGGCTGCAGTACCCAAGTATATTTCGCTAGATGGCAGCAGCGCTCCAACAACCGGGCGGCTGCAGTACCCAAGTATATTTCGCTAGATGGCAGCAGCGCTCCACCAACAGGGCCGGCTGCAGTACCCAAGTATATTTCGCTAGATGGCAGCAGCGCTCCACCAACCGGGCGGCTGCAGTACCCAAGTATATTTCGCTAGATGGCAGCAGCGCTCCACCAACAGGGCCGGCTGCAGTACCCAAATATATTTCGCTAGATGGCAGCAGCGCTCCACCAACCGGGCGGCTGCAGTACCCAAGTATATTTCGCTAGATGGCAGCAGCGCTCCACCAACAGGGCGGCTGCAGTACCCAAGTATATTTCGCTAGATGGCAGCAGCGCTCCACCAACAGGGCCGGCTGCAGTACCCAATTACATTTCGCTAGATGGCAGCAGCGCTCCACAAACCGGGCGGCTGCAGTACCCAAGTATATTTCGCTAGATGGCAGCAGCGCTCCACCAACAGCGCCGGCTGCAGTACCCAAGTATATTTCGCTAGATGGCAGCAGCGCTCCACCAACCGGGCGGCTGCAGTACCCAATTACATTTCGCTAGATGGCAGCAGCGCTCCACCAAAAGGGCGGCTGCAGTACCCAAGTATATTTCGCTAGATGGCAGCAGCGCTCCACCAACAGGGCCGGCTGCAGTACCCAAATATATTTCGCTAGATGGCAGCAGCGCTCCACCAACAGCGCCGGCTGCAATACCCAAGTATATTTCGCTAGATGGCAGCAGCGCTCCACCAAAAGTGCGGCTGCAGTACCCAAATATATAGTACTGAGTCTGACCCTAACCCTAAGAGCCTGAGTCTAACCCTCACCCTAAGAGCCTGAGTCTAACCCTCACCCTAAGAGCCTGAGTCTAACCCTAACCCTAAGAGAATGAGTCTAACCCTAACCCTAAGAGCCTGAGTCTAACACTCACCCTAAGAGCCTGAGTCTAACCCTCACCCTAAGAGCCTGAGTCTAACCCTAACCCTAAGAGCCTAAGTCTAACCCTTACCCTAAGAGTCTAACCCTAACCCTAACCCTAACCCTAAGAGTCTAACCCTAATCTGAATATAACCCTAACCCTAAGAGTCTAACCCTAACCCTAACCCTAACCCTAACCCTAAGAGTCTAACCCTAACCCTAAGAGTCTAACCCTAACCCTAACCCTAACCCTAACCCTAAGAGTCTAACCCTAACCCTAAGAGTCTAACCCTAACCCTAACCCTAACCCTAAGAGTCTAACCCTAACCCTAAGAGTCTAACCCTAACCCTAACCCTAAACCCGGCTGAAGTACACAAGTATATTTCGCTAGATGGCAGCAGCGCTCCACCAACCGGGCGGCTGCAGTACCCAAGTATATTTCGCTAGATGGCAGCAGCGCTCCACCAACAGGGCCGGCTGCAGTACCCAAATATATTTCGCTAGATGGCAGCAGCGCTCCACCAACCGGGCGGCTGCAGTACCCAAGTATATTTCGCTAGATGGCAGCAGCGCTCCACCAACCGGGCGGCTGCAGTACCCAATTACATTTCGCTAGATGGCAGCAGCGCTCCATTAACAGCGCCGGCTGCAGTACCCAAATATATTTCACTAGATGGCAGCAGCGCTCCACAAACCGGGCGGCTGCAGTACCCAAGTATATTTCGCTAGATGGCAGCAGCGCTCCACCAACAGGGCCGGCTGCAGTACCCAATTACATTTCGCTAGATGGCAGCAGCGCTCCACCAACCGGGCGGCTGCAGTACCCAATTACATTTCGCTAGATGGCAGCAGCGCTCCACCAAAAGGGCGGCTGCAGTACCCAAATATATTTCGCTAGATGGCAGCAGAGCTCCACCAACAGAGCCGGCTGCAGTACCCAAATATATTTCGCTAGATGGCAGCAGCGCTCCACCAAAAGGGCGGCTGCAGTACCCAAATATATTTCGCTAGATGGCAGCAGCGCTCCACCAACAGGGCCGGCTGCAGTACCCAAATATATTTCGCTAGATGGCAGCAGCGCTCCACCAACAGCGCCGGCTGCAATACCCAAGTATATTTCGCTAGATGGCAGCAGCGCTCCACCAAAAGGGCGGCTGCAGTACCCAAATATATAGTACTGAGTCTGACCCTAACCCTAAGAGCCTGAGTCTAACCCTAACCCTAAGAGCCTGAGTCTAACCCTCACCCTAAGAGCCTGAGTCTAACCCTCACCCTAAGAGCCTGAGTCTAACCCTAACCCTAAGAGCCTGAGTCTAACCCTAACCCTAAGAGCCTAAGTCTAACCCTTACCCTAAGAGTCTAACCCTAACACTAACCCTAACCCTAAGAGTCTAACCCTAACCCTAACCTTAACCCTAACCCTAAGAGTCTAACCCTAACCCTAAGAGTCTAACCCTAACCCTAACCCTAAGAGTCTAACCCTAACCCTAAGAGTCTAACCCTAACCCTAACCCTAACCCTAACCCTAACCGTAAGAGTCTAACCCTAACCCTAAGAGTCTAACCCTAAGAGTCTAACCCTAACCATAACCCTAACCCTAACAGTCTAACCCTAACCCTAACCCTAAACCCGGCTGAAGTACCCAAGTATATTTCGCTAGATGGCAGCAGCTCTCCACCAACAGAGCCGGCTGCAGTACCCAAATATATTTCGCTAGATGGCAGCAGCGCTCCACAAACAGGGCCGGCTGCAGTCACCAAATATATTTCGCTAGATGGCAGCAGCGCTCCACCAACAGGGCCGGCTGCAGTACCCAAATATATTTCGCTAGATGGCAGCAGCGCTCCACAAACCGGGCGGCTGCAGTACCCAAGTATATTTCGCTAGATGGCAGCAGCGCTCCACCAACAGGGCCGGCTGCAGTACCCAATTACATTTCGCTAGATGGCAGCAGCGCTCCACCAACCGGGCGGCTGCAGTACCCAATTACATTTCGCTAGATGGCAGCAGCGCTCCACCAAAAGGGCGGCTGCAGTACCCAAATATATTTCGCTAGATGGCAGCAGAGCTCCACCAACAGAGCCGGCTGCAGTACCCAAATATATTTCGCTAGATGGCAGCAGCGCTCCACCAAAAGGGCGGCTGCAGTACCCAAATATATTTCGCTAGATGGCAGCAGCGCTCCACCAACAGGGCCGGCTGCAGTACCCAAATATATTTCGCTAGATGGCAGCAGCGCTCCACCAACAGCGCCGGCTGCAATACCCAAGTATATTTCGCTAGATGGCAGCAGCGCTCCACCAAAAGGGCGGCTGCAGTACCCAAATATATAGTACTGAGTCTGACCCTAACCCTAAGAGCCTGAGTCTAACCCTAACCCTAAGAGCCTGAGTCTAACCCTCACCCTAAGAGCCTGAGTCTAACCCTCACCCTAAGAGCCTGAGTCTAACCCTAACCCTAAGAGCCTGAGTCTAACCCTAACCCTAAGAGCCTAAGTCTAACCCTTACCCTAAGAGTCTAACCCTAACCCTAACCCTAACCCTAAGAGTCTAACCCTAACCCTAACCTTAACCCTAACCCTAAGAGTCTAACCCTAACCCTAAGAGTCTAACCCTAACCCTAACCCTAAGAGTCTAACCCTAACCCTAAGAGTCTAACCCTAACCCTAACCCTAACCCTAACCCTAACCGTAAGAGTCTAACCCTAACCCTAAGAGTCTAACCCTAAGAGTCTAACCCTAACCCTAACCCTAACCCTAACAGTCTAACCCTAACCCTAACCCTAAACCCGGCTGAAGTACCCAAGTATATTTCGCTAGATGGCAGCAGCTCTCCACCAACAGAGCCGGCTGCAGTACCCAAATATATTTCGCTAGATGGCAGCAGCGCTCCACAAACAGGGCCGGCTGCAGTCACCAAATATATTTCGCTAGATGGCAGCAGCGCTCCACCAACAGGGCCGGCTGCAGTACCCAAATATATTTCGCTAGATGGCAGCAGCGCTCCACCAAAAGGGCGGCTGCAGTACCCAAGTATATTTCGCTAGACGGCGGCAGTGCTCAACCAACCGGGCGGCTGCAGTACCAAAGTATATTTCGCTAGATGGCAGCAGCGCTACACCAACCGGGCGGCTGCAGTACCCCATTACATTTCGCTAGATGGCAGCAGCGCTCCACCAACCGGGCGGCTGCAGTACCCAAGTATATTTCGCTAGATGGCAGCAGCGCTACACCAACCGGGCGGCTGCAGTACCCAATTACATTTCGCTAGATGGCAGCAGCGCTCCACCAACAGGGCCGGCTGCAGTACCCAAATATATTTCGCTAGATGGCAGCAGCGCTCCACCAACCGGGCGGCTGCAGTACCAAAGTATATTTCGCTAGATGGCAGCAGCGCTCCACCAACAGGGCCGGCTGCAGTACCCAAGTATATTTCGCTAGATGGCAGCAGCGCTCCACCAACCGGGCGGCTGCAGTACCCAATTACATTTCGCTAGATGGCAGCAGCGCTCCACCAACCGGGCGGCTGCAGTACCCAAGTATATTTCGCTAGATGGCAGCAGAGCTCCACCAACAGGGCCGGCTGCAGTACCCAAATATATTTCGCTAGATGGCAGCAGCGCTCCACCAACAGCGCCGGCTGCAGTACCCAATTACATTTCGCTAGATGGCAGCAGCGCTCCACCAAAAGGGCGGCTGCAGTACCCAAGTATATTTCGCTAGATGGCAGCAGAGCTCCACCAACAGGGCCGGCTGCAGTATCCAAATATATTTCGCTAGATGGCAGCAGCGCTCCACCAAAAGGGCGGCTGCAGTACCCAATTACATTTCGCTAGATGGCAGCAGCGCTCCACCAACAGGGCCGGCTGCAGTACCCAAATATATTTCGCTAGATGGCAGCAGCGCTCCACCAACAGCGCCGGCTGCAATACCCAAGTATATTTCGCTAGATGGCAGCAGCGCTCCACCAAAAGGGCGGCTGCAGTACCCAAATATATAGTACTGAGTCTGACCCTAACCCTAAGAGCCTGAGTCTAACCCTAACCCTAAGAGCCTGAGTCTAACCCTCACCCTAAGAGCCTGAGTCCAACCCTCACCCTAAGAGCCTGAGTCTAACCCTCACCCTAAGAGCCTGAGTCTAACCCTAACCCTAAGAGCCTGAGTCTAACCCTCACCCTAAGAGCCTGAGTCTAACCCTAACCCTAAGAGCCTAACCCTCACCCTAACCCTAAGAGTCTAACCCTAACCCTAACCCTAACCCTAAGAGTCTAACCCTAACCCTGAATATAACCCTAACCCTAAGAGTCTAACCCTAACCCTAACCCTAACCCTAAGAGTCTAACCCTAACCCTAAGAGTCTAACCCTAACCCTAACCCTAACCCTAACCCTAAGAGTCTAACCCTAACCCTAAGAGTCTAACCCTAACCCTAACCCTAACCCTAACCCTAAGAGTCTAACCCTAACCCTAAGAGTCTAACCCTAACCCTAACCCTAACCCTAACCGTAAGAGTCTAACCCTAACCCTAAGAGTCTAACCCTAAGAGTCTAACCCTAAGAGTCTAACCCTAACCCTAACAGTCTAACCCTAACCCTAACCCTAAACCCGGCTGAAGTACCCAAGTATATTTCGCTAGATGGCAGCAGCGCTCCACAAACAGAGCCGGCTGCAGTACCCAAATATATTTCGCTAGATGGCAGCAGCGCTCCACCAACAGAGCCGGCTGCAGTACCCAAATATATTTCGCTAGATGGCAGCAGCGCTCCACCAACAGGGCTGGCTGCAGTACCCAAATATATTTCGCTAGATGGCAGCAGCGCTCCACCAACAGCGCCGGCTGCAGTACCCAAGTATATTTCGCTAGATGGCAGCAGCGCTCCACCAACCGGGCGGCTGCAGTACCCAAGTATATTTCGCTAGATGGCAGCAGCGCTCCACCAACAGGGCCGGCTGCAGTACCCAAGTATATTTCGCTAGATGGCAGCAGCGCTCCACCAACCGGGCGGCTGCAGTACCCAAGTATATTTCGCTAGATGGCAGCAGCGCTCCACCAACAGGGCCGGCTGCAGTACCCAAGTATATTTCGCTAGATGGCAGCAGCGCTCCACCAACCGGGCGGCTGCAGTACCCAAGTATATTTCGCTAGATGGCAGCAGCGCTCCACCAACAGGGCCGGCTGCAGTACCCAAGTATATTTCGCTAGATGGCAGCAGCGCTCCACCAACCGGCCGGCTGCAGTACCCAAGTATATTTCGCTAGATGGCAGCAGCGCTCCACCAACAGGGCGGCTGCAGTACCCAATTACATTTCGCTAGATGGCAGCAACGCTCCACCAAAAGGGCGGCTGCAGTACCCAATTATATTTCGCTAGATGGCAGCAGAGCTCCACCAACAGAGCTGGCTGCAGTACCCAAATATATTTCGCTAGATGGCAGCAGCGCTCCACCAACAGGGCCGGCTGCAGTACCCAAATATATTTCGCTAGATGGCAGCAGCGCTCCACCAACAGCGCCGGCTGCAGTACCCAAGTATATTTCGCTAGATGGCAGCAGCGCTCCACCAAAAGGGCGGCTGCAGTACACAAATATATAGTATTAAATCTGACCCTAACCCTAAGAGCCTGTGTCTAACCCTAACCCTAAGAGCCTGAGTCTAACCCTAACCCTAAGAGCCTAAGTCTAACCCTAACCCTAAGAGTCTAACCCTAACCCTAACCCTAACCCTAAGAGTGTAACCCTAACCCTAACCCTAACCCTAAGAGTCTAACCCTAACCCTAACCCTAACCCTAAGAGTCTAACCCTAACCCTAAGAGTCTAACCCTAACCCTAACCCTAACCCTAACCCTAAGAGTCTAACCCTAACCCTAAGAGTCTAACCCTAACCCTAACCCTAACCCTAAGAGTCTAACCCTAACCCTAAGAGTCTAACCCTAACCCTAACCCTAACCCTAACCGTAAGAGTCTAACCCTAACCCTAAGAGTCTAACCCTAAGAGTCTAACCCTAACCCTAACCCTAACCCTAACAGTCTAACCCTAACCCTAACCCTAAACCCGGCTGAAGTACCCAAGTATATTTCGCTAGATGGCAGCAGCGCTCCACCAACAGAGCCGACTGCAGTACCCAAATATATTTCGCTAGATGGCAGCAGCGCTCCACAAACAGGGCCGGCTGCAGTACCCAAATATATTTCGCTAGATGGCAGCAGCGCTCCACCAACAGCGCCGGCTGCAATACCCAAGTATATTTCGCTAGATGGCAGCAGCGCTCCAACAACCGGGCGGCTGCAGTCCCCAAGTATATTTCGCTAGATGGCAGCAGCGCTCCACCAACAGGGCCGGCTGCAGTACCCAAGTATATTTCGCTAGATGGCAGCAGCGCTCCACCAACCGGGCGGCTGCAGTACCCAAGTATATTTCGCTAGATGGCAGCAGCGCTCCACCAACAGGGCCGGCTGCAGTACCCAAATATATTTCGCTAGATGGCAGCAGCGCTCCACCAACCGGGCGGCTGCAGTACCCAAGTATATTTCGCTAGATGGCAGCAGCGCTCCACCAACCGGGCGGCTGCAGTACCCAAGTATATTTCGCTAGATGGCAGCAGCGCTCCACCAACAGGGCCGGCTGCAGTACCCAAATATATTTCGCTAGATGGCAGCAGCGCTCCACCAACCGGGCGGCTGCAGTACCCAAGTATATTTCGCTAGATGGCAGCAGCGCTCCACCAACAGCGCCGGCTGCAGTACCCAAGTATATTTCGCTAGATGGCAGCAGCGCTCCACCAACCGGGCGGCTGCAGTACCCAATTACATTTCGCTAGATGGCAGCAGCGCTCCACCAAAAGGGCGGCTGCAGTACCCAAGTATATTTCGCTAGATGGCAGCAGAGCTCCACCAACCGGGCGGCTGCAGTACCCAAATATATTTCGCTAGATGGCAGCAGCGCTCCACCAAAAGGGCGGCTGCAGTACCCAAATATATTTCGCTAGATGGCAGCAGCGCTCCACCAACAGGGCCGGCTGCAGTACCCAAGTATATTTCGCTAGATGGCAGCAGCGCTCCACCAACCGGGCGGCTGCAGTACCCAAGTATATTTCGCTAGATGGCAGCAGCGCTACACCAACCGGGCGGCTGCAGTACCCCATTACATTTCGCTAGATGGCAGCAGCGCTCCACCAACCGGGCGGCTGCAGTACCCAATTATATTTCGCTAGATGGCAGCAGCGCTCCACCAACAGAGCCGGCTGCAGTACCCAAATATATTTCGCTAGATGGCAGCAGCGCTCCACCAACAGCGCCGGCTGCAGTACCCAAATATATTTCGCTAGATGGCAGCAGCGCTCCACAAACCGGGCGGCTGCAGTACCCAAGTATATTTCGCTAGATGGCAGCAGCGCTCCACCAAAAGGGCGGCTGCAGTACCCAATTATATTTCGCTAGATGGCAGCAGCGCTCCACCAACAGGGCCGGCTGCAGTACCCAAATATATTTCGCTAGATGGCAGCAGCGCTCCACCAACAGCGCCGGCTGCAATACCCAAGTATATTTCGCTAGATGGCAGCAGCGCTCCACCAAAAGTGCGGCTGCAGTACCCAAATATATAGTACTGAGTCTGACCCTAACCCTAAGAGCCTGATTCTAACCCTAACCCTAAGAGCCTGAGTCTAACCCTCACCCTAAGAGCCTGAGTCTAACCCTCACCCTAAGAGCCTGAGTCTAACCCTAACCCTAAGAGCCTAAGTCTAACCCTTACCCTAAGAGTCTAACCCTAACCCTAACCCTAACCCTAAGAGTCTAACCCTAACCCTGAATATAACCCTAACCCTAAGAGTCTAACCCTCACCCTAACCCTAACCCTAAGTGTCTAACCCTAACCCTAACCCTAACTCTAACCCTAAGAGTCTAACCCTAACCCTAGGAGTCTAACCCTAACCCCAACCCTAACCCTGAGTCTAACCCTAACCCTAAGAGTCTAACCCTAACCCTAACTCTAACCCTAGAGTCTAACCGTAACCCTAACCCTAACCCTAAGAGTCTAACCCTAACCCTAACCCTAACCCTAAGAGTCTAACCCTAACCCTAAGAGTCTAACCCTAACCCTAACCCTAACCCTAACCCTAAGAGTCTAACCCTAACCCTAAGAGTCTAACCCTAACCCTAACCCTAACCCTAACCCTAAGAGTCTAACCCTAACCCTAAGAGTCTAACCCTAACCCTAACCCTAACCCTAAGAGTCTAACCCTAACCCTAAGAGTCTAACCCTAACTCTAACCCTAACCCTAACCCTAAGAGTCTAACCCTAACCCTAAGAGTCTAAGCCTAACCCTAAGCCTAACCCTAACCCTAACCGTAAGAGTCTAACCCTAACCCTAAGAGTCTAACCCTAAGAGTCTAACCCTAAAAGTCTAACCCTAACCCTAACAGTCTAACCCTAACCCTAACCCTAAACCCGGCTGAAGTACCCAAGTATATTTCGCTAGATGGCAGCAGCGCTCCACCAACAGAGCCGGCTGCAGTACCCAAATATATTTCGCTAGATGGCAGCAGCGCTCCACCAACAGCGCCGGCTGCAGTACCCAAATATATTTCGCTAGATGGCAGCAGCGCTCCACCAACAGCGCCGGCTGCAGTACCCAAGTATATTTCGCTAGATGGCAGCAGCGCTCCACCAACCGGGCGGCTGCAGTACCCAAGTATATTTCGCTAGATGGCAGCAGCGCTCCACCAACAGGGCCGGCTGCAGTACCCAAGTATATTTCGCTAGATGGCAGCAGCGCTCCACCAACCGGGCGGCTGCAGTACCCAAGTATATTTCGCTAGATGGCAGCAGCGCTCCACCAACCGGGCGGCTGCAGTACCCCATTACATTTCGCTAGATGGCAGCAGCGCTCCACCAACCGGGCCGGCTGCAGTACCCAAATATATTTCGCTAGATGGCAGCAGCGCTCCACAAACCGGGCGGCTGCAGTACCCAAGTATATTTCGCTAGATGGCAGCAGCGCTCCACCAACAGGGCCGGCTGCAGTACCCAAGTATATTTCACTAGATGGCAGCAGCGCTCCAACAACCGGGCGGCTGCAGTACCCAAATACATTTCGCTAGATGGCAGCAGCGCTCCACCAAAAGGGCGGCTGCAGTACCCAAGTATATTTCGCTAGATGGCAGCAGAGCTCCACCAACAGGGCCGGCTGCAGTACCCAAATATATTTCGCTAGATGGCAGCAGCGCTCCACCAAAAGGGCGGCTGCAGTACCCAAGTATATATCGCTAGATGGCAGCAGCGCTCCACCAACAGGGCCGGCTGCAGTACCCAAATATATTTCGCTAGATGGCAGCAGCGCTCCACCAAGAGCGCCGGCTGCAATACCCAAGTATATTTCGCTAGATGGCAGCAGCGCTCCACCAAAAGGGCGGCTGCAGTACCCAAATATATAGTACTGAGTCTGACCCTCACCCTAAGAGCCTGAGTCTAACCCTAACCCTAAGAGCCTGAGTCTAACCCTCACCCTAAGAGCCTGAGTCTAACCCTAACCCTAAGAGCCTGAGTCTAACCCTCACCCTAAGAGCCTGAGTCTAACCCTAACCCGAAGAGCCTGAGTCTAACCCTAACCCTAAGAGCCTGAGTCTAACCCTAACCCTAAGAGCCTAACCCTAACCCTAACCCTAAGAGTCTAACCCTAACCCTAACCCTAACCCTAAGAGTCTAACCCTAACCCTGAATATAACCCTAACCCTAAGAGTCTAACCCTCACCCTAACCCTAACCCTAAGAGTCTAACCCTAACCCTAACCCTAAGAGGCTAACCCTAACCCTAAGAGTCTAACCCTAACCCTAACCCTAACCCTAACCCTAAGAGTCTAACCCTAACCCTAAGAGTCTACCCCTAACCCTAACCCTAAGAGTCTAACCCTAACCCTAAGAGTCTAACCCTAACCCTAACCCTAACCCTAACCGTAAGAGTCTAACCCTAACCCTAAGAGTCTAACCCTAAGAGTCTAACCCTAAGAGTCTAACCCTAACCCTAACAGTCTAACCCTAACCCTAACCCTAAACCCGGCTGAAGTACCCAAGTATATTTCGCTAGATGGCAGCAGCGCTCCACAAACAGAGCCGGCTGCAGTACCCAAATATATTTCGCTAGATGGCAGCAGCGCTCCACCAACAGCGCCGGCTGCAGTACCCAAATATATTTCGCTAGATGGCAGCAGCGCTCCACCAACAGCGCCGGCTGCAGTACCCAAGTATATTTCGCTAGATGGCAGCAGCGCTCCACCAACCGGGCGGCTGCAGTACCCAAGTATATTTCGCTAGATGGCAGCAGCGCTCCACCAACAGGGCCGGCTGCAGTACCCAAATATATTTCGCTAGATGGCAGCAGCGCTCCACCAACCGGGCGGCTGCAGTACCCAAGTATATTTCGCTAGATGGCAGCAGCGCTCCACCAACCGGGCCGGCTGCAGTACCCAAGTATATTTCGCTAGATGGCAGCAGCGCTCCACAAACCGGGCGGCTGCAGTACCCAAGTATATTTCGCTAGATGGCAGCAGCGCTCCACCAACAGCGCCGGCTGCAGTACCCAAGTATATTTCGCTAGATGGCAGCAGCGCTCCACGAACCGGGCGGCTGCAGTACCCAAGTATATTTCGCTAGATGGCAGCAGCGCTCCACCAACAGGGCGGCTGCAGTACCCAATTACATTTCGCTAGATGGCAGCAGAGCTCCACCAACAGAGCTGGCTGCAGTACCCAAATATATTTCGCTAGATGGCAGCAGCGCTCCACCAAAAGGGCGGCTGCAGTACCCAAATATATTTCGCTAGATGGCAGCAGCGCTCCACCAACAGGGCCGGCTGCAGTACCCAAATATATTTCGCTAGATGGCAGCAGCGCTCCACCAACAGCGCCGGCTGCAGTACCCAAGTATATTTCGCTAGATGGCAGCAGCGTTCCACCAAAAGGGCGGCTGCAGTACACAAATATATAGTACTAAATCTGACCCTAACCCTAAGAGCCTGTGTCTAACCCTAACCCTAAGAGCCTGAGTCTAACCCTAACCGTAAGAGCCTGAGTCTAACCCTAACCCTAAGAGCCTGAGTCTAACCCTAACCCTAAGAGCCTAAGTCTAACCCTAACCCTAAGAGTCTAACCCTAACCCTAACCCTAACCCTAAGAGTGTAACCCTAACCCTAACCCTAACCCTAACCCTAAGAGTCTAACCCTAACCCTAACCCTAACCCTAAGAGTCTAACCCTAACCCTAAGAGTCTAACCCTAACCCTAACCTTAACCCTAACCCTAAGAGTCTAACCCTAACCCTAAGAGTCTAACCCTAACCCTAACCCTAACCCTAAGAGTCTAACCCTAACCCTAAGAGTCTAACCCTAACCCTAACCCTAACCCTAACCCTAACCATAAGAGTGTAACCCTAACCCTAAGAGTCTAACCCTAAGAGTCTAACCCTAACCCTAACCCTAACCCTAACAGTCTAACCCTAACCCTAACCCTAAACCCGGCTGAAGTACCCAAGTATATTTCGCTAGATGGCAGCAGCGCTCCACCAACAGAGCCGGCTGCAGTACCCAAATATATTTCGCTAGATGGCAGCAGCGCTCCACAAACAGGGCCGGCTGCAGTACCCAAATATATTTCGCTAGATGGCAGCAGCGATCCACCAACAGCGCCGGCTGCAGTACCCAAATATATTTCGCTAGATGGCAGCAGCGCTCCACCAAAAGGGCGGCTGCAGTACCCAAGTATATTTCGCTAGACGGCGGCAGTGCTCAACCAACCGGGCGGCTGCAGTACCAAAGTATATTTCGCTAGATGGCAGCAGCGCTCCACCAACAGCGCCGGCTGCAGTACTCAAGTATATTTCGCTAGATGGCAGCAGCGCTCCACAAAAAGGGTGGCTGCACTACCCAAATATATAGTACTGAGTCTAACCCTAACCCTAAGAGTCTAACCCTAAGAGTCTAACCCTAACCCTAACCCTAACCCTAACAGTCTAACCCTAACCCTAACCCTAAACCCGGCTGCAGTACCCAAATATATTTCGCTAGATGGCAGCAGCGCTCCACCAACAGAGCCGGCTGCAGTACCCAAGTATATTTCGCTAGATGGCAGCAGCGCTCCACCAACAGGGCCGGCTGCAGTACCCAAATATATTTCGCTAGATGGCAGCAGCGCTCCACCAACAGCACCGGCTGCAATACCCAAGTATATTTCGCTAGATGGCAGCAGCGCTCCACCAAAAGGGCGGCTGCAGTACCCAAATATATAGTACTGAGTCTGACCCTAACCCTAAGAGCCTGAGTCTAACCCTCACCCTAAGAGCCTGAGTCTAACCCTAACCCTAAGAGCCTGAGTCTAACCCTAACCCTAAGAGCCTGAGTCTAACCCTCACCCTAAGAGCCTGAGTCTAACCCTAACCCTAAGAGCCTGAGTCTAACCCTCACCCTAAGAGCCTGAGTCTAACCCTCACCCTAAGAGCCTGAGTCTAACCCTCACCCTAAGAGCCTGAGTCTAACCCTCACCCTAAGAGCCTGAGTCTAACCCTCACCCTAAGAGCCTAAGTCTAACCCTTACCCTAAGAGTCTAACCCTAACCCTAACCCTAACCCTAAGAGTCTAACCCTAATCTGAATATAACCCTAACCCTAAGAGTCTAACCCTAACCCTAACCCTAACCCTAAGAGTCTAACCCTAACCCTAAGAGTCTAACCCTAACCCCAACCCTAACCCTAAGAGTCTAACCCTAACCCTAAGAGTCTAACCCTAACCCTAACTCTAACCCTAAGAGTCTAACCGTAACCCTAACCCTAAGAGTCTAACCCTAACCCTAACCCTAACCCTAACCCTAAGAGTCTAACCCTAACCCTAACCCTAACCCTAAGAGTCTAACCCTAACCCTAAGAGTCTAACCCTAACCCTAACCCTAACCCTAACCCTAAGAGTCTAACCCTAACCCTAAGAGTCTAACCCTAACCCTAACCCTAACCCTAACCCTAAGAGTCTAACCCTAACCCTAAGAGTCTAACCCTAACCCTAACCCTAACCCTAACCCTAAGAGTCTAACCCTAACCCTAAGAGTCTAACCCTAACCCTAACCCTAACCCTAACCCTAACCCTAAGAGTCTAACCCTAAGAGTCTAACCCTAACCCTAACCCTAACCCTAACCCTAAGAGTCTAACCCTAACCCTAAGAGTCTAACCCTAACCCTAACCCTAACCCTAACCCTAAGAGTCTAACCCTAACCCTAAGAGTCTAACCCTAACCCTAACCCTAACCCTAACCCTAACCCTAAGAGTCTAACCCTAAGAGTCTAACCCTAACCCTAACAGTCTAACCCTAACCCTAACCCTAAACCCGGCTGAAGTACCCAAGTATATTTCGCTAGATGGCAGCAGCGCTCCACCAACCGGGCGGCTGCAGTACCCAAGTATATTTCGCTAGATGGCAGCAGCGCTCCACCAACAGGGCCGGCTGCAGTACCCAAATATATTTCGCTAGATGGCAGCAGCGCTCCACCAACCGGGCGGCTGCAGTACCCAAGTATATTTCGCTAGATGGCAGCAGCGCTCCACCAAAAGGGCGGCTGCAGTACCCAAGTATATTTCGCTAGATGGCAGCAGCGCTCCACCAACAGCGCCGGCTGCAGTACCCAAATATATTTCGCTAGATGGCAGCAGCGCTCCACAAACCGGGCGGCTGCAGTACCCAAGTATATTTCGCTAGATGGCAGCAGCGCTCCACCAACAGCGCCGGCTGCAGTACCCAAGTATATTTCGCTAGATGGCAGCAGCGCTCCACCAACCGGGCGGCTGCAGTACCCAATTACATTTCGCTAGATGGCAGCAGCGCTCCACCAACCGGGCGGCTGCAGTACCCAAGTATATTTCGCTAGATGGCAGCAGAGCTCCACCAACAGGGCCGGCTGCAGTACCCAAATATATTTCGCTAGATGGCAGCAGCGCTCCACCAACCGGGCGGCTGCAGTACCCAAATATATTTCGCTAGATGGCAGCAGCGCTCCACCAACAGGGCCGGCTGCAGTACCCAAGTATATTTCGCTAGATGGCAGCAGCGCTCCACCAACCGGGCGGCTGCAGTACCCAAGTATATTTCGCTAGATGGCAGCAGCGCTACACCAACCGGGCGGCTGCAGTACCCCATTACATTTCGCTAGATGGCAGCAGCGCTCCACCAACCGGGCGGCTGCAGTACCCAAGTATATTTCGCTAGATGGCAGCAGCGCTCCACCAACCGGGCGGCTGCAGTACCCAATTACATTTCGCTAGATGGCAGCAGCGCTCCACCAAGCGGGCCGGCTGCAGTACCCAAATATATTTCGCTAGATGGCAGCAGCGCTCCACAAACCGGGCGGCTGCAGTACCCAAGTATATTTCGCTAGATGGCAGCAGCGCTCCACCAACATGGCCGGCTGCAGTACCCAAATATATTTCGCTAGATGGCAGCAGCGCTCCACCAACCGGGCGGCTGCAGTACCCAATTACATTTCGCTAGATGGCAGCAGCGCTCCACCAACCGGGCGGCTGCAGTACCCAAGTATATTTCGCTAGATGGCAGCAGAGCTCCACCAACAGGGCCGGCTGCAGTACCCAAATATATTTCGCTAGATGGCAGCAGCGCTCCACCAACAGCGCCGGCTGCAATACCCAAGTATATTTCGCTAGATGGCAGCAGCGCTCCACCAAAAGGGCGGCTGCAGTACCCAAATATATAGTACTGAGTCTGACCCTAACCCTAAGAGCCTGAGTCTAACCCTAACCCTAAGAGCCTGAGTCTAACCCTCACCCTAAGAGCCTGAGTCTAACCCTAACCCTAAGAGACTGAGTCTAACCCTAACCCTAAGAGCCTGAGTCTAACCCTCACCCTAAGAGCCTGAGTCTAACCCTCACCCTAAGAGCCTGAGTCTAACCCTAACCCTAAGAGCCTAAGTCTAACCCTTACCCTAAGAGTCTAACCCTAACCCTAACCCTAAGAGTCTAACCCTAATCTGAATATAACCCTAACCCTAAGAGTCTAACCCTAACCCTAACCCTAACCCTAAGAGTCTAACCCTAACCCTAACCCTAACCCTAACCCTAAGAGTCTAACCCTAACCCTAAGAGTCTAACCCTAACCCTAACCCTAACCCTAACCCTAAGAGTCTAACCCTAACCCTAAGAGTCTAACCCTAACCCTAACCCTAACCCTAACCCTAACCCTAAGAGTCTAACCCTAACCCTAAGAGTCTAACCCTAACCCTAACCCTAAACCTAACCCTAACCCTAAGAGTCTAACCCTAAGAGTCTAACCCTAACCCTAACAGTCTAACCCTAACCCTAACCCTAAACCCGGCTGAAGTACACAAGTATATTTCGCTAGATGGCAGCAGCGCTCCACCAACCGGGCGGCTGCAGTACCCAAGTATATTTCGCTAGATGGCAGCAGCGCTCCACCAACAGGGCCGGCTGCAGTACCCAAATATATTTCGCTAGATGGCAGCAGCGCTCCACCAACCGGGCGGCTGCAGTACCCAAGTATATTTCGCTAGATGGCAGCAGCGCTCCACCAACCGGGCGGCTGCAGTACCCAATTACATTTCGCTAGATGGCAGCAGCGCTCCATTAACAGCGCCGGCTGCAGTACCCAAATATATTTCGCTAGATGGCAGCAGCGCTCCACAAACCGGGCGGCTGCAGTACCCAAGTATATTTCGCTAGATGGCAGCAGCGCTCCACCAACAGGGCCGGCTGCAGTACCCAATTACATTTCGCTAGATGGCAGCAGCGCTCCACCAACCGGGCGGCTGCAGTACCCAATTACATTTCGCTAGATGGCAGCAGCGCTCCACCAAAAGGGCGGCTGCAGTACCCAAATATATTTCGCTAGATGGCAGCAGAGCTCCACCAAGAGAGCCGGCTGCAGTACCCAAATATATTTCGCTAGATGGCAGCAGCGCTCCACCAAAAGGGCGGCTGCAGTACCCAAATATATTTCGCTAGATGGCAGCAGCGCTCCACCAACAGGGCCGGCTGCAGTACCCAAATATATTTCGCTAGATGGCAGCAGCGCTCCACCAACAGCGCCGGCTGCAATACCCAAGTATATTTCGCTAGATGGCAGCAGCGCTCCACCAAAAGGGCGGCTGCAGTACCCAAATATATAGTACTGAGTCTGACCCTAACCCTAAGAGCCTGAGTCTAACCCTAACCCTAAGAGCCTGAGTCTAACCCTCACCCTAAGAGCCTGAGTCTAACCCTCACCCTAAGAGCCTGAGTCTAACCCTAACCCTAAGAGCCTGAGTCTAACCCTAACCCTAAGAGCCTAAGTCTAACCCTTACCCTAAGAGTCTAACCCTAACCCTAACCCTAACCCTAAGAGTCTAACCCTAACCCTAACCTTAACCCTAACCCTAAGAGTCTAACCCTAACCCTAAGAGTCTAACCCTAACCCTAACCCTAACCCTAAGAGTCTAACCCTAACCCTAAGAGTCTAACCCTAACCCTAACCCTAACCCTAACCCTAACCGTAAGAGTCTAACCCTAACCCTAAGAGTCTAACCCTAAGAGTCTAACCCTAACCCTAACCCTAACCCTAACAGTCTAACCCTAACCCTAACCCTAAACCCGGCTGAAGTACCCAAGTATATTTCGCTAGATGGCAGTAGCGCTCCACCAACAGAGCCGGCTGCAGTACCCAAATATATTTCGCTAGATGGCAGCAGCGCTCCACAAACAGGGCCGGCTGCAGTCACCAAATATATTTCGCTAGATGGCAGCAGCGCTCCACCAACAGCGCCGGCTGCAGTACCCAAATATATTTCGCTAGATGGCAGCAGCGCTCCACCAAAAGGGCGGCTGCAGTACCCAAGTATATTTCGCTAGACGGCGGCAGTGCTCAACCAACCGGGCGGCTGCAGTACCAAAGTATATTTCGCTAGATGGCAGCAGCGCTACACCAACCGGGCGGCTGCAGTACCCCATTACATTTCGCTAGATGGCAGCAGCGCTCCACCAACCGGGCGGCTGCAGTACCCAAGTATATTTCGCTAGATGGCAGCAGCGCTACACCAACCGGGCGGCTGCAGTACCCAATTACATTTCGCTAGATGGCAGCAGCGCTCCACCAACAGGGCCGGCTGCAGTACCCAAATATATTTCGCTAGATGGCAGCAGCGCTCCACAAACCGGGCGGCTGCAGTACCCAAGTATATTTCGCTAGATGGCAGCAGCGCTCCACCAACAGGGCCGGCTGCAGTACCCAAGTATATTTCGCTAGATGGCAGCAGCGCTCCACCAACCGGGCGGCTGCAGTACCCAATTACATTTCGCTAGATGGCAGCAGCGCTCCACCAACCGGGCGGCTGCAGTACCCAAGTATATTTCGCTAGATGGCAGCAGAGCTCCACCAACAGGGCCGGCTGCAGTACCCAAATATATTTCGCTAGATGGCAGCAGAGCTCCACCAAAAGGGCGGCTGCAGTACCCAAGTATATTTCGCTAGATGGCAGCAGAGCTCCACCAACAGGGCCGGCTGCAGTATCCAAATATATTTCGCTAGATGGCAGCAGCGCTCCACCAAAAGGGCGGCTGCAGTACCCAATTACATTTCGCTAGATGGCAGCAGCGCTCCACCAACAGGGCCGGCTGCAGTACCCAAATATATTTCGCTAGATGGCAGCAGCGCTCCACCAAGAGCGCCGGCTGCAATACCCAAGTATATTTCGCTAGATGGCAGCAGCGCTCCACCAAAAGGGCGGCTGCAGTACCCAAATATATAGTACTGAGTCTGACCCTAACCCTAAGAGCCTGAGTCTAACCCTAACCCTAAGAGCCTGAGTCTAACCCTCACCCTAAGAGCCTGAGTCTAACCCTAACCCTAAGAGCCTGAGTCCAACCCTCACCCTAAGAGCCTGAGTCGAACCCTCACCCTAAGAGCCTGAGTCTAACCCTCACCCTAAGAGCCTGAGTCTAACCCTAACCCTAAGAGCCTGAGTCTAACCCTAACCCTAAGAGTCTAACCCTAACCCTAAGAGTCTAACCCTAACCCTGAATATAACCCTAACCCTAAGAGTCTAACCCTAACCCTAACCCTAACCCTAAGAGTCTAACCCTAACACTAAGAGTCTAACACTAACCCTAACCCTAACCCTAACCCTAAGAGTCTAACCCTAACCCTAAGAGTCTAACCCTAACCCTAACCCTAACCCTAACCCTAAGAGTCTAACCCTAACCCTAAGAGTCTAACCCTAACCCTAACCCTAACCCTAACCCTAAGAGTCTAACCCTAACCCTAAGAGTCTAACCCTAACCCTAACCCTAACCCTAACAGTAAGAGTCTAACCCTAACCCTAAGAGTCTAACCCTAAGAGTCTAACCCTAAGAGTCTAACCCTAACCCTAACAGTCTAACCCTAACCCTAACCCTAAACCCGGCTGAAGTACCCAAGTATATTTCGCTAGATGGCAGCAGCGCTCCACCAACCGGGCGGCTGCAGTACCCAAGTATATTTCGCTAGATGGCAGCAGCGCTCCACCAACAGGGCCGGCTGCAGTACCCAAGTATATTTCGCTAGATGGCAGCAGCGCTCCACCAACAGGGCCGGCTGCAGTACCCAAGTATATTTCGCTAGATGGCAGCAGCGCTCCACCAACCGGGCGGCTGCAGTACCCAAGTATATTTCGCTAGATGGCAGCAGCGCTCCACCAACAGGGCCGGCTGCAGTACCCAAATATATTTCGCTAGATGGCAGCAGCGCTCCACCAACCGGGCGGCTGCAGTACCCAAGTATATTTCGCTAGATGGCAGCAGCGCTCCACCAAAAGGGCGGCTGCAGTACCCAAGTATATTTCGCTAGATGGCAGCAGCGCTCCACCAACAGGGCCGGCTGCAGTACCCAAATATATTTCGCTAGATGGCAGCAGCGCTCCACCAACCGGGCGGCTGCAGTACCCAAGTATATTTCGCTAGATGGCAGCAGCGCTCCACCAACAGCGCCGGCTGCAGTACCCAAGTATATTTCGCTAGATGGCAGCAGCGCTCCACCAACCGGGCGGCTGCAGTACCCAAGTATATTTCGCTAGATGGCAGCAGCGCTCCACCAACAGTGCCGGCTGCAGTACCCAAGTATATTTCGCTAGATGGCAGCAGCGCTCCACCAACCGGGCGGCTGCAGTACCCAAGTATATTTCGCTAGATGGCAGCAGCGCTCCACCAACAGGGCCGGCTGCAGTACCCAAGTATATTTCGCTAGATGGCAGCAGCGCTCCACCAACAGAGCCGGCTGCAGTACCCAAGTATATTTCGCTAGATGGCAGCAGCGCTCCACCAACAGGGCCGGCTGCAGTACCCAAATATATTTCGCTAGATGGCAGCAGCGCTCCACCAACCGGCCGGCTGCAGTACCCAAGTATATTTCGCTAGATGGCAGCAGCGCTCCACCAACAGGGCGGCTGCAGTACCCAATTACATTTCGCTAGATGGCAGCAGCGCTCCACCAAAAGGCCGGCTGCAGTACCCAATTATATTTCGCTAGATGGCAGCAGAGCTCCACCAACAGAGCTGGCTGCAGTACCCAAATATATTTCGCTAGATGGCAGCAGCGCTCCACCAAAAGGGCGGCTGCAGTACCCAAATATATTTCGCTAGATGGCAGCAGCGCTCCACCAACAGGGCCGGCTGCAGTACCCAAATATATTTCGCTAGATGGCAGCAGCGCTCCACCAACAGCGCCGGCTGCAGTACCCAAGTATATTTCGCTAGATGGCAGCAGCGCTCCACCAAAAGGGCGGCTGCAGTACACAAATATATAGTATTAAATCTGACCCTAACCCTAAGAGCCTGTGTCTAACCCTAACCCTAAGAGCCTGAGTCTAACCCTAACCGTAAGAGCCTGAGTCTAACCCTAACCCTAAGAGCCTGAGTCTAACCCTAACCCTAAGAGCCTAAGTCTAACCCTAACCCTAAGAGTCTAACCCTAACCCTAACCCTAACCCTAAGAGTGTAACCCTAACCCTAACCCTAACCCTAACCCTAAGAGTCTAACCCTAACCCTAACCCTAACCCTAAGAGTCTAACCCTAACCCTAACCCTAACCCTAAGAGTCTAACCCTAACCCTAAGAGTCTAACCCTAACCCTAACCTTAACCCTAACCCTAAGAGTCTAACCCTAACCCTAAGAGTCTAACCCTAACCCTAACCCTAACCCTAAGAGTCTAACCCTAACCCTAAGAGTCTAACCCTAACCCTAACCCTAACCCTAACCCTAACCGTAAGAGTCTAACCCTAACCCTAAGAGTCTAACCCTAAGAGTCTAACCCTAACCCTAACCCTAACCCTAACAGTCTAACCCTAACCCTAACCCTAAACCCGGCTGAAGTACCCAAGTATATTTCGCTAGATGGCAGCAGCGCTCCACCAACAGAGCCGACTGCAGTACCCAAATATATTTCGCTAGATGGCAGCAGCGCTCCACAAACAGAGCCGGCTGCAGTACCCAAATATATTTCGCTAGATGGCAGCAGCGCTCCACCAACAGCGCCGGCTGCAGTACCCAAGTATATTTCGCTAGATGGCAGCAGCGCTCCAACAACCGGGCGGCTGCAGTACCCAAGTATATTTCGCTAGATGGCAGCAGCGCTCCACCAAAAGGGCGGCTGCAGTACCCAAGTATATTTCGCTAGATGGCAGCAGCGCTCCACCAACAGGGCCGGCTGCAGTACCCAAGTATATTTCGCTAGATGGCAGCAGCGCTCCACCAACAGGGCCGGCTGCAGTACCCAAGTATATTTCGCTAGATGGCAGCAGCGCTCCACCAACCGGGCGGCTGCAGTACCCAAGTATATTTCGCTAGATGGCAGCAGCGCTCCACCAACAGGGCCGGCTGCAGTACCCAAATATATTTCGCTAGATGGCAGCAGCGCTCCACCAACCGGGCGGCTGCAGTACCCAAGTATATTTCGCTAGATGGCAGCAGCGCTCCACCAAAAGGGCGGCTGCAGTACCCAAGTATATTTCGCTAGATGGCAGCAGCGCTCCACCAACAGGGCCGGCTGCAGTACCCAAATATATTTCGCTAGATGGCAGCAGCGCTCCACCAACCGGGCGGCTGCAGTACCCAAGTATATTTCGCTAGATGGCAGCAGCGCTCCAACAACAGCGCCGGCTGCAGTACCCAAGTATATTTCGCTAGATGGCAGCAGCGCTCCACCAACCGGGCGGCTGCAGTACCCAATTACATTTCGCTAGATGGCAGCAGCGCTCCACCAAAAGGGCGGCTGCAGTACCCAAGTATATTTCGCTAGATGGCAGCAGAGCTCCACCAACCGGGCGGCTGCAGTACCCAAATATATTTCGCTAGATGGCAGCAGCGCTCCACCAAAAGGGCGGCTGCAGTACCCAAATATATTTCGCTAGATGGCAGCAGCGCTCCACCAACAGGGCCGGCTGCAGTACCCAAGTATATTTCGCTAGATGGCAGCAGCGCTCCACCAACCGGGCGGCTGCAGTACCCAAGTATATTTCGCTAGATGGCAGCAGCGCTACACCAACCGGGCGGCTGCAGTACCCCATTACATTTCGCTAGATGGCAGCAGCGCTCCACCAACCGGGCGGCTGCAGTACCCAAGTATATTTCGCTAGATGGCAGCAGCGCTCCACCAACAGAGGCGGCTGCAGTACCCAAATATATTTCGCTAGATGGCAGCAGCGCTCCACCAACAGCGCCGGCTGCAGTACCCAAATATATTTCGCTAGATGGCAGCAGCGCTCCACAAACCGGGCGGCTGCAGTACCCAAGTATATTTCGCTAGATGGCAGCAGCGCTCCACCAAAAGGGCGGCTGCAGTACCCAAATATATTTCGCTAGATGGCAGCAGCGCTCCACCAACAGGGCCGGCTGCAGTACCCAAATATATTTCGCTAGATGGCAGCAGCGCTCCACCAACAGCGCCGGCTGCAATACCCAAGTATATTTCGCTAGATGGCAGCAGCGCTCCACCAAAAGGGCGGCTGCAGTACCCAAATATATAGTACTGAGTCTGACCCTAACCCTAAGAGCCTGAGTCTAACCCTAACCCTAAGAGCCTGAGTCTAACCCTCACCCTAAGAGCCTGAGTCTAACCCTCACCCTAAGAGCCTGAGTCTAACCCTCACCCTAAGAGCCTGAGTCTAACCCTAACCCTAAGAGCCTAAGTCTAACCCTTACCCTAAGAGTCTAACCCTAACCCTAACCCTAACCCTAAGAGTCTAACCCTAACCCTGAATATAACCCTAACCCTAAGAGTCTAACCCTCACCCTAACCCTAACCCTAAGTGTCTAACCCTAACCCTAACCCTAACTCTAACCCTAAGAGTCTAACCCTAACCCTAAGAGTCTAACCCTAACCCCAACCCTAACCCTGAGTCTAACCCTAACCCTAAGAGTCTAACCCTAACCCTAACTCTAACCCTAAGAGTCTAACCGTAACCCTAACCCTAACCCTAAGAGTCTAACCCTAACCCTAACCCTAACCCTAAGAGTCTAACCCTAACCCTAAGAGTCTAACCCTAACCCTAACCCTAACCCTAACCCTAAGAGTCTAACCCTAACCCTAAGAGTCTAACCCTAACCCTAACCCTAACCCTAACCCTAAGAGTCTAACCCTAACCCTAAGAGTCTAACCCTAACCCTAACCCTAACCCTAAGAGTCTAACCCTAACCCTAAGAGTCTAACCCTAACCCTAACCCTAACCCTAAGAGTCTAACCCTAACCCTAAGAGTCTAACCCTAACCCTAACCCTAACCCTAACCCTAACCGTAAGAGTCTAACCCTAACCCTAAGAGTCTAACCCTAAGAGTCTAACCCTAACCCTAACCCTAACCCTAACAGTCTAACCCTAACCCTAACCCTAAACCCGGCTGAAGTACCCAAGTATATTTCGCTAGATGGCAGTAGCGCTCCACCAACAGAGCCGGCTGCAGTACCCAAATATATTTCGCTAGATGGCAGCAGCGCTCCACAAACAGGGCCGGCTGCAGTCACCAAATATATTTCGCTAGATGGCAGCAGCGCTCCACCAACAGCGCCGGCTGCAGTACCCAAATATATTTCGCTAGATGGCAGCAGCGCTCCACCAAAAGGGCGGCTGCAGTACCCAAGTATATTTCGCTAGACGGCGGCAGTGCTCAACCAACAGGGCGGCTGCAGTACCAAAGTATATTTCGCTAGATGGCAGCAGCGCTACACCAACCGGGCGGCTGCAGTACCCCATTACATTTCGCTAGATGGCAGCAGCGCTCCACCAACCGGGCGGCTGCAGTACCCAAGTATATTTCGCTAGATGGCAGCAGCGCTACACCAACCGGGCGGCTGCAGTACCCAATTACATTTCGCTAGATGGCAGCAGCGCTCCACCAACAGGGCCGGCTGCAGTACCCAAGTATATTTCGCTAGATGGCAGCAGAGCTCAACCAACAGGGCCGGCTGCAGTACCCAAATATATTTCGCTAGATGGCAGCAGAGCTCCACCAACCGGGCGGCTGCAGTACCCAAGTATATTTCGCTAGATGGCAGCAGCGCTACACCAACCGGGCGGCTGCAGTACCCAATTACATTTCGCTAGATGGCAGCAGCGCTCCACCAACAGGGCCGGCTGCAGTACCCAAGTATATTTCGCTAGATGGCAGCAGAGCTCCACCAACAGGGCCGGCTGCAGTACCCAAATATATTTCGCTAGATGGCAGCAGAGCTCCACCAAAAGGGCGGCTGCAGTACCCAAGTATATTTCGCTAGATGGCAGCAGAGCTCCACCAACAGGGCCGGCTGCAGTATCCAAATATATTTCGCTAGATGGCAGCAGCGCTCCACCAAAAGGGCGGCTGCAGTACCCAATTACATTTCGCTAGATGGCAGCAGCGCTCCACCAACAGGGCCGGCTGCAGTACCCAAATATATTTCGCTAGATGGCAGCAGCGCTCCACCAAGAGCGCCGGCTGCAATACCCAAGTATATTTCGCTAGATGGCAGCAGCGCTCCACCAAAAGGGCGGCTGCAGTACCCAAATATATAGTACTGAGTCTGACCCTAACCCTAAGAGCCTGAGTCTAACCCTAACCCTAAGAGCCTGAGTCTAACCCTCACCCTAAGAGCCTGAGTCTAACCCTAACCCTAAGAGCCTGAGTCCAACCCTCACCCTAAGAGCCTGAGTCTAACCCTCACCCTAAGAGCCTGAGTCTAACCCTCACCCTAAGAGCCTGAGTCTAACCCTAACCCTAAGAGCCTGAGTCTAACCCTAACCCTAAGAGTCTAACCCTAACCCTAAGAGTCTAACCCTAACCCTGAATATAACCCTAACCCTAAGAGTCTAACCCTAACCCTAACCCTAACCCTAAGAGTCTAACCCTAACCCTAAGAGTCTAACACTAACCCTAACCCTAACCCTAACCCTAAGAGTCTAACCCTAACCCTAAGAGTCTAACCCTAACCCTAACCCTAACCCTAACCCTAAGAGTCTAACCCTAACCCTAAGAGTCTAACCCTAACCCTAACCCTAACCCTAACCCTAAGAGTCTAACCCTAACCCTAAGAGTCTAACCCTAACCCTAACCCTAACCCTAACAGTAAGAGTCTAACCCTAACCCTAAGAGTCTAACCCTAAGAGTCTAACCCTAAGAGTCTAACCCTAACCCTAACAGTCTAACCCTAACCCTAACCCTAAACCCGGCTGAAGTACCCAAGTATATTTCGCTAGATGGCAGCAGCGCTCCACCAACCGGGCGGCTGCAGTACCCAAGTATATTTCGCTAGATGGCAGCAGCGCTCCACCAACAGGGCCGGCTGCAGTACCCAAGTATATTTCGCTAGATGGCAGCAGCGCTCCACCAACAGGGCCGGCTGCAGTACCCAAGTATATTTCGCTAGATGGCAGCAGCGCTCCACCAACCGGGCGGCTGCAGTACCCAAGTATATTTCGCTAGATGGCAGCAGCGCTCCACCAACAGGGCCGGCTGCAGTACCCAAATATATTTCGCTAGATGGCAGCAGCGCTCCACCAACCGGGCGGCTGCAGTACCCAAGTATATTTCGCTAGATGGCAGCAGCGCTCCACCAAAAGGGCGGCTGCAGTACCCAAGTATATTTCGCTAGATGGCAGCAGCGCTCCACCAACAGGGCCGGCTGCAGTACCCAAATATATTTCGCTAGATGGCAGCAGCGCTCCACCAACCGGGCGGCTGCAGTACCCAAGTATATTTCGCTAGATGGCAGCAGCGCTCCACCAACAGCGCCGGCTGCAGTACCCAAGTATATTTCGCTAGATGGCAGCAGCGCTCCACCAACCGGGCGGCTGCAGTACCCAAGTATATTTCGCTAGATGGCAGCAGCGCTCCACCAACAGTGCCGGCTGCAGTACCCAAGTATATTTCGCTAGATGGCAGCAGCGCTCCACCAACCGGGCGGCTGCAGTACCCAAGTATATTTCGCTAGATGGCAGCAGCGCTCCACCAACAGGGCCGGCTGCAGTACCCAAGTATATTTCGCTAGATGGCAGCAGCGCTCCACCAACAGAGCCGGCTGCAGTACCCAAGTATATTTCGCTAGATGGCAGCAGCGCTCCACCAACAGGGCCGGCTGCAGTACCCAAATATATTTCGCTAGATGGCAGCAGCGCTCCACCAACCGGCCGGCTGCAGTACCCAAGTATATTTCGCTAGATGGCAGCAGCGCTCCACCAACAGGGCGGCTGCAGTACCCAATTACATTTCGCTAGATGGCAGCAGCGCTCCACCAAAAGGCCGGCTGCAGTACCCAATTATATTTCGCTAGATGGCAGCAGAGCTCCACCAACAGAGCTGGCTGCAGTACCCAAATATATTTCGCTAGATGGCAGCAGCGCTCCACCAAAAGGGCGGCTGCAGTACCCAAATATATTTCGCTAGATGGCAGCAGCGCTCCACCAACAGGGCCGGCTGCAGTACCCAAATATATTTCGCTAGATGGCAGCAGCGCTCCACCAACAGCGCCGGCTGCAGTACCCAAGTATATTTCGCTAGATGGCAGCAGCGCTCCACCAAAAGGGCGGCTGCAGTACACAAATATATAGTATTAAATCTGACCCTAACCCTAAGAGCCTGTGTCTAACCCTAACCCTAAGAGCCTGAGTCTAACCCTAACCGTAAGAGCCTGAGTCTAACCCTAACCCTAAGAGCCTGAGTCTAACCCTAACCCTAAGAGCCTAAGTCTAACCCTAACCCTAAGAGTCTAACCCTAACCCTAACCCTAACCCTAAGAGTGTAACCCTAACCCTAACCCTAACCCTAACCCTAAGAGTCTAACCCTAACCCTAACCCTAACCCTAAGAGTCTAACCCTAACCCTAACCCTAACCCTAAGAGTCTAACCCTAACCCTAAGAGTCTAACCCTAACCCTAACCTTAACCCTAACCCTAAGAGTCTAACCCTAACCCTAAGAGTCTAACCCTAACCCTAACCCTAACCCTAAGAGTCTAACCCTAACCCTAAGAGTCTAACCCTAACCCTAACCCTAACCCTAACCCTAACCGTAAGAGTCTAACCCTAACCCTAAGAGTCTAACCCTAAGAGTCTAACCCTAACCCTAACCCTAACCCTAACAGTCTAACCCTAACCCTAACCCTAAACCCGGCTGAAGTACCCAAGTATATTTCGCTAGATGGCAGCAGCGCTCCACCAACAGAGCCGACTGCAGTACCCAAATATATTTCGCTAGATGGCAGCAGCGCTCCACAAACAGAGCCGGCTGCAGTACCCAAATATATTTCGCTAGATGGCAGCAGCGCTCCACCAACAGCGCCGGCTGCAGTACCCAAGTATATTTCGCTAGATGGCAGCAGCGCTCCAACAACCGGGCGGCTGCAGTACCCAAGTATATTTCGCTAGATGGCAGCAGCGCTCCACCAACAGGGCCGGCTGCAGTACCCAAGTATATTTCGCTAGATGGCAGCAGCGCTCCACCAACCGGGCGGCTGCAGTACCCAAGTATATTTCGCTAGATGGCAGCAGCGCTCCACCAACAGGGCCGGCTGCAGTACCCAAATATATTTCGCTAGATGGCAGCAGCGCTCCACCAACCGGGCGGCTGCAGTACCCAAGTATATTTCGCTAGATGGCAGCAGCGCTCCACCAAAAGGGCGGCTGCAGTACCCAAGTATATTTCGCTAGATGGCAGCAGCGCTCCACCAACAGGGCCGGCTGCAGTACCCAAATATATTTCGCTAGATGGCAGCAGCGCTCCACCAACCGGGCGGCTGCAGTACCCAAGTATATTTCGCTAGATGGCAGCAGCGCTCCACCAACAGCGCCGGCTGCAGTACCCAAGTATATTTCGCTAGATGGCAGCAGCGCTCCACCAACCGGGCGGCTGCAGTACCCAATTACATTTCGCTAGATGGCAGCAGCGCTCCACCAAAAGGGCGGCTGCAGTACCCAAGTATATTTCGCTAGATGGCAGCAGAGCTCCACCAACCGGGCGGCTGCAGTACCCAAATATATTTCGCTAGATGGCAGCAGCGCTCCACCAAAAGGGCGGCTGCAGTACCCAAATATATTTCGCTAGATGGCAGCAGCGCTCCACCAACAGGGCCGGCTGCAGTACCCAAGTATATTTCGCTAGATGGCAGCAGCGCTCCACCAACAGGGCGGCTGCAGTACCCAAGTATATTTCGCTAGATGGCAGCAGCGCTACACCAACCGGGCGGCTGCAGTACCCCATTACATTTCGCTAGATGGCAGCAGCGCTCCACCAACCGGGCGGCTGCAGTACCCAAGTATATTTCGCTAGATGGCAGCAGCGCTCCACCAACAGAGGCGGCTGCAGTACCCAAATATATTTCGCTAGATGGCAGCAGCGCTCCACCAACAGCGCCGGCTGCAGTACCCAAATATATTTCGCTAGATGGCAGCAGCGCTCCACAAACCGGGCGGCTGCAGTACCCAAGTATATTTCGCTAGATGGCAGCAGCGCTCCACCAAAAGGGCGGCTGCAGTACCCAATTATATTTCGCTAGATGGCAGCAGCGCTCCACCAACAGGGCCGGCTGCAGTACCCAAATATATTTCGCTAGATGGCAGCAGCGCTCCACCAACAGCGCCGGCTGCAATACCCAAGTATATTTCGCTAGATGGCAGCAGCGCTCCACCAAAAGGGCGGCTGCAGTACCCAAATATATAGTACTGAGTCTGACCCTAACCCTAAGAGCCTGAGTCTAACCCTAACCCTAAGAGCCTGAGTCTAACCCTCACCCTAAGAGCCTGAGTCTAACCCTAACCCTAAGAGCCTGAGTCTAACCCTCACCCTAAGAGCCTGAGTCTAACCCTAACCCTAAGAGCCTAAGTCTAACCCTTACCCTAAGAGTCTAACCCTAACCCTAACCCTAACCCTAAGAGTCTAACCCTAACCCTGAATATAACCCTAACCCTAAGAGTCTAACCCTCACCCTAACCCTAACCCTAAGTGTCTAACCCTAACCCTAACCCTAACTCTAACCCTAAGAGTCTAACCCTAACCCTAAGAGTCTAACCCTAACCCCAACCCTAACCCTGAGTCTAACCCTAACCCTAAGAGTCTAACCCTAACCCTAACTCTAACCCTAAGAGTCTAACCGTAACCCTAACCCTAACCCTAAGAGTCTAACCCTAACCCTAACCCTAACCCTAAGAGTCTAACCCTAACCCTAAGAGTCTAACCCTAACCCTAACCCTAACCCTAACCCTAAGAGTCTAACCCTAACCCTAAGAGTCTAACCCTAACCCTAACCCTAACCCTAACCCTAAGAGTCTAACCCTAACCCTAAGAGTCTAACCCTAACCCTAACCCTAACCCTAAGAGTCTAACCCTAACCCTAAGAGTCTAACCCTAACCCTAACCCTAACCCTAAGAGTCTAACCCTAACCCTAAGAGTCTAAGCCTAACCCTAAGCCTAACCCTAACCCTAACCGTAAGAGTCTAACCCTAACCCTAAGAGTCTAACCCTAAGAGTCTAACCCTAACCCTAACCCTAACCCTAACAGTCTAACCCTAACCCTAACCCTAAACCCGGCTGAAGTACCCAAGTATATTTCGCTAGATGGCAGTAGCGCTCCACCAACAGAGCCGGCTGCAGTACCCAAATATATTTCGCTAGATGGCAGCAGCGCTCCACAAACAGGGCCGGCTGCAGTCACCAAATATATTTCGCTAGATGGCAGCAGCGCTCCACCAACAGCGCCGGCTGCAGTACCCAAATATATTTCGCTAGATGGCAGCAGCGCTCCACCAAAAGGGCGGCTGCAGTACCCAAGTATATTTCGCTAGACGGCGGCAGTGCTCAACCAACCGGGCGGCTGCAGTACCAAAGTATATTTCGCTAGATGGCAGCAGCGCTACACCAACCGGGCGGCTGCAGTACCCCATTACATTTCGCTAGATGGCAGCAGCGCTCCACCAACCGGGCGGCTGCAGTACCCAAGTATATTTCGCTAGATGGCAGCAGCGCTACACCAACCGGGCGGCTGCAGTACCCAATTACATTTCGCTAGATGGCAGCAGCGCTCCACCAACAGGGCCGGCTGCAGTACCCAAATATATTTCGCTAGATGGCAGCAGCGCTCCACAAACCGGGCGGCTGCAGTACCCAAGTATATTTCGCTAGATGGCAGCAGCGCTCCACCAACAGGGCCGGCTGCAGTACCCAAGTATATTTCGCTAGATGGCAGCAGCGCTCCACCAACCGGGCGGCTGCAGTACCCAATTACATTTCGCTAGATGGCAGCAGCGCTCCACCAACCGGGCGGCTGCAGTACCCAAGTATATTTCGCTAGATGGCAGCAGAGCTCCACCAACAGGGCCG
This sequence comes from Falco punctatus, assembly GCF_963210335.1. NCBI lineage: Eukaryota > Metazoa > Chordata > Aves > Falconiformes > Falconidae > Falco > Falco punctatus. Next base: position 49,930 of record NW_027660289.1, on the reverse strand, counting down.
GCTGCAGTACCCAAATATATTTCGCTAGATGGCAGCAGAGCTCCACCAAAAGGGCGGCTGCAGTACCCAAGTATATTTCGCTAGATGGCAGCAGAGCTCCACCAACAGGGCCGGCTGCAGTATCCAAATATATTTCGCTAGATGGCAGCAGCGCTCCACCAAAAGGGCGGCTGCAGTACCCAATTACATTTCGCTAGATGGCAGCAGCGCTCCACCAACAGGGCCGGCTGCAGTACCCAAATATATTTCGCTAGATGGCAGCAGCGCTCCACCAAGAGCGCCGGCTGCAATACCCAAGTATATTTCGCTAGATGGCAGCAGCGCTCCACCAAAAGGGCGGCTGCAGTACCCAAATATATAGTACTGAGTCTGACCCTAACCCTAAGAGCCTGAGTCTAACCCTAACCCTAAGAGCCTGAGTCTAACCCTCACCCTAAGAGCCTGAGTCTAACCCTAACCCTAAGAGCCTGAGTCCAACCCTCACCCTAAGAGCCTGAGTCTAACCCTCACCCTAAGAGCCTGAGTCTAACCCTAACCCTAAGAGCCTGAGTCTAACCCTAACCCTAAGAGTCTAACCCTAACCCTAAGAGTCTAACCCTAACCCTGAATATAACCCTAACCCTAAGAGTCTAACCCTAACCCTAACCCTAACCCTAAGAGTCTAACCCTAACCCTAAGAGTCTAACACTAACCCTAACCCTAACCCTAACCCTAAGAGTCTAACCCTAACCCTAAGAGTCTAACCCTAACCCTAACCCTAACCCTAACCCTAAGAGTCTAACCCTAACCCTAAGAGTCTAACCCTAACCCTAACCCTAACCCTAACCCTAAGAGTCTAACCCTAACCCTAAGAGTCTAACCCTAACCCTAACCCTAACCCTAACAGTAAGAGTCTAACCCTAACCCTAAGAGTCTAACCCTAAGAGTCTAACCCTAAGAGTCTAACCCTAACCCTAACAGTCTAACCCTAACCCTAACCCTAAACCCGGCTGCAGTACCAAAGTATATTTCGCTAGATGGCAGCAGCGCTACACCAACCGGGCGGCTGCAGTACCCCATTACATTTCGCTAGATGGCAGCAGCGCTCCACCAACCGGGCGGCTGCAGTACCCAAGTATATTTCGCTAGATGGCAGCAGCGCTACACCAACCGGGCGGCTGCAGTACCCAATTACATTTCGCTAGATGGCAGCAGCGCTCCACCAACAGGGCCGGCTGCAGTACCCAAATATATTTCGCTAGATGGCAGCAGCGCTCCACAAACCGGGCGGCTGCAGTACCCAAGTATATTTCGCTAGATGGCAGCAGCGCTCCACCAACAGGGCCGGCTGCAGTACCCAAGTATATTTCGCTAGATGGCAGCAGCGCTCCACCAACCGGGCGGCTGCAGTACCCAATTACATTTCGCTAGATGGCAGCAGCGCTCCACCAACCGGGCGGCTGCAGTACCCAAGTATATTTCGCTAGATGGCAGCAGAGCTCCACCAACAGGGCCGGCTGCAGTACCCAAATATATTTCGCTAGATGGCAGCAGAGCTCCACCAAAAGGGCGGCTGCAGTACCCAAGTATATTTCGCTAGATGGCAGCAGAGCTCCACCAACAGGGCCGGCTGCAGTATCCAAATATATTTCGCTAGATGGCAGCAGCGCTCCACCAAAAGGGCGGCTGCAGTACCCAATTACATTTCGCTAGATGGCAGCAGCGCTCCACCAACAGGGCCGGCTGCAGTACCCAAATATATTTCGCTAGATGGCAGCAGCGCTCCACCAAGAGCGCCGGCTGCAATACCCAAGTATATTTCGCTAGATGGCAGCAGCGCTCCACCAAAAGGGCGGCTGCAGTACCCAAATATATAGTACTGAGTCTGACCCTAACCCTAAGAGCCTGAGTCTAACCCTAACCCTAAGAGCCTGAGTCTAACCCTCACCCTAAGAGCCTGAGTCTAACCCTAACCCTAAGAGCCTGAGTCCAACCCTCACCCTAAGAGCCTGAGTCTAACCCTCACCCTAAGAGCCTGAGTCTAACCCTCACCCTAAGAGCCTGAGTCTAACCCTCACCCTAAGAGCCTGAGTCTAACCCTAACCCTAAGAGGCTGAGTCTAACCCTAACCCTAAGAGTCTAACCCTAACCCTAAGAGTCTAACCCTAACCCTGAATATAACCCTAACCCTAAGAGTCTAACCCTAACCCTAACCCTAACCCTAAGAGTCTAACCCTAACCCTAAGAGTCTAACACTAACCCTAACCCTAACCCTAACCCTAAGAGTCTAACCCTAACCCTAAGAGTCTAACCCTAACCCTAACCCTAACCCTAACCCTAAGAGTCTAACCCTAACCCTAAGAGTCTAACCCTAACCCTAACCCTAACCCTAACCCTAAGAGTCTAACCCTAACCCTAAGAGTCTAACCCTAACCCTAACCCTAACCCTAACAGTAAGAGTCTAACCCTAACCCTAAGAGTCTAACCCTAAGAGTCTAACCCTAAGAGTCTAACCCTAACCCTAACAGTCTAACCCTAACCCTAACCCTAAACCCAGCTGAAGTACCCAAGTATATTTCGCTAGATGGCAGCAGCGCTCCACCAACCGGGCGGCTGCAGTACCCAAGTATATTTCGCTAGATGGCAGCAGCGCTCCACCAACAGGGCCGGCTGCAGTACCCAAGTATATTTCGCTAGATGGCAGCAGCGCTCCACCAACAGGGCCGGCTGCAGTACCCAAATATATTTCGCTAGATGGCAGCAGCGCTCCACCAACCGGGCGGCTGCAGTACCCAAGTATATTTCGCTAGATGGCAGCAGCGCTCCACCAAAAGGGCGGCTGCAGTACCCAAGTATATTTCGCTAGATGGCAGCAGCGCTCCACCAACAGGGCCGGCTGCAGTACCCAAATATATTTCGCTAGATGGCAGCAGCGCTCCACCAACCGGGCGGCTGCAGTACCCAAGTATATTTCGCTAGATGGCAGCAGCGCTCCACCAACAGCGCCGGCTGCAGTACCCAAGTATATTTCGCTAGATGGCAGCAGCGCTCCACCAACCGGGCGGCTGCAGTACCCAAGTATATTTCGCTAGATGGCAGCAGCGCTCCACCAACAGTGCCGGCTGCAGTACCCAAGTATATTTCGCTAGATGGCAGCAGCGCTCCACCAACCGGGCGGCTGCAGTACCCAAGTATATTTCGCTAGATGGCAGCAGCGCTCCACCAACAGGGCCGGCTGCAGTACCCAAGTATATTTCGCTAGATGGCAGCAGCGCTCCACCAACAGAGCCGGCTGCAGTACCCAAGTATATTTCGCTAGATGGCAGCAGCGCTCCACCAACAGGGCCGGCTGCAGTACCCAAATATATTTCGCTAGATGGCAGCAGCGCTCCACCAACCGGCCGGCTGCAGTACCCAAGTATATTTCGCTAGATGGCAGCAGCGCTCCACCAACAGGGCGGCTGCAGTACCCAATTACATTTCGCTAGATGGCAGCAGCGCTCCACCAAAAGGCCGGCTGCAGTACCCAATTATATTTCGCTAGATGGCAGCAGAGCTCCACCAACAGAGCTGGCTGCAGTACCCAAATATATTTCGCTAGATGGCAGCAGCGCTCCACCAAAAGGGCGGCTGCAGTACCCAAATATATTTCGCTAGATGGCAGCAGCGCTCCACCAACAGGGCCGGCTGCAGTACCCAAATATATTTCGCTAGATGGCAGCAGCGCTCCACCAACAGCGCCGGCTGCAGTACCCAAGTATATTTCGCTAGATGGCAGCAGCGCTCCACCAAAAGGGCGGCTGCAGTACACAAATATATAGTATTAAATCTGACCCTAACCCTAAGAGCCTGTGTCTAACCCTAACCCTAAGAGCCTGAGTCTAACCCTAACCGTAAGAGCCTGAGTCTAACCCTAACCCTAAGAGCCTGAGTCTAACCCTAACCCTAAGAGCCTAAGTCTAACCCTAACCCTAAGAGTCTAACCCTAACCCTAACCCTAACCCTAAGAGTGTAACCCTAACCCTAACCCTAACCCTAACCCTAAGAGTCTAACCCTAACCCTAACCCTAACCCTAAGAGTCTAACCCTAACCCTAACCCTAACCCTAAGAGTCTAACCCTAACCCTAAGAGTCTAACCCTAACCCTAACCTTAACCCTAACCCTAAGAGTCTAACCCTAACCCTAAGAGTCTAACCCTAACCCTAACCCTAACCCTAAGAGTCTAACCCTAACCCTAAGAGTCTAACCCTAACCCTAACCCTAACCCTAACCCTAACCGTAAGAGTCTAACCCTAACCCTAAGAGTCTAACCCTAAGAGTCTAACCCTAACCCTAACCCTAACCCTAACAGTCTAACCCTAACCCTAACCCTAAACCCGGCTGAAGTACCCAAGTATATTTCGCTAGATGGCAGCAGCGCTCCACCAACAGAGCCGACTGCAGTACCCAAATATATTTCGCTAGATGGCAGCAGCGCTCCACCAACAGCGCCGGCTGCAGTACCCAAATATATTTCGCTAGATGGCAGCAGCGCTCCACCAACAGCGCCGGCTGCAGTACCCAAGTATATTTCGCTAGATGGCAGCAGCGCTCCAACAACCGGGCGGCTGCAGTACCCAAGTATATTTCGCTAGATGGCAGCAGCGCTCCACCAACAGGGCCGGCTGCAGTACCCAAGTATATTTCGCTAGATGGCAGCAGCGCTCCACCAACCGGGCGGCTGCAGTACCCAAGTATATTTCGCTAGATGGCAGCAGCGCTCCACCAACAGGGCCGGCTGCAGTACCCAAATATATTTCGCTAGATGGCAGCAGCGCTCCACCAACCGGGCGGCTGCAGTACCCAAGTATATTTCGCTAGATGGCAGCAGCGCTCCACCAAAAGGGCGGCTGCAGTACCCAAGTATATTTCGCTAGATGGCAGCAGCGCTCCACCAACAGGGCCGGCTGCAGTACCCAAATATATTTCGCTAGATGGCAGCAGCGCTCCACCAACCGGGCGGCTGCAGTACCCAAGTATATTTCGCTAGATGGCAGCAGCGCTCCACCAACAGCGCCGGCTGCAGTACCCAAGTATATTTCGCTAGATGGCAGCAGCGCTCCACCAACCGGGCGGCTGCAGTACCCAATTACATTTCGCTAGATGGCAGCAGCGCTCCACCAAAAGGGCGGCTGCAGTACCCAAGTATATTTCGCTAGATGGCAGCAGAGCTCCACCAACCGGGCGGCTGCAGTACCCAAATATATTTCGCTAGATGGCAGCAGCGCTCCACCAAAAGGGCGGCTGCAGTACCCAAATATATTTCGCTAGATGGCAGCAGCGCTCCACCAACAGGGCCGGCTGCAGTACCCAAGTATATTTCGCTAGATGGCAGCAGCGCTCCACCAACCGGGCGGCTGCAGTACCCAAGTATATTTCGCTAGATGGCAGCAGCGCTACACCAACCGGGCGGCTGCAGTACCCCATTACATTTCGCTAGATGGCAGCAGCGCTCCACCAACCGGGCGGCTGCAGTACCCAAGTATATTTCGCTAGATGGCAGCAGCGCTCCACCAACAGAGGCGGCTGCAGTACCCAAATATATTTCGCTAGATGGCAGCAGCGCTCCACCAACAGCGCCGGCTGCAGTACCCAAATATATTTCGCTAGATGGCAGCAGCGCTCCACAAACCGGGCGGCTGCAGTACCCAAGTATATTTCGCTAGATGGCAGCAGCGCTCCACCAAAAGGGCGGCTGCAGTACCCAATTATATTTCGCTAGATGGCAGCAGCGCTCCACCAACAGGGCCGGCTGCAGTACCCAAATATATTTCGCTAGATGGCAGCAGCGCTCCACCAACAGCGCCGGCTGCAATACCCAAGTATATTTCGCTAGATGGCAGCAGCGCTCCACCAAAAGGGCGGCTGCAGTACCCAAATATATAGTACTGAGTCTGACCCTAACCCTAAGAGCCTGAGTCTAACCCTAACCCTAAGAGCCTGAGTCTAACCCTCACCCTAAGAGCCTGAGTCTAACCCTAACCCTAAGAGCCTGAGTCTAACCCTCACCCTAAGAGCCTGAGTCTAACCCTAACCCTAAGAGCCTAAGTCTAACCCTTACCCTAAGAGTCTAACCCTAACCCTAACCCTAACCCTAAGAGTCTAACCCTAACCCTGAATATAACCCTAACCCTAAGAGTCTAACCCTCACCCTAACCCTAACCCTAAGTGTCTAACCCTAACCCTAACCCTAACTCTAACCCTAAGAGTCTAACCCTAACCCTAAGAGTCTAACCCTAACCCCAACCCTAACCCTGAGTCTAACCCTAACCCTAAGAGTCTAACCCTAACCCTAACTCTAACCCTAAGAGTCTAACCGTAACCCTAACCCTAACCCTAAGAGTCTAACCCTAACCCTAACCCTAACCCTAAGAGTCTAACCCTAACCCTAAGAGTCTAACCCTAACCCTAACCCTAACCCTAACCCTAAGAGTCTAACCCTAACCCTAAGAGTCTAACCCTAACCCTAACCCTAACCCTAACCCTAAGAGTCTAACCCTAACCCTAAGAGTCTAACCCTAACCCTAACCCTAACCCTAAGAGTCTAACCCTAACCCTAAGAGTCTAACCCTAACTCTAACCCTAACCCTAACCCTAAGAGTCTAACCCTAACCCTAAGAGTCTAAGCCTAACCCTAAGCCTAACCCTAACCCTAACCGTAAGAGTCTAACCCTAACCCTAAGAGTCTAACCCTAAGAGTCTAACCCTAAAAGTCTAACCCTAACCCTAACAGTCTACACCTAACCCTAACCCTAAACCCGGCTGAAGTACCCAAGTATATTTCGCTAGATGGCAGCAGCGCTCCACCAACAGAGCCGGCTGCAGTACCCAAATATATTTCGCTAGATGGCAGCAGCGCTCCACCAACAGGGCCGGCTGCAGTACCCAAATATATTTCGCTAGATGGCAGCAGCGCTCCACCAACAGCGCCGGCTGCAGTACCCAAGTATATTTCGCTAGATGGCAGCAGCGCTCCACCAAAAGGGCGGCTGCAGTACACAAATATATAGTATTAAATCTGACCCTAACCCTAAGAGCCTGTGTCTAACCCTAACCCTAAGAGCCTGAGTCTAACCCTAACCGTAAGAGCCTGAGTCTAACCCTAACCCTAAGAGCCTGAGTCTAACCCTAACCCTAAGAGCCTAAGTCTAACCCTAACCCTAAGAGTCTAACCCTAACCCTAACCCTAACCCTAAGAGTGTAACCCTAACCCTAACCCTAACCCTAACCCTAAGAGTCTAACCCTAACCCTAACCCTAACCCTAAGAGTCTAACCCTAACCCTAACCCTAACCCTAAGAGTCTAACCCTAACCCTAAGAGTCTAACCCTAACCCTAACCTTAACCCTAACCCTAAGAGTCTAACCCTAACCCTAAGAGTCTAACCCTAACCCTAACCCTAACCCTAAGAGTCTAACCCTAACCCTAAGAGTCTAACCCTAACCCTAACCCTAACCCTAACCCTAACCGTAAGAGCCTAACCCTAACCCTAAGAGTCTAACCCTAAGAGTCTAACCCTAACCCTAACCCTAACCCTAACAGTCTAACCCTAACCCTAACCCTAAACCCGGCTGAAGTACCCAAGTATATTTCGCTAGATGGCAGCAGCGCTCCACCAACAGAGCCGACTGCAGTACCCAAATATATTTCGCTAGATGGCAGCAGCGCTCCACAAACAGAGCCGGCTGCAGTACCCAAATATATTTCGCTAGATGGCAGCAGCGCTCCACCAACAGCGCCGGCTGCAGTACCAAAGTATATTTCGCTAGATGGCAGCAGCGCTCCAACAACCGGGCGGCTGCAGTACCCAAGTATATTTCGCTAGATGGCAGCAGCGCTCCACCAACAGGGCCGGCTGCAGTACCCAAGTATATTTCGCTAGATGGCAGCAGCGCTCCACCAACCGGGCGGCTGCAGTACCCAAGTATATTTCGCTAGATGGCAGCAGCGCTCCACCAACAGGGCCGGCTGCAGTACCCAAATATATTTCGCTAGATGGCAGCAGCGCTCCACCAACCGGGCGGCTGCAGTACCCAAGTATATTTCGCTAGATGGCAGCAGCGCTCCACCAAAAGGGCGGCTGCAGTACCCAAGTATATTTCGCTAGATGGCAGCAGCGCTCCACCAACAGGGCCGGCTGCAGTACCCAAATATATTTCGCTAGATGGCAGCAGCGCTCCACCAACCGGGCGGCTGCAGTACCCAAGTATATTTCGCTAGATGGCAGCAGCGCTCCACCAACAGCGCCGGCTGCAGTACCCAAGTATATTTCGCTAGATGGCAGCAGCGCTCCACCAACCGGGCGGCTGCAGTACCCAATTACATTTCGCTAGATGGCAGCAGCGCTCCACCAAAAGGGCGGCTGCAGTACCCAAGTATATTTCGCTAGATGGCAGCAGAGCTCCACCAACCGGGCGGCTGCAGTACCCAAATATATTTCGCTAGATGGCAGCAGCGCTCCACCAAAAGGGCGGCTGCAGTACCCAAATATATTTCGCTAGATGGCAGCAGCGCTCCACCAACAGGGCCGGCTGCAGTACCCAAGTATATTTCGCTAGATGGCAGCAGCGCTCCACCAACCGGGCGGCTGCAGTACCCAAGTATATTTCGCTAGATGGCAGCAGCGCTACACCAACCGGGCGGCTGCAGTACCCCATTACATTTCGCTAGATGGCAGCAGCGCTCCACCAACCGGGCGGCTGCAGTACCCAAGTATATTTCGCTAGATGGCAGCAGCGCTCCACCAACAGAGGCGGCTGCAGTACCCAAATATATTTCGCTAGATGGCAGCAGCGCTCCACCAACAGCGCCGGCTGCAGTACCCAAATATATTTCGCTAGATGGCAGCAGCGCTCCACAAACCGGGCGGCTGCAGTACCCAAGTATATTTCGCTAGATGGCAGCAGCGCTCCACCAAAAGGGCGGCTGCAGTACCCAATTATATTTCGCTAGATGGCAGCAGCGCTCCACCAACAGGGCCGGCTGCAGTACCCAAATATATTTCGCTAGATGGCAGCAGCGCTCCACCAACAGCGCCGGCTGCAATACCCAAGTATATTTCGCTAGATGGCAGCAGCGCTCCACCAAAAGGGCGGCTGCAGTACCCAAATATATAGTACTGAGTCTGACCCTAACCCTAAGAGCCTGAGTCTAACCCTAACCCTAAGAGCCTGAGTCTAACCCTCACCCTAAGAGCCTGAGTCTAACCCTAACCCTAAGAGCCTGAGTCTAACCCTCACCCTAAGAGCCTGAGTCTAACCCTAACCCTAAGAGCCTAAGTCTAACCCTTACCCTAAGAGTCTAACCCTAACCCTAACCCTAACCCTAAGAGTCTAACCCTAACCCTGAATATAACCCTAACCCTAAGAGTCTAACCCTCACCCTAACCCTAACCCTAAGTGTCTAACCCTAACCCTAACCCTAACTCTAACCCTAAGAGTCTAACCCTAACCCTAAGAGTCTAACCCTAACCCCAACCCTAACCCTGAGTCTAACCCTAACCCTAAGAGTCTAACCCTAACCCTAACTCTAACCCTAAGAGTCTAACCGTAACCCTAACCCTAACCCTAAGAGTCTAACCCTAACCCTAACCCTAACCCTAAGAGTCTAACCCTAACCCTAAGAGTCTAACCCTAACCCTAACCCTAACCCTAACCCTAAGAGTCTAACCCTAACCCTAAGAGTCTAACCCTAACCCTAACCCTAACCCTAACCCTAAGAGTCTAACCCTAACCCTAAGAGTCTAACCCTAACCCTAACCCTAACCCTAAGAGTCTAACCCTAACCCTAAGAGTCTAACCCTAACTCTAACCCTAACCCTAACCCTAAGAGTCTAACCCTAACCCTAAGAGTCTAAGCCTAACCCTAAGCCTAACCCTAACCCTAACCGTAAGAGTCTAACCCTAACCCTAAGAGTCTAACCCTAAGAGTCTAACCCTAAAAGTCTAACCCTAACCCTAACAGTCTACACCTAACCCTAACCCTAAACCCGGCTGAAGTACCCAAGTATATTTCGCTAGATGGCAGCAGCGCTCCACCAACAGAGCCGGCTGCAGTACCCAAATATATTTCGCTAGATGGCAGCAGCGCTCCACCAACAGCTCCGGCTGCAGTACCCAAATATATTTCGCTAGATGGCAGCAGCGCTCCACCAACAGGGCCGGCTGCAGTACCCAAATATATTTCGCTAGATGGCAGCAGCGCTCCACCAACCGGGCGGCTGCAGTACCCAAGTATATTTCGCTAGATGGCAGCAGCGCTCCACCAACAGCGCCGGCTGCAGTACCCAAGTATATTTCGCTAGATGGCAGCAGCGCTCCACCAACCGGGCGGCTGCAGTACCCAATTACATTTCGCTAGATGGCAGCAGCGCTCCACCAAAAGGGCGGCTGCAGTACCCAAGTATATTTCGCTAGATGGCAGCAGAGCTCCACCAACCGGGCGGCTGCAGTACCCAAATATATTTCGCTAGATGGCAGCAGCGCTCCACCAAAAGGGCGGCTGCAGTACCCAAATATATTTCGCTAGATGGCAGCAGCGCTCCACCAACAGGGCCGGCTGCAGTACCCAAGTATATTTCGCTAGATGGCAGCAGCGCTCCACCAACCGGGCGGCTGCAGTACCCAAGTATATTTCGCTAGATGGCAGCAGCGCTACACCAACCGGGCGGCTGCAGTACCCCATTACATTTCGCTAGATGGCAGCAGCGCTCCACCAACCGGGCGGCTGCAGTACCCAAGTATATTTCGCTAGATGGCAGCAGCGCTCCACCAACAGAGCCGGCTGCAGTACCCAAATATATTTCGCTAGATGGCAGCAGCGCTCCACCAACAGCGCCGGCTGCAGTACCCAAATATATTTCGCTAGATGGCAGCAGCGCTCCACAAACCGGGCGGCTGCAGTACCCAAGTATATTTCGCTAGATGGCAGCAGCGCTCCACCAAAAGGGCGGCTGCAGTACCCAATTATATTTCGCTAGATGGCAGCAGCGCTCCACCAACAGGGCCGGCTGCAGTACCCAAATGTATTTCGCTAGATGGCAGCAGCGCTCCACCAACAGCGCCGGCTGCAATACCCAAGTATATTTCGCTAGATGGCAGCAGCGCTCCACCAAAAGGGCGGCTGCAGTACCCAAATATATAGTACTGAGTCTGACCCTAACCCTAAGAGCCTGAGTCTAACCCTAACCCTAAGAGCCTGAGTCTAACCCTCACCCTAAGAGCCTGAGTCTAACCCTAACCCTAAGAGCCTGAGTCTAACCCTCACCCTAAGAGCCTGAGTCTAACCCTAACCCTAAGAGCCTAAGTCTAACCCTTACCCTAAGAGTCTAACCCTAACCCTAACCCTAACCCTAAGAGTCTAACCCTAACCCTGAATATAACCCTAACCCTAAGAGTCTAACCCTCACCCTAACCCTAACCCTAAGTGTCTAACCCTAACCCTAACCCTAACTCTAACCCTAAGAGTCTAACCCTAACCCTAAGAGTCTAACCCTAACCCCAACCCTAACCCTGAGTCTAACCCTAACCCTAAGAGTCTAACCCTAACCCTAACTCTAACCCTAAGAGTCTAACCGTAACCCTAACCCTAACCCTAAGAGTCTAACCCTAACCCTAACCCTAACCCTAAGAGTCTAACCCTAACCCTAAGAGTCTAACCCTAACCCTAACCCTAACCCTAACCCTAAGAGTCTAACCCTAACCCTAAGAGTCTAACCCTAACCCTAACCCTAACCCTAACCCTAAGAGTCTAACCCTAACCCTAAGAGTCTAACCATAACCCTAACCCTAACCCTAAGAGTCTAACCCTAACCCTAAGAGTCTAACCCTAACTCTAACCCTAACCCTAACCCTAAGAGTCTAACCCTAACCCTAAGAGTCTAAGCCTAACCCTAAGCCTAACCCTAACCCTAACCGTAAGAGTCTAACCCTAACCCTAAGAGTCTAACCCTAAGAGTCTAACCCTAAAAGTCTAACCCTAACCCTAACAGTCTACACCTAACCCTAACCCTAAACCCGGCTGAAGTACCCAAGTATATTTCGCTAGATGGCAGCAGCGCTCCACCAACAGAGCCGGCTGCAGTACCCAAATATATTTCGCTAGATGGCAGCAGCGCTCCACCAACAGCTCCGGCTGCAGTACCCAAATATATTTCGCTAGATGGCAGCAGCGCTCCACCAACAGAGCCGGCTGCAGTACCCAAATATATTTCGCTAGATGGCAGCAGCGCTCCACCAACAGCGCCGGCTGCAGTACCCAAATATATTTCGCTAGATGGCAGCAGCGCTCCACCAAAAGCGCCGGCTGCAGTACCCAAGTATATTTCGCTAGATGGCAGCAGCGCTCCACCAACAGCGCCGGCTGCAGTACCCAAATATATTTCGCTAGATGGCAGCAGCGCTCCACCAAAAGCGCCGGCTGCAGTACCCAAGTATATTTCGCTAGATGGCAGCAGCGCTCCACCAACCGGGCGGCTGCAGTACCCAAGTATATTTCGCTAGATGGCAGCAGCGCTCCACCAACCGGGCGGCTGCAGTACCCAATTACATTTCGCTAGATGGCAGCAGCGCTCCACCAACAGGGCCGGCTGCAGTACCCAAATATATTTCGCTAGATGGCAGCAGCGCTCCACAAACCGGGCGGCTGCAGTACCCAAGTATATTTCGCTAGATGGCAGCAGCGCTCCACCAACAGGGCCGGCTGCAGTACCCAAGTATATTTCGCTAGATGGCAGCAGCGCTCCAACAACCGGGCGGCTGCAGTACCCAATTACATTTAGCTAGATGGCAGCAGCGCTCCACCAAAAGGGCGGCTGCAGTACCCAAGTATATTTCGCTAGATGGCAGCAGAGCTCCACCAACAGGGCCGGCTGCAGTACCCAAATATATTTCGCTAGATGGCAGCAGCGCTCCACCAAAAGGGCGGCTGCAGTACCCAAGTATATTTCGCTAGATGGCAGCAGCGCTCCACCAACAGGGCCGGCTGCAGTACCCAAATATATTTCGCTAGATGGCAGCAGCGCTCCACCAAGAGCGCCGGCTGCAATACCCAAGTATATTTCGCTAGATGGCAGCAGCGCTCCACCAAAAGGGCGGCTGCAGTACCCAAATATATAGTACTGAGTCTGACCCTCACCCTAAGAGCCTGAGTCTAACCCTAACCCTAAGAGCCTGAGTCTAACCCTCACCCTAAGAGCCTGAGTCTAACCCTAACCCTAAGAGCCTGAGTCTAACCCTCACCCTAAGAGCCTGAGTCTAACCCTAACCCTAAGAGCCTGAGTCTAACCCTCACCCTAAGAGCCTGAGTCTAACCCTAACCCTAAGAGTCTAACCCTAACCCTAACCCTAACCCTAAGAGTCTAACCCTAACCCTGAATATAACCCTAACCCTAAGAGTCTAACCCTCACCCTAACCCTAACCCTAAGAGTCTAACCCTAACCCTAACCCTAAGAGTCTAACCCTAACCCTAAGAGTCTAACCCTAACCCTAACCCTAACCCTAACCCTAAGAGTCTAACCCTAACCCTAAGAGTCTAAGCCTAACCCTAACCCTAACCCTAACCCTAAGAGTCTAACCCTAACCCTAAGAGTCTAACCCTAACCCTAACCCTAACCCTAACCGTAAGAGTCTAACCCTAACCCTAAGAGTCTAACCCTAAGAGTCTAACCCTAAGAGTCTAACCCTAACCCTAACAGTCTAACCCTAACCCTAACCCTAAACCCGGCTGAAGTACCCAAGTATATTTCGCTAGATGGCAGCAGCGCTCCACAAACAGAGCCGGCTGCAGTACCCAAATATATTTCGCTAGATGGCAGCAGCGCTCCACCAACAGAGCCGGCTGCAGTACCCAAATATATTTCGCTAGATGGCAGCAGCGCTCCACCAACCGGGCGGCTGCAGTACCCAAGTATATTTCGCTAGATGGCAGCAGCGCTCCACCAACAGGGCCGGCTGCAGTACCCAAATATATTTCGCTAGATGGCAGCAGCGCTCCACCAACCGGGCGGCTGCAGTACCCAAGTATATTTCGCTAGATGGCAGCAGCGCTCCACCAACAGGGCCGGCTGCAGTACCCAAGTATATTTCGCTAGATGGCAGCAGCGCTCCACCAACAGGGCCGGCTGCAGTACCCAAGTATATTTCGCTAGATGGCAGCAGCGCTCCACCAACAGCGCCGGCTGCAGTACCCAAGTATATTTCGCTAGATGGCAGCAGCGCTCCACCAACCGGGCGGCTGCAGTACCCAAGTATATTTCGCTAGATGGCAGCAGCGCTCCACCAACAGGGCGGCTGCAGTACCCAATTATATTTCGCTAGATGGCAGCAGAGCTCCACCAACAGAGCTGGCTGCAGTACCCAAATATATTTCGCTAGATGGCAGCAGCGCTCCACCAAAAGGGCGGCTGCAGTACCCAAATATATTTCGCTAGATGGCAGCAGCGCTCCACCAACAGGGCCGGCTGCAGTACCCAAATATATTTCGCTAGATGGCAGCAGCGCTCCACCAACAGCGCCGGCTGCAGTACCCAAGTATATTTCGCTAGATGACAGCAGCGTTCCACCAAAAGGGCGGCTGCAGTACACAAATATATAGTACTAAATCTGACCCTAACCCTAAGAGCCTGTGTCTAACCCTAACCCTAAGAGCCTGAGTCTAACCCTAACCGTAAGAGCCTGAGTCTAACCCTAACCCTAAGAGCCTGAGTCTAACCCTAACCCTAAGAGCCTAAGTCTAACCCTAACCCTAAGAGTCTAACCCTAACCCTAACCCTAACCCTAAGAGTGTAACCCTACCCCTAACCCTAACCCTAACCCTAAGAGTCTAACCCTAACCCTAACCCTAAGAGTCTAACCCTAACCCTAAGAGTCTAACCCTAACCCTAACCTTAATCCTAACCCTAAGAGTCTAACCCTAACCCTAAGAGTCTAACCCTAACCCTAACCCTAACCCTAAGAGTCTAACCCTAACCCTAAGAGTCTAACCCTAACCCTAACCCTAACCCTAACCCTAACCGTAAGAGTGTAACCCTAACCCTAAGAGTCTAACCCTAAGAGTCTAACCCTAACCCTAACCCTAACCCTAACAGTCTAACCCTAACCCTAACCCTAAACCCGGCTGAAGTACCCAAGTATATTTCGCTAGATGGCAGCAGCGCTCCACCAACAGAGCCGGCTGCAGTACCCAAATATATTTCGCTAGATGGCAGCAGCGCTCCACAAACAGGGCCGGCTGCAGTACCCAAATATATTTCGCTAGATGGCAGCAGCGATCCACCAACAGCGCCGGCTGCAGTACCCAAATATATTTCGCTAGATGGCAGCAGCGCTCCACCAAAAGGGCGGCTGCAGTACCCAAGTATATTTCGCTAGACGGCGGCAGTGCTCAACCAACCGGGCGGCTGCAGTACCAAAGTATATTTCGCTAGATGGCAGCAGCGCTCCACCAACAGCGCCGGCTGCAGTACTCAAGTATATTTCGCTAGATGGCAGCAGCGCTCCACAAAAAGTGTGGCTGCACTACCCAAATATATAGTACTGAGTCTAACCCTAACCCTAAGAGTCTAACCCTAAGAGTCTAACCCTAACCCTAACCCTAACCCTAACAGTCTAACCCTAACCCTAACCCTAAACCCGGCTGCAGTACCCAAATATATTTCGCTAGATGGCAGCAGCGCTCCACCAACAGAGCCGGCTGCAGTACCCAAGTATATTTCGCTAGATGGCAGCAGCGCTCCACCAACAGGGCCGGCTGCAGTACCCAAATATATTTCGCTAGATAGCAGCAGCGCTCCACCAACAGCACCGGCTGCAATACCCAAGTATATTTCGCTAGATGGCAGCAGCGCTCCACCAAAAGGGCGGCTGCAGTACCCAAATATATAGTACTGAGTCTGACCCTAACCCTAAGAGCCTGAGTCTAACCCTAACCCTAAGAGCCTGAGTCTAACCCTCACCCTAAGAGCCTGAGTCTAACCCTAACCCTAAGAGCCTGAGTCTAACCCTCACCCTAAGAGCCTGAGTCTAACCCTCACCCTAAGAGCCTGAGTCTAACCCTAACCCTAAGAGCCTGAGTCTAACCCTCACCCTAAGAGCCTGAGTCTAACCCTAACCCTAAGAGCCTGAGTCTAACCCTAACCCTAAGAGCCTAAGTCTAACCCTTACCCTAAGAGTCTAACCCTAACCCTAACCCTAACCCTAAGAGTCTAACCCTAATCTGAATATAACCCTAACCCTAAGAGTCTAACCCTCACCCTAACCCTAACCCTAAGTGTCTAACCCTAACCCTAACCTTAACCCTAAGAGTCTAACCCTAACCCTAAGAGTCTAACCCTAACCCCAACCCTAACCCTAAGAGTCTAACCCTAACCCTAAGAGTCTAACCCTAACCCTAACTCTAACCCTAAGAGTCTAACCGTAACCCTAACCCTAACAGTCTAACCCTAACCCTAACCCTAACCCTAACCCTAAGAGTCTAACCTTAACCCTAACCCTAACCCTAAGAGTCTAACCCTAACCCTAAGAGTCTAACCCTAACCCTAACCCTAACCCTAACCCTAAGAGTCTAACCCTAACCCTAAGAGTCTAACCCTAACCCTAACCCTAACCCTAACCCTAAGAGTCTAACCCTAACCCTAAGAGTCTAACCCTAACCCTAACCCTAACCCTAACCCTAAGAGTCTAACCCTAACCCTAAGAGTCTAACCCTAACCCTAACCCTAAGAGTCTAACCCTAAGAGTCTAACCCTAAGAGTCTAACCCTAACCCTAACAGTCTAACCCTAACCCTAACCCTAAACCCGGCTGAAGTACCCAAGTATATTTCGCTAGATGGCAGCAGCGCTCCACCAACCGGGCGGCTGCAGTACCCAAGTATATTTCGCTAGATGGCAGCAGCGCTCCACCAACAGCGCCGGCTGCAGTACCCAAATATATTTCGCTAGATGGCAGCAGCGCTCCACCAAAAGGGCGGCTGCAGTACCCAAGTATATTTCGCTAGATGGCAGCAGCGCTCCACCAACCGGGCGGCTGCAGTACCCAAGTATATTTCGCTAGATGGCAGCAGCGCTCCACCAACAGGGCCGGCTGCAGTACCCAAATATATTTCGCTAGATGGCAGCAGCGCTCCACCAACCGGGCGGCTGCAGTACCCAAGTATATTTCGCTAGATGGCAGCAGCGCTCCAC
This sequence comes from Falco punctatus, assembly GCF_963210335.1. NCBI lineage: Eukaryota > Metazoa > Chordata > Aves > Falconiformes > Falconidae > Falco > Falco punctatus. The sequence continues at coordinate 32,730 of NW_027660289.1, read as the reverse complement.
CAACAGGGCGGCTGCAGTACCCAAGTATATTTCGCTAGATGGCAGCAGCGCTCCACCAACAGCGCCGGCTGCAGTACCCAAATATATTTCGCTAGATGGCAGCAGCGCTCCACAAACCGGGCGGCTGCAGTACCCAAGTATATTTCGCTAGATGGCAGCAGCGCTCCACCAACAGCGCCGGCTGCAGTACCCAAGTATATTTCGCTAGATGGCAGCAGCGCTCCACCAACCGGGCGGCTGCAGTACCCAATTACATTTCGCTAGATGGCAGCAGCGCTCCACCAAAAGGGCGGCTGCAGTACCCAAGTATATTTCGCTAGATGGCAGCAGAGCTCCACCAACAGGGCCGGCTGCAGTACCCAAATATATTTCGCTAGATGGCAGCAGCGCTCCACCAACAGGGCCGGCTGCAGTACCCAAGTATATTTCGCTAGATGGCAGCAGCGCTCCACCAACAGGGCCGGCTGCAGTACCCAAATATATTTCGCTAGATGGCAGCAGCGCTCCACCAAAAGGGCGGCTGCAGTACCCAAGTATATTTCGCTAGATGGCAGCAGCGCTCCACCAACAGGGCGGCTGCAGTACCCAATTACATTTCGCTAGATGGCAGCAGCGCTCCACCAAAAGGCCGGCTGCAGTACCCAATTATATTTCGCTAGATGGCAGCAGAGCTCCACCAACAGAGCTGGCTGCAGTACCCAATTATATTTCGCTAGATGGCAGCAGCGCTCCACCAAAAGGGCGGCTGCAGTACCCAAATATATTTCGCTAGATGGCAGCAGCGCTCCACCAACAGGGCCGGCTGCAGTACCCAAATATATTTCGCTAGATGGCAGCAGCGCTCGACCAACAGCGCCGGCTGCAGTACCCAAGTATATTTCGCTAGATGGCAGCAGCGCTCCACCAAAAGGGCGGCTGCAGTACACAAATATATAGTATTAAATCTGACCCTAACCCTAAGAGCCTGTGTCTAACCCTAACCCTAAGAGCCTGAGTCTAACCCTAACCGTAAGAGCCTGAGTCTAACCCTAACCCTAAGAGCCTGAGTCTAACCCTAACCCTAAGAGCCTAAGTCTAACCCTAACCCTAAGAGTCTAACCCTAACCCTAACCCTAACCCTAAGAGTGTAACCCTAACCCTAACCCTAACCCTAACCCTAAGAGTCTAACCCTAACCCTAACCCTAACCCTAAGAGTCTAACCCTAACCCTAACCCTAACCCTAAGAGTCTAACCCTAACCCTAAGATTCTAACCCTAACCCTAACCTTAACCCTAACCCTAAGAGTCTAACCCTAACCCTAAGAGTCTAACCCTAACCCTAACCCTAACCCTAAGAGTCTAACCCTAACCCTAAGAGTCTAACCCTAACCCTAACCCTAACCCTAACCCTAACCGTAAGAGTCTAAACCTAACCCTAAGAGTCTAACCCTAAGAGTCTAACCCTAACCCTAACCCTAACCCTAACAGTCTAACCCTAACCCTAACCCTAAACCCGGCTGAAGTACCCAAGTATATTTCGCTAGATGGCAGCAGCGCTCCACCAACAGAGCCGACTGCAGTACCCAAATATATTTCGCTAGATGGCAGCAGCGCTCCACAAACAGAGCCGGCTGCAGTACCCAAATATATTTCGCTAGATGGCAGCAGCGCTCCACCAACAGCGCCGGCTGCAGTACCCAAGTATATTTCGCTAGATGGCAGCAGCGCTCCACCAACCGGGCGGCTGCAGTACCCAAGTATATTTCGCTAGATGGCAGCAGCGCTCCACCAACAGGGCCGGCTGCAGTACCCAAATATATTTCGCTAGATGGCAGCAGCGCTCCACCAACCGGGCGGCTGCAGTACCCAAGTATATTTCGCTAGATGGCAGCAGCGCTCCACCAACAGGGCGGCTGCAGTACCCAAGTATATTTCGCTAGATGGCAGCAGCGCTCCACCAACAGGGCCGGCTGCAGTACCCAAATATATTTCGCTAGATGGCAGCAGCGCTCCACCAACCGGGCGGCTGCAGTACCCAAGTATATTTCGCTAGATGGCAGCAGCGCTCCACCAACCGGGCGGCTGCAGTACCCAATTACATTTCGCTAGATGGCAGCAGCGCTCCACCAAAAGGGCGGCTGCAGTACCCAAGTATATTTCGCTAGATGGCAGCAGAGCTCCACCAACCGGGCGGCTGCAGTACCCAAATATATTTCGCTAGATGGCAGCAGCGCTCCACCAAAAGGGCGGCTGCAGTACCCAAATATATTTCGCTAGATGGCAGCAGCGCTCCACCAACAGGGCCGGCTGCAGTACCCAAGTATATTTCGCTAGATGGCAGCAGCGCTCCACCAACCGGGCGGCTGCAGTACCCAAGTATATTTCGCTAGATGGCAGCAGCGCTACACCAACCGGGCGGCTGCAGTACCCCATTACATTTCGCTAGATGGCAGCAGCGCTCCACCAACCGGGCGGCTGCAGTACCCAAGTATATTTCGCTAGATGGCAGCAGCGCTCCACCAACAGAGCCGGCTGCAGTACCCAAATATATTTCGCTAGATGGCAGCAGCGCTCCACAAACCTGGCGGCTGCAGTACCCAAGTATATTTCGCTAGATGGCAGCAGCGCTCCACCAAAAGGGCGGCTGCAGTACCCAATTATATTTCGCTAGATGGCAGCAGCGCTCCACCAACAGGGCCGGCTGCAGTACCCAAATATATTTCGCTAGATGGCAGCAGCGCTCCACCAACAGCGCCGGCTGCAATACCCAAGTATATTTCGCTAGATGGCAGCAGCGCTCCACCAAAAGGGCGGCTGCAGTACCCAAATATATAGTACTGAGTCTGACCCTAACCCTAAGAGCCTGAGTCTAACCCTAACCCTAAGAGCCTGAGTCTAACCCTCACCCTAAGAGCCTGAGTCTAACCCTAACCCTAAGAGCCTGAGTCTAACCCTCACCCTAAGAGCCTGAGTCTAACCCTAACCCTAAGAGCCTAAGTCTAACCCTTACCCTAAGAGTCTAACCCTAACCCTAACCCTAACCCTAAGAGTCTAACCCTAACCCTGAATATAACCCTAACCCTAAGAGTCTAACCCTCACCCTAACCCTAACCCTAAGTGTCTAACCTTAACCCTAACCCTAACTCTAACCCTAAGAGTCTAACCCTAACCCTAAGAGTCTAACCCTAACCCCAACCCTAACCCTGAGTCTAACCCTAACCCTAAGAGTCTAACCCTAACCCTAACTCTAACCCTAAGAGTCTAACCGTAACCCTAACCCTAACCCTAAGAGTCTAACCCTAACCCTAACCCTAACCCTAAGAGTCTAACCCTAACCCTAAGAGTCTAACCCTAACCCTAACCCTAACCCTAACCCTAAGAGTCTAACCCTAACCCTAAGAGTCTAACCCTAACCCTAACCCTAACCCTAACCCTAAGAGTCTAACCCTAACCCTAAGAGTCTAACCCTAACCCTAACCCTAACCCTAAGAGTCTAACCCTAACCCTAAGAGTCTAACCCTAACTCTAACCCTAACCCTAACCCTAAGAGTCTAACCCTAACCCTAAGAGTCTAAGCCTAACCCTAAGCCTAACCCTAACCCTAACCGTAAGAGTCTAACCCTAACCCTAAGAGTCTAACCCTAACCCTAACCCTAACCCTAACCCTAAGAGTCTAACCCTAACCCTAAGAGTCTAACCCTAACCCTAACCCTAACCCTAACAGTAAGAGTCTAACCCTAACCCTAAGAGTCTAACCCTAAGAGTCTAACCCTAAGAGTCTAACCCTAACCCTAACCCCAACCCTAACCCTTAGAGTCTAACCCTAACCCTAAGAGTCTAACCCTAACCCTAACTCTAACCCTAAGAGTCTAACCGTAACCCTAACCCTAACAGTCTAACCCTAACCCTAACCCTAACCCTAACCCTCAGAGTCTAACCCTAACCCTAACCCTAACCCTAAGAGTCTAACCCTAACCCTAAGAGTCTAACCCTAACCCTAACCCTAACCCTAACCCTAAGAGTCTAACCCTAACCCTAAGAGTCTAACCCTAACCCTAACCCTAACCCTAAGAGTCTAACCCTAACCCTAAGAGTCTAACCCTAACCCTAACCCTAACCCTAACCCTAAGAGTCTAACCCTAACCCTAAGAGTCTAACCCTAACCCTAACCCTAACCCTAAGAGTCTAACCCTAAGAGTCTAACCCTAAGAGTCTAACCCTAACCCTAACAGTCTAACCCTAACCCTAAACCCGGCTGAAGTACCCAAGTATATTTCGCTAGATGGCAGCAGCGCTCCACCAACCGGGCGGCTGCAGTACCCAAGTATATTTCGCTAGATGGCAGCAGCGCTCCACCAACAGGGCCGGCTGCAGTACCCAAATATATTTCGCTAGATGGCAGCAGCGCTCCACCAAAAGGGCGGCTGCAGTACCCAAGTATATTTCGCTAGATGGCAGCAGCGCTCCACCAACCGGGCGGCTGCAGTACCCAAGTATATTTCGCTAGATGGCAGCAGCGCTCCACCAACAGCGCCGGCTGCAGTACCCAAATATATTTCGCTAGATGGCAGCAGCGCTCCCCCAACAGCGCCGGCTGCAGTACCCAAGTATATTTCGCTAGATGGCAGCAGCGCTCCAACAACCGGGCGGCTGCAGTACCCAAGTATATTTCGCTAGATGGCAGCAGCGCTCCACCAACAGGGCCGGCTGCAGTACCCAAGTATATTTCGCTAGATGGCAGCAGCGCTCCACCAACCGGGCGGCTGCAGTACCCAAGTATATTTCGCTAGATGGCAGCAGCGCTCCACTAACAGGGCCGGCTGCAGTACCCAAATATATTTCGCTAGATGGCAGCAGCGCTCCACCAACCGGGCGGCTGCAGTACCCAAGTATATTTCGCTAGATGGCAGCAGCGCTCCACCAACAGGGCGGCTGCAGTACCCAAGTATATTTCGCTAGATGGCAGCAGCGCTCCACCAACAGCGCCGGCTGCAGTACCCAAATATATTTCGCTAGATGGCAGCAGCGCTCCACAAACCGGGCGGCTGCAGTACCCAAGTATATTTCGCTAGATGGCAGCAGCGCTCCACCAACAGCGCCGGCTGCAGTACCCAATTACATTTCGCTAGATGGCAGCAGCGCTCCACCAACCGGGCGGCTGCAGTACCCAATTACATTTCGCTAGATGGCAGCAGCGCTCCACCAACCGGGCGGCTGCAGTACCCAAGTATATTTCGCTAGATGGCAGCAGAGCTCCACCAACAGGGCCGGCTGCAGTACCCAAATATATTTCGCTAGATGGCAGCAGCGCTCCACCAACAGGGCCGGCTGCAGTACCCAAATATATTTCGCTAGATGGCAGCAGCGCTCCACCAACAGCGCCGGCTGCAGTACCCAAGTATATTTCGCTAGATGGCAGCAGCGCTCCACCAACCGGGCGGCTGCAGTACCCAAGTATATTTCGCTAGATGGCAGCAGCGCTACACCAACCGGGCGGCTGCAGTACCCAAGTATATTTCGCTAGATGGCAGCAGCGCTCCACCAACCGGGCGGCTGCAGTACCCAAGTATATTTCGCTAGATGGCAGCAGCGCTACACCAACCGGGCGGCTGCAGTACCCAATTACATTTCGCTAGATGGCAGCAGCGCTCCACCAACAGGGCCGGCTGCAGTACCCAAATATATTTCGCTAGATGGCAGCAGCGCTCCACAAACCGGGCGGCTGCAGTACCCAAGTATATTTCGCTAGATGGCAGCAGCGCTCCACCAACAGGGCCGGCTGCAGTACCCAAGTATATTTCGCTAGATGGCAGCAGCGCTCCACCAACCGGGCGGCTGCAGTACCCAATTACATTTCGCTAGATGGCAGCAGCGCTCCACCAACCGGGCGGCTGCAGTACCCAAGTATATTTCGCTAGATGGCAGCAGAGCTCCACCAACAGGGCCGGCTGCAGTACCCAAATATATTTCGCTAGATGGCAGCAGCGCTCCACCAACAGCGCCGGCTGCAATACCCAAGTATATTTCGCTAGATGGCAGCAGCGCTCCACCAAAAGGGCGGCTGCAGTACCCAAATATATAGTACTGAGTCTGACCCTAACCCTAAGAGCCTGAGTCTAACCCTAACCCTAAGAGCCTGAGTCTAACCCTCACCCTAAGAGCCTGAGTCTAACCCTAACCCTAAGAGACTGAGTCTAACCCTAACCCTAAGAGCCTGAGTCTAACCCTCACCCTAAGAGCCTGAGTCTAACCCTCACCCTAAGAGCCTGAGTCTAACCCTAACCCTAAGAGCCTAAGTCTAACCCTTACCCTAAGAGTCTAACCCTAACCCTAACCCTAACCCTAAGAGTCTAACCCTAATCTGAATATAACCCTAACCCTAAGAGTCTAACCCTAACCCTAACCCTAACCCTAAGAGTCTAACCCTAACCCTAAGAGTCTAACCCTAACCCTAACCCTAACCCTAACCCTAAGAGTCTAACCCTAACCCTAAGAGTCTAACCCTAACCCTAACCCTAACCCTAACCCTAAGAGTCTAACCCTAACCCTAAGAGTCTAACCCTAACCCTAACCCTAACCCTAACCCTAACCCTAAGAGTCTAACCCTAACTCTAAGAGTCTAACCCTAACCCTAACCCTAAACCTAACCCTAACCCTAAGAGTCTAACCCTAAGAGTCTAACCCTAACCCTAACAGTCTAACCCTAACCCTAACCCTAAACCCGGCTGAAGTACACAAGTATATTTCGCTAGATGGCAGCAGCGCTCCACCAACCGGGCGGCTGCAGTACCCAAGTATATTTCGCTAGATGGCAGCAGCGCTCCACCAACAGGGCCGGCTGCAGTACCCAAATATATTTCGCTAGATGGCAGCAGCGCTCCACCAACCGGGCGGCTGCAGTACCCAAGTATATTTCGCTAGATGGCAGCAGCGCTCCACCAACAGGGCGGCTGCAGTACCCAATTACATTTCGCTAGATGGCAGCAGCGCTCCACCAAAAGGCCGGCTGCAGTACCCAATTATATTTCGCTAGATGGCAGCAGAGCTCCACCAACAGAGCTGGCTGCAGTACCCAAATATATTTCGCTAGATGGCAGCAGCGCTCCACCAAAAGGGCGGCTGCAGTACCCAAATATATTTCGCTAGATGGCAGCAGCGCTCCACCAACAGGGCCGGCTGCAGTACCCAAGTATATTTCGCTAGATGGCAGCAGCGCTCCACCAACAGGGCCGGCTGCAGTACCCAAATATATTTCGCTAGATGGCAGCAGCGCTCCACCAACCGGCCGGCTGCAGTACCCAAGTATATTTCGCTAGATGGCAGCAGCGCTCCACCAACAGGGCGGCTGCAGTACCCAATTACATTTCGCTAGATGGCAGCAGCGCTCCACCAAAAGGCCGGCTGCAGTACCCAATTATATTTCGCTAGATGGCAGCAGAGCTCCACCAACAGAGCTGGCTGCAGTACCCAATTATATTTCGCTAGATGGCAGCAGCGCTCCACCAAAAGGGCGGCTGCAGTACCCAAATATATTTCGCTAGATGGCAGCAGCGCTCCACCAACAGGGCCGGCTGCAGTACCCAAATATATTTCGCTAGATGGCAGCAGCGCTCGACCAACAGCGCCGGCTGCAGTACCCAAGTATATTTCGCTAGATGGCAGCAGCGCTCCACCAAAAGGGCGGCTGCAGTACACAAATATATAGTATTAAATCTGACCCTAACCCTAAGAGCCTGTGTCTAACCCTAACCCTAAGAGCCTGAGTCTAACCCTAACCGTAAGAGCCTGAGTCTAACCCTAACCCTAAGAGCCTGAGTCTAACCCTAACCCTAAGAGCCTAAGTCTAACCCTAACCCTAAGAGTCTAACCCTAACCCTAACCCTAACCCTAAGAGTGTAACCCTAACCCTAACCCTAACCCTAACCCTAAGAGTCTAACCCTAACCCTAACCCTAAGAGTCTAACCCTAACCCTAACCCTAACCCTAAGAGTCTAACCCTAACCCTAAGAGTCTAACCCTAACCCTAACCTTAACCCTAACCCTAAGAGTCTAACCCTAACCCTAAGAGTCTAACCCTAACCCTAACCCTAACCCTAAGAGTCTAACCCTAACCCTAAGAGTCTAACCCTAACCCTAACCCTAACCCTAACCCTAACCGTAAGAGTCTAACCCTAACCCTAAGAGTCTAACCCTAAGAGTCTAACCCTAACCCTAACCCTAACCCTAACAGTCTAACCCTAACCCTAACCCTAAACCCGGCTGAAGTACCCAAGTATATTTCGCTAGATGGCAGCAGCGCTCCACCAACAGAGCCGACTGCAGTACCCAAATATATTTCGCTAGATGGCAGCAGCGCTCCACAAACAGAGCCGGCTGCAGTACCCAAATATATTTCGCTAGATGGCAGCAGCGCTCCACCAACAGCGCCGGCTGCAGTACCCAAGTATATTTCGCTAGATGGCAGCAGCGCTCCAACAACCGGGCGGCTGCAGTACCCAAGTATATTTCGCTAGATGGCAGCAGCGCTCCACCAACAGGGCCGGCTGCAGTACCCAAGTATATTTCGCTAGATGGCAGCAGCGCTCCACCAACCGGGCGGCTGCAGTACCCAAGTATATTTCGCTAGATGGCAGCAGCGCTCCACCAACAGGGCCGGCTGCAGTACCCAAATATATTTCGCTAGATGGCAGCAGCGCTCCACCAACCGGGCGGCTGCAGTACCCAAGTATATTTCGCTAGATGGCAGCAGCGCTCCACCAAAAGGGCGGCTGCAGTACCCAAGTATATTTCGCTAGATGGCAGCAGCGCTCCACCAACAGGGCCGGCTGCAGTACCCAAATATATTTCGCTAGATGGCAGCAGCGCTCCACCAACCGGGCGGCTGCAGTACCCAAGTATATTTCGCTAGATGGCAGCAGCGCTCCACCAACAGCGCCGGCTGCAGTACCCAAGTATATTTCGCTAGATGGCAGCAGCGCTCCACCAACCGGGCGGCTGCAGTACCCAATTACATTTCGCTAGATGGCAGCAGCGCTCCACCAAAAGGGCGGCTGCAGTACCCAAGTATATTTCGCTAGATGGCAGCAGAGCTCCACCAACCGGGCGGCTGCAGTACCCAAATATATTTCGCTAGATGGCAGCAGCGCTCCACCAAAAGGGCGGCTGCAGTACCCAAATATATTTCGCTAGATGGCAGCAGCGCTCCACCAACAGGGCCGGCTGCAGTACCCAAGTATATTTCGCTAGATGGCAGCAGCGCTCCACCAACCGGGCGGCTGCAGTACCCAAGTATATTTCGCTAGATGGCAGCAGCGCTACACCAACCGGGCGGCTGCAGTACCCCATTACATTTCGCTAGATGGCAGCAGCGCTCCACCAACCGGGCGGCTGCAGTACCCAAGTATATTTCGCTAGATGGCAGCAGCGCTCCACCAACAGAGCCGGCTGCAGTACCCAAATATATTTCGCTAGATGGCAGCAGCGCTCCACCAACAGCGCCGGCTGCAGTACCCAAATATATTTCGCTAGATGGCAGCAGCGCTCCACAAACCGGGCGGCTGCAGTACCCAAGTATATTTCGCTAGATGGCAGCAGCGCTCCACCAAAAGGGCGGCTGCAGTACCCAATTATATTTCGCTAGATGGCAGCAGCGCTCCACCAACAGGGCCGGCTGCAGTACCCAAATATATTTCGCTAGATGGCAGCAGCGCTCCACCAACAGCGCCGGCTGCAATACCCAAGTATATTTCGCTAGATGGCAGCAGCGCTCCACCAAAAGGGCGGCTGCAGTACCCAAATATATAGTACTGAGTCTGACCCTAACCCTAAGAGCCTGAGTCTAACCCTAACCCTAAGAGCCTGAGTCTAACCCTCACCCTAAGAGCCTGAGTCTAACCCTAACCCTAAGAGCCTGAGTCTAACCCTCACCCTAAGAGCCTGAGTCTAACCCTCACCCTAAGAGCCTGAGTCTAACCCTCACCCTAAGAGCCTGAGTCTAACCCTCACCCTAAGAGCCTGAGTCTAACCCTAACCCTAAGAGGCTGAGTCTAACCCTAACCCTAAGAGTCTAACCCTAACCCTAAGAGTCTAACCCTAACCCTGAATATAACCCTAACCCTAAGAGTCTAACCCTAACCCTAACCCTAACCCTAAGAGTCTAACCCTAACCCTAAGAGTCTAACACTAACCCTAACCCTAACCCTAACCCTAAGAGTCTAACCCTAACCCTAAGAGTCTAACCCTAACCCTAACCCTAACCCTAACCCTAAGAGTCTAACCCTAACCCTAAGAGTCTAACCCTAACCCTAACCCTAACCCTAACCCTAAGAGTCTAACCCTAACCCTAAGAGTCTAACCCTAACCCTAACCCTAACCCTAACAGTAAGAGTCTAACCCTAACCCTAAGAGTCTAACCCTAAGAGTCTAACCCTAACCCTAACAGTCTAACCCTAACCCTAACCCTAAACCCGGCTGAAGTACCCAAGTATATTTCGCTAGATGGCAGCAGCGCTCCACCAACCGGGCGGCTGCAGTACCCAAGTATATTTCGCTAGATGGCAGCAGCGCTCCACCAACAGGGCCGGCTGCAGTACCCAAGTATATTTCGCTAGATGGCAGCAGCGCTCCACCAACAGGGCCGGCTGCAGTACCCAAGTATATTTCGCTAGATGGCAGCAGCGCTCCACCAACCGGGCGGCTGCAGTACCCAAGTATATTTCGCTAGATGGCAGCAGCGCTCCACCAACAGGGCCGGCTGCAGTACCCAAATATATTTCGCTAGATGGCAGCAGCGCTCCACCAACCGGGCGGCTGCAGTACCCAAGTATATTTCGCTAGATGGCAGCAGCGCTCCACCAAAAGGGCGGCTGCAGTACCCAAGTATATTTCGCTAGATGGCAGCAGCGCTCCACCAACAGGGCCGGCTGCAGTACCCAAATATATTTCGCTAGATGGCAGCAGCGCTCCACCAACCGGGCGGCTGCAGTACCCAAGTATATTTCGCTAGATGGCAGCAGCGCTCCACCAACAGCGCCGGCTGCAGTACCCAAGTATATTTCGCTAGATGGCAGCAGCGCTCCACCAACCGGGCGGCTGCAGTACCCAAGTATATTTCGCTAGATGGCAGCAGCGCTCCACCAACAGTGCCGGCTGCAGTACCCAAGTATATTTCGCTAGATGGCAGCAGCGCTCCACCAACCGGGCGGCTGCAGTACCCAAGTATATTTCGCTAGATGGCAGCAGCGCTCCACCAACAGGGCCGGCTGCAGTACCCAAGTATATTTCGCTAGATGGCAGCAGCGCTCCACCAACAGAGCCGGCTGCAGTACCCAAGTATATTTCGCTAGATGGCAGCAGCGCTCCACCAACAGGGCCGGCTGCAGTACCCAAATATATTTCGCTAGATGGCAGCAGCGCTCCACCAACCGGCCGGCTGCAGTACCCAAGTATATTTCGCTAGATGGCAGCAGCGCTCCACCAACAGGGCGGCTGCAGTACCCAATTACATTTCGCTAGATGGCAGCAGCGCTCCACCAAAAGGCCGGCTGCAGTACCCAATTATATTTCGCTAGATGGCAGCAGAGCTCCACCAACAGAGCTGGCTGCAGTACCCAAATATATTTCGCTAGATGGCAGCAGCGCTCCACCAAAAGGGCGGCTGCAGTACCCAAATATATTTCGCTAGATGGCAGCAGCGCTCCACCAACAGGGCCGGCTGCAGTACCCAAATATATTTCGCTAGATGGCAGCAGCGCTCCACCAACAGCGCCGGCTGCAGTACCCAAGTATATTTCGCTAGATGGCAGCAGCGCTCCACCAAAAGGGCGGCTGCAGTACACAAATATATAGTATTAAATCTGACCCTAACCCTAAGAGCCTGTGTCTAACCCTAACCCTAAGAGCCTGAGTCTAACCCTAACCGTAAGAGCCTGAGTCTAACCCTAACCCTAAGAGCCTGAGTCTAACCCTAACCCTAAGAGCCTAAGTCTAACCCTAACCCTAAGAGTCTAACCCTAACCCTAACCCTAACCCTAAGAGTGTAACCCTAACCCTAACCCTAACCCTAACCCTAAGAGTCTAACCCTAACCCTAACCCTAACCCTAAGAGTCTAACCCTAACCCTAACCCTAACCCTAAGAGTCTAACCCTAACCCTAAGAGTCTAACCCTAACCCTAACCTTAACCCTAACCCTAAGAGTCTAACCCTAACCCTAAGAGTCTAACCCTAACCCTAACCCTAACCCTAAGAGTCTAACCCTAACCCTAAGAGTCTAACCCTAACCCTAACCCTAACCCTAACCCTAACCGTAAGAGTCTAACCCTAACCCTAAGAGTCTAACCCTAAGAGTCTAACCCTAACCCTAACCCTAACCCTAACAGTCTAACCCTAACCCTAACCCTAAACCCGGCTGAAGTACCCAAGTATATTTCGCTAGATGGCAGCAGCGCTCCACCAACAGAGCCGACTGCAGTACCCAAATATATTTCGCTAGATGGCAGCAGCGCTCCACAAACAGAGCCGGCTGCAGTACCCAAATATATTTCGCTAGATGGCAGCAGCGCTCCACCAACAGCGCCGGCTGCAGTACCCAAGTATATTTCGCTAGATGGCAGCAGCGCTCCAACAACCGGGCGGCTGCAGTACCCAAGTATATTTCGCTAGATGGCAGCAGCGCTCCACCAACAGGGCCGGCTGCAGTACCCAAGTATATTTCGCTAGATGGCAGCAGCGCTCCACCAACCGGGCGGCTGCAGTACCCAAGTATATTTCGCTAGATGGCAGCAGCGCTCCACCAACAGGGCCGGCTGCAGTACCCAAATATATTTCGCTAGATGGCAGCAGCGCTCCACCAACCGGGCGGCTGCAGTACCCAAGTATATTTCGCTAGATGGCAGCAGCGCTCCACCAAAAGGGCGGCTGCAGTACCCAAGTATATTTCGCTAGATGGCAGCAGCGCTCCACCAACAGGGCCGGCTGCAGTACCCAAATATATTTCGCTAGATGGCAGCAGCGCTCCACCAACCGGGCGGCTGCAGTACCCAAGTATATTTCGCTAGATGGCAGCAGCGCTCCACCAACAGCGCCGGCTGCAGTACCCAAGTATATTTCGCTAGATGGCAGCAGCGCTCCACCAACCGGGCGGCTGCAGTACCCAATTACATTTCGCTAGATGGCAGCAGCGCTCCACCAAAAGGGCGGCTGCAGTACCCAAGTATATTTCGCTAGATGGCAGCAGAGCTCCACCAACCGGGCGGCTGCAGTACCCAAATATATTTCGCTAGATGGCAGCAGCGCTCCACCAACCGGGCGGCTGCAGTACCCAATTACATTTCGCTAGATGGCAGCAGCGCTCCACCAACAGCGCCGGCTGCAGTACCCAAGTATATTTCGCTAGATGGCAGCAGCGCTCCACAAACCGGGCGGCTGCAGTACCCAAGTATATTTCGCTAGATGGCAGCAGCGCTCCACCAAAAGGGCGGCTGCAGTACCCAATTATATTTCGCTAGATGGCAGCAGCGCTCCACCAACAGGGCCGGCTGCAGTACCCAAATATATTTCGCTAGATGGCAGCAGCGCTCCACCAACAGCGCCGGCTGCAATACCCAAGTATATTTCGCTAGATGGCAGCAGCGCTCCACCAAAAGGGCGGCTGCAGTACCCAAATATATAGTACTGAGTCTGACCCTAACCCTAAGAGCCTGAGTCTAACCCTAACCCTAAGAGCCTGAGTCTAACCCTCACCCTAAGAGCCTGAGTCTAACCCTAACCCTAAGAGCCTGAGTCTAACCCTCACCCTAAGAGCCTGAGTCTAACCCTAACCCTAAGAGCCTAAGTCTAACCCTTACCCTAAGAGTCTAACCCTAACCCTAACCCTAACCCTAAGAGTCTAACCCTAACCCTGAATATAACCCTAACCCTAAGAGTCTAACCCTCACCCTAACCCTAACCCTAAGTGTCTAACCCTAACCCTAACCCTAACTCTAACCCTAAGAGTCTAACCCTAACCCTAAGAGTCTAACCCTAACCCCAACCCTAACCCTGAGTCTAACCCTAACCCTAAGAGTCTAACCCTAACCCTAACTCTAACCCTAAGAGTCTAACCGTAACCCTAACCCTAACCCTAAGAGTCTAACCCTAACCCTAACCCTAACCCTAAGAGTCTAACCCTAACCCTAAGAGTCTAACCCTAACCCTAACCCTAACCCTAACCCTAAGAGTCTAACCCTAACCCTAAGAGTCTAACCCTAACCCTAACCCTAACCCTAACCCTAAGAGTCTAACCCTAACCCTAAGAGTCTAACCCTAACCCTAACCCTAACCCTAAGAGTCTAACCCTAACCCTAAGAGTCTAACCCTAACTCTAACCCTAACCCTAACCCTAAGAGTCTAACCCTAACCCTAAGAGTCTAAGCCTAACCCTAAGCCTAACCCTAACCCTAACCGTAAGAGTCTAACCCTAACCCTAAGAGTCTAACCCTAAGAGTCTAACCCTAAAAGTCTAACCCTAACCCTAACAGTCTACACCTAACCCTAACCCTAAACCCGGCTGAAGTACCCAAGTATATTTCGCTAGATGGCAGCAGCGCTCCACCAACAGAGCCGGCTGCAGTACCCAAATATATTTCGCTAGATGGCAGCAGCGCTCCACCAACAGGGCCGGCTGCAGTACCCAAATATATTTCGCTAGATGGCAGCAGCGCTCCACCAACAGCGCCGGCTGCAGTACCCAAGTATATTTCGCTAGATGGCAGCAGCGCTCCACCAAAAGGGCGGCTGCAGTACACAAATATATAGTATTAAATCTGACCCTAACCCTAAGAGCCTGTGTCTAACCCTAACCCTAAGAGCCTGAGTCTAACCCTAACCGTAAGAGCCTGAGTCTAACCCTAACCCTAAGAGCCTGAGTCTAACCCTAACCCTAAGAGCCTAAGTCTAACCCTAACCCTAAGAGTCTAACCCTAACCCTAACCCTAACCCTAAGAGTGTAACCCTAACCCTAACCCTAACCCTAACCCTAAGAGTCTAACCCTAACCCTAACCCTAACCCTAAGAGTCTAACCCTAACCCTAACCCTAACCCTAAGAGTCTAACCCTAACCCTAAGAGTCTAACCCTAACCCTAACCTTAACCCTAACCCTAAGAGTCTAACCCTAACCCTAAGAGTCTAACCCTAACCCTAACCCTAACCCTAAGAGTCTAACCCTAACCCTAAGAGTCTAACCCTAACCCTAACCCTAACCCTAACCCTAACCGTAAGAGCCTAACCCTAACCCTAAGAGTCTAACCCTAAGAGTCTAACCCTAACCCTAACCCTAACCCTAACAGTCTAACCCTAACCCTAACCCTAAACCCGGCTGAAGTACCCAAGTATATTTCGCTAGATGGCAGCAGCGCTCCACCAACAGAGCCGACTGCAGTACCCAAATATATTTCGCTAGATGGCAGCAGCGCTCCACAAACAGAGCCGGCTGCAGTACCCAAATATATTTCGCTAGATGGCAGCAGCGCTCCACCAACAGCGCCGGCTGCAGTACCCAAGTATATTTCGCTAGATGGCAGCAGCGCTCCAACAACCGGGCGGCTGCAGTACCCAAGTATATTTCGCTAGATGGCAGCAGCGCTCCACCAACAGGGCCGGCTGCAGTACCCAAGTATATTTCGCTAGATGGCAGCAGCGCTCCACCAACCGGGCGGCTGCAGTACCCAAGTATATTTCGCTAGATGGCAGCAGCGCTCCACCAACAGGGCCGGCTGCAGTACCCAAATATATTTCGCTAGATGGCAGCAGCGCTCCACCAACCGGGCGGCTGCAGTACCCAAGTATATTTCGCTAGATGGCAGCAGCGCTCCACCAAAAGGGCGGCTGCAGTACCCAAGTATATTTCGCTAGATGGCAGCAGCGCTCCACCAACAGGGCCGGCTGCAGTACCCAAATATATTTCGCTAGATGGCAGCAGCGCTCCACCAACCGGGCGGCTGCAGTACCCAAGTATATTTCGCTAGATGGCAGCAGCGCTCCACCAACAGCGCCGGCTGCAGTACCCAAGTATATTTCGCTAGATGGCAGCAGCGCTCCACCAACCGGGCGGCTGCAGTACCCAATTACATTTCGCTAGATGGCAGCAGCGCTCCACCAAAAGGGCGGCTGCAGTACCCAAGTATATTTCGCTAGATGGCAGCAGAGCTCCACCAACCGGGCGGCTGCAGTACCCAAATATATTTCGCTAGATGGCAGCAGCGCTCCACCAAAAGGGCGGCTGCAGTACCCAAATATATTTCGCTAGATGGCAGCAGCGCTCCACCAACAGGGCCGGCTGCAGTACCCAAGTATATTTCGCTAGATGGCAGCAGCGCTCCACCAACCGGGCGGCTGCAGTACCCAAGTATATTTCGCTAGATGGCAGCAGCGCTACACCAACCGGGCGGCTGCAGTACCCCATTACATTTCGCTAGATGGCAGCAGCGCTCCACCAACCGGGCGGCTGCAGTACCCAAGTATATTTCGCTAGATGGCAGCAGCGCTCCACCAACAGAGGCGGCTGCAGTACCCAAATATATTTCGCTAGATGGCAGCAGCGCTCCACCAACAGCGCCGGCTGCAGTACCCAAATATATTTCGCTAGATGGCAGCAGCGCTCCACAAACCGGGCGGCTGCAGTACCCAAGTATATTTCGCTAGATGGCAGCAGCGCTCCACCAAAAGGGCGGCTGCAGTACCCAATTATATTTCGCTAGATGGCAGCAGCGCTCCACCAACAGGGCCGGCTGCAGTACCCAAATATATTTCGCTAGATGGCAGCAGCGCTCCACCAACAGCGCCGGCTGCAATACCCAAGTATATTTCGCTAGATGGCAGCAGCGCTCCACCAAAAGGGCGGCTGCAGTACCCAAATATATAGTACTGAGTCTGACCCTAACCCTAAGAGCCTGAGTCTAACCCTAACCCTAAGAGCCTGAGTCTAACCCTCACCCTAAGAGCCTGAGTCTAACCCTAACCCTAAGAGCCTGAGTCTAACCCTCACCCTAAGAGCCTGAGTCTAACCCTAACCCTAAGAGCCTAAGTCTAACCCTTACCCTAAGAGTCTAACCCTAACCCTAACCCTAACCCTAAGAGTCTAACCCTAACCCTGAATATAACCCTAACCCTAAGAGTCTAACCCTCACCCTAACCCTAACCCTAAGTGTCTAACCCTAACCCTAACCCTAACTCTAACCCTAAGAGTCTAACCCTAACCCTAAGAGTCTAACCCTAACCCCAACCCTAACCCTGAGTCTAACCCTAACCCTAAGAGTCTAACCCTAACCCTAACTCTAACCCTAAGAGTCTAACCGTAACCCTAACCCTAACCCTAAGAGTCTAACCCTAACCCTAACCCTAACCCTAAGAGTCTAACCCTAACCCTAAGAGTCTAACCCTAACCCTAACCCTAACCCTAACCCTAAGAGTCTAACCCTAACCCTAAGAGTCTAACCCTAACCCTAACCCTAACCCTAACCCTAAGAGTCTAACCCTAACCCTAAGAGTCTAACCCTAACCCTAACCCTAACCCTAAGAGTCTAACCCTAACCCTAAGAGTCTAACCCTAACTCTAACCCTAACCCTAACCCTAAGAGTCTAACCCTAACCCTAAGAGTCTAAGCCTAACCCTAAGCCTAACCCTAACCCTAACCGTAAGAGTCTAACCCTAACCCTAAGAGTCTAACCCTAAGAGTCTAACCCTAAAAGTCTAACCCTAACCCTAACAGTCTACACCTAACCCTAACCCTAAACCCGGCTGAAGTACCCAAGTATATTTCGCTAGATGGCAGCAGCGCTCCACCAACAGAGCCGGCTGCAGTACCCAAATATATTTCGCTAGATGGCAGCAGCGCTCCACCAACAGCTCCGGCTGCAGTACCCAAATATATTTCGCTAGATGGCAGCAGCGCTCCACCAACAGGGCCGGCTGCAGTACCCAAATATATTTCGCTAGATGGCAGCAGCGCTCCACCAACCGGGCGGCTGCAGTACCCAAGTATATTTCGCTAGATGGCAGCAGCGCTCCACCAACAGCGCCGGCTGCAGTACCCAAGTATATTTCGCTAGATGGCAGCAGCGCTCCACCAACCGGGCGGCTGCAGTACCCAATTACATTTCGCTAGATGGCAGCAGCGCTCCACCAAAAGGGCGGCTGCAGTACCCAAGTATATTTCGCTAGATGGCAGCAGAGCTCCACCAACCGGGCGGCTGCAGTACCCAAATATATTTCGCTAGATGGCAGCAGCGCTCCACCAAAAGGGCGGCTGCAGTACCCAAATATATTTCGCTAGATGGCAGCAGCGCTCCACCAACAGGGCCGGCTGCAGTACCCAAGTATATTTCGCTAGATGGCAGCAGCGCTCCACCAACCGGGCGGCTGCAGTACCCAAGTATATTTCGCTAGATGGCAGCAGCGCTACACCAACCGGGCGGCTGCAGTACCCCATTACATTTCGCTAGATGGCAGCAGCGCTCCACCAACCGGGCGGCTGCAGTACCCAAGTATATTTCGCTAGATGGCAGCAGCGCTCCACCAACAGAGCCGGCTGCAGTACCCAAATATATTTCGCTAGATGGCAGCAGCGCTCCACCAACAGCGCCGGCTGCAGTACCCAAATATATTTCGCTAGATGGCAGCAGCGCTCCACAAACCGGGCGGCTGCAGTACCCAAGTATATTTCGCTAGATGGCAGCAGCGCTCCACCAAAAGGGCGGCTGCAGTACCCAATTATATTTCGCTAGATGGCAGCAGCGCTCCACCAACAGGGCCGGCTGCAGTACCCAAATATATTTCGCTAGATGGCAGCAGCGCTCCACCAACAGCGCCGGCTGCAATACCCAAGTATATTTCGCTAGATGGCAGCAGCGCTCCACCAAAAGGGCGGCTGCAGTACCCAAATATATAGTACTGAGTCTGACCCTAACCCTAAGAGCCTGAGTCTAACCCTAACCCTAAGAGCCTGAGTCTAACCCTCACCCTAAGAGCCTGAGTCTAACCCTAACCCTAAGAGCCTGAGTCTAACCCTCACCCTAAGAGCCTGAGTCTAACCCTAACCCTAAGAGCCTAAGTCTAACCCTTACCCTAAGAGTCTAACCCTAACCCTAACCCTAACCCTAAGAGTCTAACCCTAACCCTGAATATAACCCTAACCCTAAGAGTCTAACCCTCACCCTAACCCTAACCCTAAGTGTCTAACCCTAACCCTAACCCTAACTCTAACCCTAAGAGTCTAACCCTAACCCTAAGAGTCTAACCCTAACCCCAACCCTAACCCTGAGTCTAACCCTAACCCTAAGAGTCTAACCCTAACCCTAACTCTAACCCTAAGAGTCTAACCGTAACCCTAACCCTAACCCTAAGAGTCTAACCCTAACCCTAACCCTAACCCTAAGAGTCTAACCCTAACCCTAAGAGTCTAACCCTAACCCTAACCCTAACCCTAACCCTAAGAGTCTAACCCTAACCCTAAGAGTCTAACCCTAACCCTAACCCTAACCCTAACCCTAAGAGTCTAACCCTAACCCTAAGAGTCTAACCATAACCCTAACCCTAACCCTAAGAGTCTAACCCTAACCCTAAGAGTCTAACCCTAACTCTAACCCTAACCCTAACCCTAAGAGTCTAACCCTAACCCTAAGAGTCTAAGCCTAACCCTAAGCCTAACCCTAACCCTAACCGTAAGAGTCTAACCCTAACCCTAAGAGTCTAACCCTAAGAGTCTAACCCTAAAAGTCTAACCCTAACCCTAACAGTCTACACCTAACCCTAACCCTAAACCCGGCTGAAGTACCCAAGTATATTTCGCTAGATGGCAGCAGCGCTCCACCAACAGAGCCGGCTGCAGTACCCAAATATATTTCGCTAGATGGCAGCAGCGCTCCACCAACAGCTCCGGCTGCAGTACCCAAATATATTTCGCTAGATGGCAGCAGCGCTCCACCAACAGAGCCGGCTGCAGTACCCAAATATATTTCGCTAGATGGCAGCAGCGCTCCACCAACAGCGCCGGCTGCAGTACCCAAATATATTTCGCTAGATGGCAGCAGCGCTCCACCAAAAGCGCCGGCTGCAGTACCCAAGTATATTTCGCTAGATGGCAGCAGCGCTCCACCAACAGCGCCGGCTGCAGTACCCAAATATATTTCGCTAGATGGCAGCAGCGCTCCACCAAAAGCGCCGGCTGCAGTACCCAAGTATATTTCGCTAGATGGCAGCAGCGCTCCACCAACCGGGCGGCTGCAGTACCCAAGTATATTTCGCTAGATGGCAGCAGCGCTCCACCAACCGGGCGGCTGCAGTACCCAATTACATTTCGCTAGATGGCAGCAGCGCTCCACCAACAGGGCCGGCTGCAGTACCCAAATATATTTCGCTAGATGGCAGCAGCGCTCCACAAACCGGGCGGCTGCAGTACCCAAGTATATTTCGCTAGATGGCAGCAGCGCTCCACCAACAGGGCCGGCTGCAGTACCCAAGTATATTTCGCTAGATGGCAGCAGCGCTCCAACAACCGGGCGGCTGCAGTACCCAATTACATTTAGCTAGATGGCAGCAGCGCTCCACCAAAAGGGCGGCTGCAGTACCCAAGTATATTTCGCTAGATGGCAGCAGAGCTCCACCAACAGGGCCGGCTGCAGTACCCAAATATATTTCGCTAGATGGCAGCAGCGCTCCACCAAAAGGGCGGCTGCAGTACCCAAGTATATTTCGCTAGATGGCAGCAGCGCTCCACCAACAGGGCCGGCTGCAGTACCCAAATATATTTCGCTAGATGGCAGCAGCGCTCCACCAAGAGCGCCGGCTGCAATACCCAAGTATATTTCGCTAGATGGCAGCAGCGCTCCACCAAAAGGGCGGCTGCAGTACCCAAATATATAGTACTGAGTCTGACCCTCACCCTAAGAGCCTGAGTCTAACCCTAACCCTAAGAGCCTGAGTCTAACCCTCACCCTAAGAGCCTGAGTCTAACCCTAACCCTAAAAGCCTGAGTCTAACCCTCACCCTAAGAGCCTGAGTCTAACCCTAACCCTAAGAGCCTGAGTCTAACCCTCACCCTAAGAGCCTGAGTCTAACCCTAACCCTAAGAGTCTAACCCTAACCCTAACCCTAACCCTAAGAGTCTAACCCTAACCCTGAATATAACCCTAACCCTAAGAGTCTAACCCTCACCCTAACCCTAACCCTAAGAGTCTAACCCTAACCCTAACCCTAAGAGTCTAACCCTAACCCTAAGAGTCTAACCCTAACCCTAACCCTAACCCTAACCCTAAGAGTCTAACCCTAACCCTAAGAGTCTAAGCCTAACCCTAACCCTAACCCTAACCCTAAGAGTCTAACCCTAACCCTAAGAGTCTAACCCTAACCCTAACCCTAACCCTAACCGTAAGAGTCTAACCCTAACCCTAAGAGTCTAACCCTAAGAGTCTAACCCTAAGAGTCTAACCCTAACCCTAACAGTCTAACCCTAACCCTAACCCTAAACCCGGCTGAAGTACCCAAGTATATTTCGCTAGATGGCAGCAGCGCTCCACAAACAGAGCCGGCTGCAGTACCCAAATATATTTCGCTAGATGGCAGCAGCGCTCCACCAACAGAGCCGGCTGCAGTACCCAAATATATTTCGCTAGATGGCAGCAGCGCTCCACCAACCGGGCGGCTGCAGTACCCAAGTATATTTCGCTAGATGGCAGCAGCGCTCCACCAACAGGGCCGGCTGCAGTACCCAAATATATTTCGCTAGATGGCAGCAGCGCTCCACCAACCGGGCGGCTGCAGTACCCAAGTATATTTCGCTAGATGGCAGCAGCGCTCCACCAACAGGGCCGGCTGCAGTACCCAAGTATATTTCGCTAGATGGCAGCAGCGCTCCACCAACAGGGCCGGCTGCAGTACCCAAGTATATTTCGCTAGATGGCAGCAGCGCTCCACCAACAGCGCCGGCTGCAGTACCCAAGTATATTTCGCTAGATGGCAGCAGCGCTCCACCAACCGGGCGGCTGCAGTACCCAAGTATATTTCGCTAGATGGCAGCAGCGCTCCACCAACAGGGCGGCTGCAGTACCCAATTATATTTCGCTAGATGGCAGCAGAGCTCCACCAACAGAGCTGGCTGCAGTACCCAAATATATTTCGCTAGATGGCAGCAGCGCTCCACCAAAAGGGCGGCTGCAGTACCCAAATATATTTCGCTAGATGGCAGCAGCGCTCCACCAACAGGGCCGGCTGCAGTACCCAAATATATTTCGCTAGATGGCAGCAGCGCTCCACCAACAGCGCCGGCTGCAGTACCCAAGTATATTTCGCTAGATGACAGCAGCGTTCCACCAAAAGGGCGGCTGCAGTACACAAATATATAGTACTAAATCTGACCCTAACCCTAAGAGCCTGTGTCTAACCCTAACCCTAAGAGCCTGAGTCTAACCCTAACCGTAAGAGCCTGAGTCTAACCCTAACCCTAAGAGCCTGAGTCTAACCCTAACCCTAAGAGCCTAAGTCTAACCCTAACCCTAAGAGTCTAACCCTAACCCTAACCCTAACCCTAAGAGTGTAACCCTACCCCTAACCCTAACCCTAACCCTAAGAGTCTAACCCTAACCCTAACCCTAAGAGTCTAACCCTAACCCTAAGAGTCTAACCCTAACCCTAACCTTAATCCTAACCCTAAGAGTCTAACCCTAACCCTAAGAGTCTAACCCTAACCCTAACCCTAACCCTAAGAGTCTAACCCTAACCCTAAGAGTCTAACCCTAACCCTAACCCTAACCCTAACCCTAACCGTAAGAGTGTAACCCTAACCCTAAGAGTCTAACCCTAAGAGTCTAACCCTAACCCTAACCCTAACCCTAACAGTCTAACCCTAACCCTAACCCTAAACCCGGCTGAAGTACCCAAGTATATTTCGCTAGATGGCAGCAGCGCTCCACCAACAGAGCCGGCTGCAGTACCCAAATATATTTCGCTAGATGGCAGCAGCGCTCCACAAACAGGGCCGGCTGCAGTACCCAAATATATTTCGCTAGATGGCAGCAGCGATCCACCAACAGCGCCGGCTGCAGTACCCAAATATATTTCGCTAGATGGCAGCAGCGCTCCACCAAAAGGGCGGCTGCAGTACCCAAGTATATTTCGCTAGACGGCGGCAGTGCTCAACCAACCGGGCGGCTGCAGTACCAAAGTATATTTCGCTAGATGGCAGCAGCGCTCCACCAACAGCGCCGGCTGCAGTACTCAAGTATATTTCGCTAGATGGCAGCAGCGCTCCACAAAAAGTGTGGCTGCACTACCCAAATATATAGTACTGAGTCTAACCCTAACCCTAAGAGTCTAACCCTAAGAGTCTAACCCTAACCCTAACCCTAACCCTAACAGTCTAACCCTAACCCTAACCCTAAACCCGGCTGCAGTACCCAAATATATTTCGCTAGATGGCAGCAGCGCTCCACCAACAGAGCCGGCTGCAGTACCCAAGTATATTTCGCTAGATGGCAGCAGCGCTCCACCAACAGGGCCGGCTGCAGTACCCAAATATATTTCGCTAGATAGCAGCAGCGCTCCACCAACAGCACCGGCTGCAATACCCAAGTATATTTCGCTAGATGGCAGCAGCGCTCCACCAAAAGGGCGGCTGCAGTACCCAAATATATAGTACTGAGTCTGACCCTAACCCTAAGAGCCTGAGTCTAACCCTAACCCTAAGAGCCTGAGTCTAACCCTCACCCTAAGAGCCTGAGTCTAACCCTAACCCTAAGAGCCTGAGTCTAACCCTCACCCTAAGAGCCTGAGTCTAACCCTCACCCTAAGAGCCTGAGTCTAACCCTAACCCTAAGAGCCTGAGTCTAACCCTCACCCTAAGAGCCTGAGTCTAACCCTAACCCTAAGAGCCTGAGTCTAACCCTAACCCTAAGAGCCTAAGTCTAACCCTTACCCTAAGAGTCTAACCCTAACCCTAACCCTAACCCTAAGAGTCTAACCCTAATCTGAATATAACCCTAACCCTAAGAGTCTAACCCTCACCCTAACCCTAACCCTAAGTGTCTAACCCTAACCCTAACCTTAACCCTAAGAGTCTAACCCTAACCCTAAGAGTCTAACCCTAACCCCAACCCTAACCCTAAGAGTCTAACCCTAACCCTAAGAGTCTAACCCTAACCCTAACTCTAACCCTAAGAGTCTAACCGTAACCCTAACCCTAACAGTCTAACCCTAACCCTAACCCTAACCCTAACCCTAAGAGTCTAACCTTAACCCTAACCCTAACCCTAAGAGTCTAACCCTAACCCTAAGAGTCTAACCCTAACCCTAACCCTAACCCTAACCCTAAGAGTCTAACCCTAACCCTAAGAGTCTAACCCTAACCCTAACCCTAACCCTAACCCTAAGAGTCTAACCCTAACCCTAAGAGTCTAACCCTAACCCTAACCCTAACCCTAACCCTAAGAGTCTAACCCTAACCCTAAGAGTCTAACCCTAACCCTAACCCTAAGAGTCTAACCCTAAGAGTCTAACCCTAAGAGTCTAACCCTAACCCTAACAGTCTAACCCTAACCCTAACCCTAAACCCGGCTGAAGTACCCAAGTATATTTCGCTAGATGGCAGCAGCGCTCCACCAACCGGGCGGCTGCAGTACCCAAGTATATTTCGCTAGATGGCAGCAGCGCTCCACCAACAGCGCCGGCTGCAGTACCCAAATATATTTCGCTAGATGGCAGCAGCGCTCCACCAAAAGGGCGGCTGCAGTACCCAAGTATATTTCGCTAGATGGCAGCAGCGCTCCACCAACCGGGCGGCTGCAGTACCCAAGTATATTTCGCTAGATGGCAGCAGCGCTCCACCAACAGGGCCGGCTGCAGTACCCAAATATATTTCGCTAGATGGCAGCAGCGCTCCACCAACCGGGCGGCTGCAGTACCCAAGTATATTTCGCTAGATGGCAGCAGCGCTCCACCAACAGGGCGGCTGCAGTACCCAAGTATATTTCGCTAGATGGCAGCAGCGCTCCACCAACAGCGCCGGCTGCAGTACCCAAATATATTTCGCTAGATGGCAGCAGCGCTCCACAAACCGGGCGGCTGCAGTACCCAAGTATATTTCGCTAGATGGCAGCAGCGCTCCACCAACAGCGCCGGCTGCAGTACCCAAGTATATTTCGCTAGATGGCAGCAGCGCTCCACCAACCGGGCGGCTGCAGTACCCAATTACATTTCGCTAGATGGCAGCAGCGCTCCACCAAAAGGGCGGCTGCAGTACCCAAGTATATTTCGCTAGATGGCAGCAGAGCTCCACCAACAGGGCCGGCTGCAGTACCCAAATATATTTCGCTAGATGGCAGCAGCGCTCCACCAACAGCGCCGGCTGCAGTACCCAAGTATATTTCGCTAGATGGCAGCAGCGCTCCACCAACAGGGCCGGCTGCAGTACCCAAATATATTTCGCTAGATGGCAGCAGCGCTCCACCAAAAGGGCGGCTGCAGTACCCAAGTATATTTCGCTAGATGGCAGCAGCGCTCCACCAACAGGGCGGCTGCAGTACCCAATTACATTTCGCTAGATGGCAGCAGCGCTCCACCAAAAGGCCGGCTGCAGTACCCAATTATATTTCGCTAGATGGCAGCAGAGCTCCACCAACAGAGCTGGCTGCAGTACCCAATTATATTTCGCTAGATGGCAGCAGCGCTCCACCAAAAGGGCGGCTGCAGTACCCAAATATATTTCGCTAGATGGCAGCAGCGCTCCACCAACAGGGCCGGCTGCAGTACCCAAATATATTTCGCTAGATGGCAGCAGCGCTCGACCAACAGCGCCGGCTGCAGTACCCAAGTATATTTCGCTAGATGGCAGCAGCGCTCCACCAAAAGGGCGGCTGCAGTACACAAATATATAGTATTAAATCTGACCCTAACCCTAAGAGCCTGTGTCTAACCCTAACCCTAAGAGCCTGAGTCTAACCCTAACCGTAAGAGCCTGAGTCTAACCCTAACCCTAAGAGCCTGAGTCTAACCCTAACCCTAAGAGCCTAAGTCTAACCCTAACCCTAAGAGTCTAACCCTAACCCTAACCCTAACCCTAAGAGTGTAACCCTAACCCTAACCCTAACCCTAACCCTAAGAGTCTAACCCTAACCCTAACCCTAACCCTAAGAGTCTAACCCTAACCCTAACCCTAACCCTAAGAGTCTAACCCTAACCCTAAGATTCTAACCCTAACCCTAACCTTAACCCTAACCCTAAGAGTCTAACCCTAACCCTAAGAGTCTAACCCTAACCCTAACCCTAACCCTAAGAGTCTAACCCTAACCCTAAGAGTCTAACCCTAACCCTAACCCTAACCCTAACCCTAACCGTAAGAGTCTAAACCTAACCCTAAGAGTCTAACCCTAAGAGTCTAACCCTAACCCTAACCCTAACCCTAACAGTCTAACCCTAACCCTAACCCTAAACCCGGCTGAAGTACCCAAGTATATTTCGCTAGATGGCAGCAGCGCTCCACCAACAGAGCCGACTGCAGTACCCAAATATATTTCGCTAGATGGCAGCAGCGCTCCACAAACAGAGCCGGCTGCAGTACCCAAATATATTTCGCTAGATGGCAGCAGCGCTCCACCAACAGCGCCGGCTGCAGTACCCAAGTATATTTCGCTAGATGGCAGCAGCGCTCCACCAACCGGGCGGCTGCAGTACCCAAGTATATTTCGCTAGATGGCAGCAGCGCTCCACCAACAGGGCCGGCTGCAGTACCCAAATATATTTCGCTAGATGGCAGCAGCGCTCCACCAACCGGGCGGCTGCAGTACCCAAGTATATTTCGCTAGATGGCAGCAGCGCTCCACCAACAGGGCGGCTGCAGTACCCAAGTATATTTCGCTAGATGGCAGCAGCGCTCCACCAACAGGGCCGGCTGCAGTACCCAAATATATTTCGCTAGATGGCAGCAGCGCTCCACCAACCGGGCGGCTGCAGTACCCAAGTATATTTCGCTAGATGGCAGCAGCGCTCCACCAACCGGGCGGCTGCAGTACCCAATTACATTTCGCTAGATGGCAGCAGCGCTCCACCAAAAGGGCGGCTGCAGTACCCAAGTATATTTCGCTAGATGGCAGCAGAGCTCCACCAACCGGGCGGCTGCAGTACCCAAATATATTTCGCTAGATGGCAGCAGCGCTCCACCAAAAGGGCGGCTGCAGTACCCAAATATATTTCGCTAGATGGCAGCAGCGCTCCACCAACAGGGCCGGCTGCAGTACCCAAGTATATTTCGCTAGATGGCAGCAGCGCTCCACCAACCGGGCGGCTGCAGTACCCAAGTATATTTCGCTAGATGGCAGCAGCGCTACACCAACCGGGCGGCTGCAGTACCCCATTACATTTCGCTAGATGGCAGCAGCGCTCCACCAACCGGGCGGCTGCAGTACCCAAGTATATTTCGCTAGATGGCAGCAGCGCTCCACCAACAGAGCCGGCTGCAGTACCCAAATATATTTCGCTAGATGGCAGCAGCGCTCCACCAACAGCGCCGGCTGCAGTACCCAAATATATTTCGCTAGATGGCAGCAGCGCTCCACAAACCTGGCGGCTGCAGTACCCAAGTATATTTCGCTAGATGGCAGCAGCGCTCCACCAAAAGGGCGGCTGCAGTACCCAATTATATTTCGCTAGATGGCAGCAGCGCTCCACCAACAGGGCCGGCTGCAGTACCCAAATATATTTCGCTAGATGGCAGCAGCGCTCCACCAACAGCGCCGGCTGCAATACCCAAGTATATTTCGCTAGATGGCAGCAGCGCTCCACCAAAAGGGCGGCTGCAGTACCCAAATATATAGTACTGAGTCTGACCCTAACCCTAAGAGCCTGAGTCTAACCCTAACCCTAAGAGCCTGAGTCTAACCCTCACCCTAAGAGCCTGAGTCTAACCCTAACCCTAAGAGCCTGAGTCTAACCCTCACCCTAAGAGCCTGAGTCTAAC
Organism: Falco punctatus; assembly: GCF_963210335.1. Classification (NCBI taxonomy): domain Eukaryota; kingdom Metazoa; phylum Chordata; class Aves; order Falconiformes; family Falconidae; genus Falco; species Falco punctatus. The sequence continues at coordinate 4,772 of NW_027660289.1, read as the reverse complement.
CCTAACCCTAAGAGCCTAAGTCTAACCCTTACCCTAAGAGTCTAACCCTAACCCTAACCCTAACCCTAAGAGTCTAACCCTAACCCTGAATATAACCCTAACCCTAAGAGTCTAACCCTCACCCTAACCCTAACCCTAAGTGTCTAACCTTAACCCTAACCCTAACTCTAACCCTAAGAGTCTAACCCTAACCCTAAGAGTCTAACCCTAACCCCAACCCTAACCCTGAGTCTAACCCTAACCCTAAGAGTCTAACCCTAACCCTAACTCTAACCCTAAGAGTCTAACCGTAACCCTAACCCTAACCCTAAGAGTCTAACCCTAACCCTAACCCTAACCCTAAGAGTCTAACCCTAACCCTAAGAGTCTAACCCTAACCCTAACCCTAACCCTAACCCTAAGAGTCTAACCCTAACCCTAAGAGTCTAACCCTAACCCTAACCCTAACCCTAACCCTAAGAGTCTAACCCTAACCCTAAGAGTCTAACCCTAACCCTAACCCTAACCCTAAGAGTCTAACCCTAACCCTAAGAGTCTAACCCTAACTCTAACCCTAACCCTAACCCTAAGAGTCTAACCCTAACCCTAAGAGTCTAAGCCTAACCCTAAGCCTAACCCTAACCCTAACCGTAAGAGTCTAACCCTAACCCTAAGAGTCTAACCCTAACCCTAACCCTAACCCTAACCCTAAGAGTCTAACCCTAACCCTAAGAGTCTAACCCTAACCCTAACCCTAACCCTAACAGTAAGAGTCTAACCCTAACCCTAAGAGTCTAACCCTAAGAGTCTAACCCTAAGAGTCTAACCCTAACCCTAACCCCAACCCTAACCCTTAGAGTCTAACCCTAACCCTAAGAGTCTAACCCTAACCCTAACTCTAACCCTAAGAGTCTAACCGTAACCCTAACCCTAACAGTCTAACCCTAACCCTAACCCTAACCCTAACCCTCAGAGTCTAACCCTAACCCTAACCCTAACCCTAAGAGTCTAACCCTAACCCTAAGAGTCTAACCCTAACCCTAACCCTAACCCTAACCCTAAGAGTCTAACCCTAACCCTAAGAGTCTAACCCTAACCCTAACCCTAACCCTAAGAGTCTAACCCTAACCCTAAGAGTCTAACCCTAACCCTAACCCTAACCCTAACCCTAAGAGTCTAACCCTAACCCTAAGAGTCTAACCCTAACCCTAACCCTAACCCTAAGAGTCTAACCCTAAGTGTCTAACCCTAAGAGTCTAACCCTAACCCTAACAGTCTAACCCTAACCCTAAACCCGGCTGAAGTACCCAAGTATATTTCGCTAGATGGCAGCAGCGCTCCACCAACCGGGCGGCTGCAGTACCCAAGTATATTTCGCTAGATGGCAGCAGCGCTCCACCAACAGGGCCGGCTGCAGTACCCAAATATATTTCGCTAGATGGCAGCAGCGCTCCACCAAAAGGGCGGCTGCAGTACCCAAGTATATTTCGCTAGATGGCAGCAGCGCTCCACCAACCGGGCGGCTGCAGTACCCAAGTATATTTCGCTAGATGGCAGCAGCGCTCCACCAACAGCGCCGGCTGCAGTACCCAAATATATTTCGCTAGATGGCAGCAGCGCTCCCCCAACAGCGCCGGCTGCAGTACCCAAGTATATTTCGCTAGATGGCAGCAGCGCTCCAACAACCGGGCGGCTGCAGTACCCAAGTATATTTCGCTAGATGGCAGCAGCGCTCCACCAACAGGGCCGGCTGCAGTACCCAAGTATATTTCGCTAGATGGCAGCAGCGCTCCACCAACCGGGCGGCTGCAGTACCCAAGTATATTTCGCTAGATGGCAGCAGCGCTCCACTAACAGGGCCGGCTGCAGTACCCAAATATATTTCGCTAGATGGCAGCAGCGCTCCACCAACCGGGCGGCTGCAGTACCCAAGTATATTTCGCTAGATGGCAGCAGCGCTCCACCAACAGGGCGGCTGCAGTACCCAAGTATATTTCGCTAGATGGCAGCAGCGCTCCACCAACAGCGCCGGCTGCAGTACCCAAATATATTTCGCTAGATGGCAGCAGCGCTCCACAAACCGGGCGGCTGCAGTACCCAAGTATATTTCGCTAGATGGCAGCAGCGCTCCACCAACAGCGCCGGCTGCAGTACCCAATTACATTTCGCTAGATGGCAGCAGCGCTCCACCAACCGGGCGGCTGCAGTACCCAATTACATTTCGCTAGATGGCAGCAGCGCTCCACCAACCGGGCGGCTGCAGTACCCAAGTATATTTCGCTAGATGGCAGCAGAGCTCCACCAACAGGGCCGGCTGCAGTACCCAAATATATTTCGCTAGATGGCAGCAGCGCTCCACCAACAGGGCCGGCTGCAGTACCCAAATATATTTCGCTAGATGGCAGCAGCGCTCCACCAACAGGGCCGGCTGCAGTACCCAAGTATATTTCGCTAGATGGCAGCAGCGCTCCACCAACCGGGCGGCTGCAGTACCCAAGTATATTTCGCTAGATGGCAGCAGCGCTACACCAACCGGGCGGCTGCAGTACCCCATTACATTTCGCTAGATGGCAGCAGCGCTCCACCAACCGGGCGGCTGCAGTACCCAAGTATATTTCGCTAGATGGCAGCAGCGCTACACCAACCGGGCGGCTGCAGTACCCAATTACATTTCGCTAGATGGCAGCAGCGCTCCACCAACAGGGCCGGCTGCAGTACCCAAATATATTTCGCTAGATGGCAGCAGCGCTCCACAAACCGGGCGGCTGCAGTACCCAAGTATATTTCGCTAGATGGCAGCAGCGCTCCACCAACAGGGCCGGCTGCAGTACCCAAGTATATTTCGCTAGATGGCAGCAGCGCTCCACCAACCGGGCGGCTGCAGTACCCAATTACATTTCGCTAGATGGCAGCAGCGCTCCACCAACCGGGCGGCTGCAGTACCCAAGTATATTTCGCTAGATGGCAGCAGAGCTCCACCAACAGGGCCGGCTGCAGTACCCAAATATATTTCGCTAGATGGCAGCAGCGCTCCACCAACAGCGCCGGCTGCAATACCCAAGTATATTTCGCTAGATGGCAGCAGCGCTCCACCAAAAGGGCGGCTGCAGTACCCAAATATATAGTACTGAGTCTGACCCTAACCCTAAGAGCCTGAGTCTAACCCTAACCCTAAGAGCCTGAGTCTAACCCTCACCCTAAGAGCCTGAGTCTAACCCTAACCCTAAGAGACTGAGTCTAACCCTAACCCTAAGAGCCTGAGTCTAACCCTCACCCTAAGAGCCTGAGTCTAACCCTCACCCTAAGAGCCTGAGTCTAACCCTAACCCTAAGAGCCTAAGTCTAACCCTTACCCTAAGAGTCTAACCCTAACCCTAACCCTAACCCTAAGAGTCTAACCCTAATCTGAATATAACCCTAACCCTAAGAGTCTAACCCTAACCCTAACCCTAACCCTAAGAGTCTAACCCTAACCCTAAGAGTCTAACCCTAACCCTAACCCTAACCCTAACCCTAAGAGTCTAACCCTAACCCTAAGAGTCTAACCCTAACCCTAACCCTAACCCTAACCCTAAGAGTCTAACCCTAACCCTAAGAGTCTAACCCTAACCCTAACCCTAACCCTAACCCTAACCCTAAGAGTCTAACCCTAACTCTAAGAGTCTAACCCTAACCCTAACCCTAAACCTAACCCTAACCCTAAGAGTCTAACCCTAAGAGTCTAACCCTAACCCTAACAGTCTAACCCTAACCCTAACCCTAAACCCGGCTGAAGTACCCAAGTATATTTCGCTAGATGGCAGCAGCGCTCCACCAACCGGGCGGCTGCAGTACCCAAGTATATTTCGCTAGATGGCAGCAGCGCTCCACCAACAGGGCCGGCTGCAGTACCCAAATATATTTCGCTAGATGGCAGCAGCGCTCCACCAACCGGGCGGCTGCAGTACCCAAGTATATTTCGCTAGATGGCAGCAGCGCTCCACCAACAGGGCGGCTGCAGTACCCAATTACATTTCGCTAGATGGCAGCAGCGCTCCACCAAAAGGCCGGCTGCAGTACCCAATTATATTTCGCTAGATGGCAGCAGAGCTCCACCAACAGAGCTGGCTGCAGTACCCAAATATATTTCGCTAGATGGCAGCAGCGCTCCACCAAAAGGGCGGCTGCAGTACCCAAATATATTTCGCTAGATGGCAGCAGCGCTCCACCAACAGGGCCGGCTGCAGTACCCAAGTATATTTCGCTAGATGGCAGCAGCGCTCCACCAACAGGGCCGGCTGCAGTACCCAAATATATTTCGCTAGATGGCAGCAGCGCTCCACCAACCGGCCGGCTGCAGTACCCAAGTATATTTCGCTAGATGGCAGCAGCGCTCCACCAACAGGGCGGCTGCAGTACCCAATTACATTTCGCTAGATGGCAGCAGCGCTCCACCAAAAGGCCGGCTGCAGTACCCAATTATATTTCGCTAGATGGCAGCAGAGCTCCACCAACAGAGCTGGCTGCAGTACCCAATTATATTTCGCTAGATGGCAGCAGCGCTCCACCAAAAGGGCGGCTGCAGTACCCAAATATATTTCGCTAGATGGCAGCAGCGCTCCACCAACAGGGCCGGCTGCAGTACCCAAATATATTTCGCTAGATGGCAGCAGCGCTCGACCAACAGCGCCGGCTGCAGTACCCAAGTATATTTCGCTAGATGGCAGCAGCGCTCCACCAAAAGGGCGGCTGCAGTACACAAATATATAGTATTAAATCTGACCCTAACCCTAAGAGCCTGTGTCTAACCCTAAC